>NW_019174687.1:4251632-4253430 GCF_002260705.1 Seriola dumerili
GCTAGGCTCTAGAGAGAGAGTTAGGAATTCGCCCGGTGTACATCCGCAAGCGAGTCTTTTTATAAATGACTGCGTGTGGTACATTGCTCTTTCTTCCGGCTCATTCCCTGTGCTTAATTCTTATGTATCGCTCCCACGTTAAATTCCCTATACTAAAGTTTTATCTTAGTTTCGAGCTTTGGACATGTATACAAATGTGAGTATAGTTGTCCACAGGTTGCGGTGACACCTGCTGTTATAACCTCAGCCATCGGCTTCTCTCTAGTACATGCGATACGTCGGAACCAGTAACTACAGCTAGCTAAACCAGATCTTGCTAGACGACGTTAACAGCGAATTATTATCACTAAGGGCTTGCATTTCATATTCACATTTTATTTGAAATGTCCATGCTTGGTGGTTCCCACGCCATGCAGCTTCGTTTATGGGGAATCTTGCAGCTCGGCTTTATTTTGAGTGTGGTGTATAATCGTCTATAATCAGTAACCACATCTAGGTGCCAGTCCATGTGTTATATTTAGAGTCTCTATATGCACAGAATAATAGCAAACCACTTAAATGCCAAATCTTAATAGTAAAATTATCGGTTATGCAGCCTAAATCTCGAGTCTCACCACAGTCAGTTTTGTGCAAGATTTGACGACTGATGAAGAAACTTACACGGATTTGTCTGATGGCTGAGGATGAAGTAAAAAAGGTCCAAAATTCAGAGAAAAGTCAGAGGCTGAATAGAGCGTTCGCTCGGTGACTTCGAGCTGTGGAAGGTGCGTAAACAGGACCAGAAGTGACGCTAAATCTGCAGCGGATTTGTCGAACATGGAAAAAGCCCTGTTTGCGGCGGCTGGACTTGAAAATCCTTCATTAAACACAGCAAACATGTGACTACACTTGGCTCGGATCAAAGAACCAACTTGTGGGCACAGACGTATCAGTGACAATGTCAGCAATGTGTAATGTGTGTGTGTGTTGTGGTGCGTTCGAGATTGTGTCTCCAGTAAGCGTGAAGATGAGCGCACATGGCTATAATTAGCATCATCTGGTAGGGGGATGCTAGTTCCCTGCAGAGAGAAAGAGAAACTGGCAAAAAGCTTCAGTTTGAAACAGACATAAACAAAGAGATTTGGGGAAGTGTGAGACACATGGGACAGAAGAGAGGGAAATACCGACTTGGTTGCTGTGAGCACACACACACACACACAACACACACACAACACACACACACATGACCAACCATCTTAGACTTAATGGGACTTATCCGGAAAGAAAGAGGTCAGAAGAGAATGAAAGTGTCAGTTCAGAGAGCTGATTCAGTTAGGTACGTGAACAGTTCACGTGGTAGAATCTCCATCCAATATCTCACCCACTGAGACAGGCAGTCAGTCAGCTGCCCAGTTCAAACAGTGCACTCAGTGAGACATGGCTGAAGCTAATATCTAGCCGGTAGGTAGTCCTAATTATGGAGGATCAATATGTTAATGAAGAAGCTGCATTTCTCTCAGGCTGAATCCAAATGTCCAGACTTAACCAAGATACTGAGGCTCTTATATTTTTAACCACCAACACGAGACAGACATAAATCAATGAAACACAAGTATGATGAGATGAGACTAGCATTGTAATATTGTAGGAATATGTTGTTTCCTCACCTTCTTTGTCCTCCTTTGTTTCTTGCCTCCTCCTCCTCCTCCTCCTCAGTAAGACGGGAAAACAAACAGTTCCAGAGTGTTTCCATCTAATACACTCATGTTTATTAAAGCTTGTTCCCCATTGACTGCCCCCCACCCCTATCCAACCCCCC
>NW_019174687.1:4253455-4294418 GCF_002260705.1 Seriola dumerili
TTATCCTCCATATATTGGCTCCTGACCGGCTGATTTGCTGCCTGTCTCACTGAGTGACTGTTTGACTGGCAGGCTGACTGACTGCCTGTCTCAGTGGGTGAGATTGGATGGAGATTGCTAACACTGAACTGTTACAGTACCTAACTGAATCAGCTCTCTGACTGACACTTTCATTTCTCTCTGACTCTTCTTTCCGGATAATCCCAATTAAGTCAAGATGGTTGGTCACTGTGTGTGTGTGTGTGTGTGTGTTTGTGTGTGTGTGTGTGTGTCTCACAGCAACAAGTCGGTATCTCCCTCTCTCTGTCCCATGTGTCTCCACTTCCCTCAAAGTCTCTTTTTTTGTCTTTTCAAACTGAAGCTTTTGCCAGTTTCTCTTTCTCTCTGCAGGGAACTTAGATCCCCTACCAGAGATGCTAATTATTGCCATGTGCCTCATCTTCACGCTACTGGAGACACAATCTCACACACACACACACACACACACATACACATTGCTGACATTGTCACCGATGACGTCTGTGCCCACAGTTGGTTTCTTGATCCGAGCCAGTTAGTCACATGTTTGTGTGTTTAAGAAGGATTTGTCAAGTCAGCCGCGCAAACAGCTTTTTCCATGTTCGACAAATCCGCTGCAGATTTAGCGTCACTCTGGTCCGTTTCACGCACCTTCCACAGCTCGAGTCAGGCGACGCTCTTCACTCTGATTTTCTCTGAATTGATCTTTTACTTCATCCTCGACTCATAGAAATCCGTGAATTCTTCATCAGTCGTCATCTTCACAAAAACTGACTGTGTGAGAACTCACATTTAGGCTGCATGATATTTACTATTAAGATTTGGGCATTTAAGTGGTTTGCTTTTATTCTGTCATAGAACAATATACACATGGGGCACCAGAGTGGTCCGATTATAGACGAATACACAAAACTGAAGCGCAGTTCCCCCATAACAAGTGCAGCGTGGAACATGGACATTCAAATAAAATGAAATGAAATGCTGTGATTAAATTGTAACGTGAGCAAAGTGTTTATGCATGATAAGGAAGCATGGCTGTGTTTGACACAAGTGTAGGAGGTGGACAAAATAATTGTATAATAATAATAATAATAATTATTATTATTATTAAATAATTATCATGTTTAAAAGGCATCAAAGAGCGAAGAAAGTCAATTTATTCATCATCATCATTTTTAAAAAAAGTTTTCCTCTTCCTGTTTCTTGTCCTCGCTCCCCTCCCTCCCTCCCTCCCTCCCTCCTCCTCTCAGGCTGAATCCAAATGTCCAGACTTAACCAAGATACTGAGGCTCTTATATTTTTAACCACCAACACGAGACAGACATAAATCAATGAAACACAAGTATGATGAGATGAGACTAGCATTGTAATATTGTAGGAATATGTTGTTTCCTCACCTTCTTTGTCCTCCTTTGTTTCTTGCCTCCTCCTCCTCCTCCTCCTCAGTAAGACGGGAAAACAAACAGTTCCAGAGTGTTTCCATCTAATACACTCATGTTTATTAAAGCTTGTTCCCCATTGACTGCCCCCCACCCCTATCCAACCCCCCACCCCCCGCTCAATCCCTCCAATCTCATTACCAGTTTGACAGACAGGTATTGATTGTTAATCTGCACAGACAAACCCATCACTGCCACTCAACACATTACAAACTGCATTACCCACGTCCCCCCGCTGTCTGCCTGTCCTCTGCTTTCACACTCAACCCTTCATTACTTTTTAACATTTTTTTCTCTGTTCATTCGCTGTCAAAGAAAATGTCTCTGGTGCTTCTGTAGGCATTTAAAACTCCAATTCCCATGATGCCTCTCTCCTTTGCTTTCTGCTTCTAAAATTGCTGCATTATGTCACCCAGGAAGTATCTGTCAGGGACTTGTAGTCTTTGTTTTCTATCACGTGGAGTATGAGATGGGTGGGGTTAGACACATTCAGATCCCATCTCTCTCTCTCTCCTCTCAAAACTTTCTTTGGAAATGAACTCCACCCGCCTGGTGTTCCCCGGGGGTTAAAACGCAACGCCAACAATCATTTATAAAAGAGCTATTGGATTCAGATGTGCTTTGTGCTGCGTGGAAATCTGCTGATGTCACCTCATGTATAGCCTTGATTTATCACTTCCCTCGGGGAGATCGGTCAGCAAGTTTTGAGGTGGTTCGTCACGCCGTGAATGGTGAATTAAGTGCACCTGCAAAACTTTGAGCTTCACACTTACGCACACACACACACACACACTGCACCATCTGGTCTTGGTTGAGTGGAAAGAATGACGAAGCAGAATGTGATAAGTCAAACAGCTTTCTCCTTCTCCCTGTGTTGTGTTGTATTGGACTGCGGCTTTCAGCGGCATACGCACAATTCAGTTAGGCCGGGGTGATATCTCCATACAGTCCAGCCCGTATATCACGATATTATCAATATTATCGATATTATTGTTGTATTTTATGCTTTTTATTTTAGTGATACATAATTATATTATTGTATTTAATGTTACATGTGTTGTTTAATAATATATAGTTATAAAAAATAGATAAATAAATATAAAATAAAATGTGGAAAGTTAATGTGGCTTTCTCTCTGTCTTTCTGTGGCAGGTGATATCACACAGAAGGGCTATGAGAAGAAGCGATCCAAGCTGATTGGAGCCTATTTCCCTCAAGCACCAGGTAAAACTGACTTTTCTGCACTTTCATTAAATGCCAGCTCCTGAAGCACTGAGCTGACGTGTGTAATCACAGCACCTTTTAGAAATATACAAAATTATAGCAAATAAATGAGAAGAAAGCTTTCTGGTTTTACCTACATATATGAAATATCACTTCTTGTGATAGATATGATCAAGATAAGATCAAGGCAAACAGATGATGTGAAAACGTTGCAAATTAAAACAACAACATGCAAACAATAGATAGAGTGAGAAAAGAATTATATGCACATTAAAGGTTTAAAAACTTAAAAGACTCTTTTTACTCTTTTTACTCTTTTACTATTTTGGCATATTACACACTATTATTTCTGTCGTAACATTGACCAGGACGACTGTTCTTGTTGTTCGACTGCTCACACTTAAAAAGCACTGAAAAGTAACTTATGTTTGGTGATGATGATCGACATGGATGAGGTGCTGACCTTCTTACAACAAAGCAGCAACAAGTTTTCCACCGTGAATCTGTCGAAGTCTATTCTCTCAGTTTCGACTGTTTGTCCTCTTCTGAACGGGACTATTTTACACTCTGACATGTCTGTCTTTGAAGGAGTGAAAGAGTGGACTTAAGGTGGTTTTTTGTACATGAAATCCAACTCTTTCTTTTTTCCTCTTTGGTTGAGGGCATTATTTCTTTTCTTCCCGTGGACACTTTGTCCAAGATATTTAACACACAGTGAAAAGACTTTTTGACTTTGCCAAAAGGCCAAAGTTATGAACAATTTGGAAATGAAACTGCTGGTTTTACACAGAGAGAAATATGAAGCAGGTACTGTTGTGGTCTTAGGAGGGCTGCAGGGTTTGAAACTGCAATGTTACAAGAAAACCCAGTTATTTAATCAGATGTTTTTCTCCTCCGTACTCTCAATATGCCCTGTCAGGGTTTGGTTTTCTTCCTAAAGCATTCTGATCCTTGCACATTTAATAAATCCTCACCAGCTGAGTAGTTTTTGGTAATACAACACAGATGGATGTGATTCAGTCCAACCGCAAATGATCTAAAAGTCCATTTTACAGTAAGACTTGTTGAGGGGAGCGGGCAACACACCGCATCTGACTGACTGACTGCTGAGGATGGGACTGGAGCGCCACTGGAGAGCAGCAGACACACTGGCACTGCCAAAGCTGTTACTGGAACATACTGGTGTGTGTGTGCGTGTGTGTGTGTGTGTGTGTGTGTGTGTGTGTGTGTGTATGTGTATGCATGTGTGTGCGTCCTCTTAGGGTGGGGGAATGTCAGGAAGTGCATTATGGGAAGGAATGAGGGGTGTGGGATGAAGAAAATGTGTGGTATTCACATCTAAGCCCGGTGGGGGGTCGTCCCCAATTCGCTATGGGGGACCGGATGACACACACACCCTGCAATGCACACACACACTGAGCTGTAACATCCTCACCCAACAGTTCTTATTCGTTTCTCAGTCCTGCAAATCAATTTTTTATTCCCATGCACCCGTAACACACATTTGTGCACTTAAATGCACACAATACCCCCCTTTTTCTCATTTTCAGACCCCCTTACACTTACAACACAATACTCCCTTTCTCCCTGTCAAACACACACACGCACACCCACCGGTGACACATTCCCTTCCCTGTGATATGATTTAGCTCTAAGACCTGTTAATCTGCTCTGCTCAGTGCACAGTCAGGCTGATATAGTTTGATTAAATCATTTACAGTGTTCAGTGGAGTGGATTTCCCTCAGTTACTCAGATTTACACGGTTTCACATTAAAGATGAGGCTTAGTTTACTCAGAAAGAAATTTGATATCATGAGATCCAGCACGCTGTCCTCTCAACATCAGCCAAAAAGGAAGTGAAAATACTTGAAAGTAAACTAGATAACGTACAGTTTTTAGTCATAGACAAGAAGAACTTAGGTTTAGCGATGATAAAGTCACCCATAGATTTTGTAGGAAGGTTTTAAAAACCTTTGGGTTTTGACTTTTTACTTTTCCAATAAAGTATGCAATAAAATGCACAAAGCATATAAAACAATTGCTAAAACTCACCACAGACACTTACATTACGCAAAATTTAGTACATCAAGCCATCATCATCTAAGCCAATCATCGAGGGCTGAAACAACATCACCATCGTCATCCACCAATTTTTATCATTGGCATCTAGTAATTTGATTGCAGGAGAGATGAAATAATTTCTCACCCTGTTAGACCTGGGCATTAGTGATGTAAAGTCAATCCACACATCTTCACAGGCACTTCCCCCACCTTATCTTTGTAGGTCCTTATGGTTGGCTTGACCAGAGGGGGTATAATCCCTCCATCATGGTTTGGTTCTGCCCTAGAGTCTCTACTTGTTGGATGTGTCCACAATACCTCGTCAGGGAGGTGTCCAGGGGTTTTCTTGATCCCCATTGATCCATTAAACTTGAAGGAGGAACAACTCTATTCTGATCTGCCCATGGGTATCTGAAATACTGATGCTGTCTCCAAGGATGGGTTTAGACACCTCCTGAAGCAAACAAACTTTGTCACTCTAACATATGGATAATGCGCCATCTTCATCTTACCCTTGCTTTGGCATGAGACAATCAAATCTGAAACAGAATTGTTGGAAAAGTGCAACCTCCCTGGAGTCCAACACCGAGACCATGGGTGACTAATTACCAAGAAATGTGGACATGAGCTTTTGTTCCATTTATACAAGGACCAGTAGACCTCATATTCTGACAGTTTACCCAACAGAACACACAGAGTGTTACCCCCTTTTCAGACACCTGACATGCCTTTGGTCTGTTCAACCCACGTTCAACCCATTCATTTGAGACAGCCATCATCCTGCTTCTCACTGTCAGCAGAGACTTCAGTTTGCAGTGTGATTCCCAAATATCAGTGGCATTTAATTCATTTCCATTCCCTATAGCAATGACGCAAAGCAAAGTTAATCATTTCCCAATCCACAACCACTCAGGAGAAAAGTGTCTTAATGGAGTTCTCTGGCATAGTCTTCTCCATACAGGGTATGTTGGTTGGATTCACGTGTTCTTCCAGTTCCAAGAGTAGTTGTACTGCTGAGAACATAGATACAACATTCCCTGTGGTTATGGCATTTGCCACTGACTTGCTGATCCTTACTCTGATATTAACCACACCGAACCACAAACTAATTGTGTCTAACCCATAACCTAAAAATAGCTTTTTTTTGGTACACACCTCCATTTAACCATCTGATGCAGTATGATTCATTTTCTATAATCATCATACCATTGTTCTGACTATTACCATAATGCCGCAAACCTGTTTGATCAGACTTTACTCAAACCGAGTACAACCTTCCTCTTCAGAGCCACTCCTCATTCTGGAATGAAGCAAAGCCTGCAAAGCCCTCCCCTTCTCATATGTTCGAATAAAGTCAAGCTCCCACAGTCATTTATCACTTTGTAATCAGACAAAAATAAAGTAAAATGGCACAAGGGATTCAACTTGATCGAGCAAATTTCTGCTGCTTAATCTGTCTGGATCTACTGAATGATCCAGTGACTGTTCCTTGTGGTCACAGCTACTGCATGACCTGCATCAAGGACCACTTTGATGAACAGAATCATAGGGGGATGTTCAACTGTCCTCACTGTAGGCAGACCTTCATACCGAGGCCTGCCCTGGTAAAAAATCCCATGATAGCATGTGTAGTGGAGGAGCTGAAGAAGACTGGACTCCAAGCTGCTCCTGCTGATCACTGCTATGCTGGACCTGAAGATGTGGCCTGTGATTTCTGCACTGGGAGAAAACTGAAAGCTGTCAAATCCTGTTTGATGTGTCTGGTCTCTTACTGTGAGCAACACCTCCAACCTCATCTTCAATTCACATTTGAAAAACACAAGCTGGTGGAGCCCTCCAAGAAGCTCCAGGAGAACATCTGCTCTCGTCATGATGAGGTGATGAAGATGTTCTGCCGCCCTGATCAGCAGTGTATCTGTTATCTCTGCTCTGTGGATGAACATAAAGGACACGACACAGTCTCAGCTGCAGCAGAAAGGACTGAGTGGCAGAGAGAGCTCCAGCTGAGGCGACAACAAATCCAGCAGAGAATCCAGGACAGAGACAAAGATGTGAAGGTGCTTCAACAGGAGTTGGAGGCTATCAATGGCTCTGCTGATAAAGCAGTGGAGGACAGTGAGAAGATCTTCACTGAGCTGATCCGTCTCATGGAGAAAAGAAGCTCTGATGTGAAGCAGCAGATCAGATCCCAGCAGGAAACTGAAGTGAGTCGAGTCAAAGAGCTTCAGGAGAAGCTGGAGCAGGAGATCACTGAGCTGAAGAGGAAAGACGCTGAGCTGAAGCAGCTCTCACACACAGAGGATCACAACCAGTTTCTACACAACTACCCCTCACTGTCACGACTCAGTGAATCTACAGACTCATCCAGCATCAATATCCGTCCTCTGAGCTACTTTGAGGGTGTGACAGCAGCTGTGTCACAGCTCAGAGATAAACTACAGGACATTCTGAGAGACACATGGACAAACATCTCACCGAGAGTGGATATTTACCAGTCCCAACCAGAGCCCAGGACCAGAGCTGAATTCTTAAAACATGCATGTGAAATTACACTGGATCCAAACACAGCAAATACACATCTGTCAATATCGAAGGGAAAAAGAGAGGTAGCATACATGAGAGAAGAACAGAAATATTTTCTTCATCCAGAAAGGTTTGCATATTCCTGGCAGGTCCTGAGTAGAGAGAGTCTAACTGGATGTTGCTACTGGGAGGTGGAGAGGAGTGGGAGAGGAGTTTTAGTAGCAGTCGCATACAAGAATATCAGCAGAGCAGGGGAATTCAGTGAATGTGTCTTTGGACAAAATGACAAGTCTTGGGCATTAGATTGTTTCAAAAATAGCTATGAATTCAGGCATAGCAACATAAAAACTCCGATCAAAGGCACGTTGTCCTCGAGAGTAGGAGTGTACCTGGATCACAGTGCAGGTGTTCTGTCCTTCTACAGCGTCTCTGAAACCATGACTCTCCTCCACAGAGTCCAGACCACATTCACTCAGCCTCTCTATGCTGGACTTTGGGTTTCAGAAGGAGCCACAGCTGAGGTTTGTAAGCTCAAATAGACAGGAGTTATTGAAGATCCCTTTGGGTATGAGGCGTTTTTTTGCTTTGGTCTCCTGTCAGTCAAAGAATAGGCAGTATTGTGAAAAATTTATGAAGACAGAAACCTTCGTTACTATGTATGAAAACTAAACCATGTAAGAAAAAGTGCTTTGGAAATTTATGATGTAGCTATTGATAGAGCTCCCACCACTCCCAATACTGGGGAGGTAAATAGTATGATATTTATGATATTTTATGAATTTTCTGTATTTCTTTGGTCTGTAAAACCTTATACCACGTGGTAACTAGTCACCACAACCCCTCAAAACAGTGAAGGGTAAGGGACATACTTCCGTTTGAAATAGTGATATAAATATATTATGTTTCACCAACAGATAACTCCTATCCTAACCTTCTTTGTTACCTCCCCGCTGTTTCAGGGGTGACACTACATGAGTAACACTTTATTTTGTGGGTCTGCTCTGAATAATTTTCAAGGTGTTTCCTGAAAGAGAATGATGAAACGTGGTCCTCATTATAGGAAATTCCTTGAAATTACAAGCTCCATTTTATTCACTTGTTGCTGACCTGCTGTGGCCTGACTAAAATACTCGCTGGCACAAGCAGTAAATAGGAGTTAATTAATTGGCAATGGCGCTGTTCCACTTGAACTTTGTTTCTGTTTTAGTACCAAATGAAAGACGCATTTCCAGGGAATAGTTTGAAACCCAGTTTGGACCCATATGTCATCCACACTCAGACTAACCTGAATAACTCACTGACTTTTGAGTCCAACTTTATGGAATTTGTGAGCGTTGTTTTGTTAGTTGAATATCCGCATTTTCTGGTTTGATTGTCATTGGCAGTGCACATCAGAATCTGACACGGTGATTGAATATTTATCGAGTTGGAATAAACACTCATGACTTATCACTCTTCTCTAACAGGAAAAGCAAATGAAATATGTGTAACATCTATGTCATTACAAGAATGTTGCTGCCCACATTTAAGGCTGTATCCTGTCAGTAATGACAAACAAACGTGTCTGGTGACAGTTCTAAATGTATAACAAACATAATCTGGTGGTAATAGAAACGACTGTTGGTAGGTGTTGACCTTGGTTTTGTCCAATAAGGATGTTTTGTGAGTAGTCTTAACAAATATGCCCATTTGGCCTAGTTTTTCAACAAATCCTCCTTCATGGAAGTTATAAGGTTCAGTTTTTGTTAAAACTGTTTTAGAGAGGTGTTGATTCAGCTTTGTGAGGCTGCAGTTTGTGCTGCTATTGAACTGTATTGCATTAAACAGAGAGTTGCTTTGGCCATTTAGCCTAACCCTCATTCAATCAACGCACAAAGGGAGGATTTATTACTGTATTACACTGCATTGAGTGTACAAAGTGCACTGAGTGTACCCAAGAAACTGACAACTGAGTGTATATCGGAAGCTAATTGTGGCGCAGTTCATTTGTAATGAGAAGGGCAAAATGGACAAAAGCCAAGTTTATGTCATAAAACACTAAAAACATAAAACATCCATGTTTGGTGAAACAGGAGTGTTGGCATTTTCATCAATATTTGGGCAATGAAAAGGTGGTTTCACAAAGGTGAGGTGTTCATCTGTCCGACCCTGCAAATTTTATGGAGTAAGTAAAACATAATTATGACTACACTCTCACTTGGCAGCCACCTTCCCACATTAAATTTTCCATTATGTTTTTAGCCGACTTTCCACATTTCTGACAAACGAGGTTAAGTTCCAAACTAATACTGCCCTGATCTTTGGGTGACCACCAGAGAAACTCAACTGTTTATTGGCATATTCTTTCAAATAATACTTTATTCAGCCAAAGTTCTTGTATGTACACTTGAAATGAAAAATATGGTTCACATTATTCAAAGTAAGATATTGATAAAAGAATTGTTTTGGTTCCAGAGTTCAGATGTTCCATCGGCACACCTGTCTAATGAATGAGTTAGTCGTCAGTCCAAGTGCTGTAATATTCACAACTCTTGTTTGTTTGTAGTAAGAGGGGCTAGGACTACATCCTGGTTTGAAGCGAATCCCACTGGTGTAACCCAAATGAGATCAACCACTCTCTTAACATTCTTCAGCATTTATGTACATTCCCTCTGAGAACACTGCTACACAGTCCATCTCATATTCAGAACAGGCTGAGAGTCATGTAGCGTGATTTTTTTTTTTAATGATTAATTCAGACCTTTGTTAGCTTTCCTTCACTGCCTTTGATCTGGAAACTACACTACTGTCAGGGTTTTAGCGGTAAGTAAGACCCAAATGCAGCCAGCGCATGGGAGACGGTGCAGGAAGGTTTATTATCCAAAATCCAGACGTGAACGTGACATGACCAGACATGAACAAACGTGAAGACAACAGACAAACCGACACAGACAAAGGGGAGCACAAGGACTTTATAGACAAGGGAGGCAAGGTTGATTGAACACAGGTGAAACACATTAGGGCGGGGCAGACAATCACCACACAAGACCAAGACAGGAAGCAAAAACACTGAGACACACAAGGAAACCTTATTACAAAATAAAACATGAAGTGAGAAAGTCCAAAACAAAACTAACACAAGGTGTCTGCCATATCAGACCATGACAACTACAAACCTTCAGTTATACACCAAGAACAGCCGAGAGTCTGTAAAGTAAAAAAATAAATCAACTTTAGTGTTTCATGTTTCTAAGATATTTACACTGTTGGGAACACTTTTACAGAATTGAAAGAAAGATCTTCCATTACTCATCATGCAAATGTCAACTGTTATTTCCCTTCATACACATTTAGATACATAGATGACTTTATTAATCCCCAGAGGGAAATTAAACTGTCATTGCAGCTGAATTAAAATACAATAAAATACAAAGAAATACAAAAGACAAAAATACACAGAAACTCCACAAGTACACAGTGGAAAAATTGATATAGATAAATAAATAAGTATATGTACCAATGTGCAGGAGTGTTTAGATTAATTTATTACATCTATCTGATCTATAAATTGAATGTATCATTAACCTCTTTGTTTGGATGAATGTAATATGAAAATATGAGCACATGCTTTTATATCTTGGACTGTATATTACATTTATATATGTTAGATTACTTATTTGCAATATCCTTTTTTCTTATGTATACATTCTATTTAGCATTTTGTATATATCCTTTGTGTTCTAGTCCAGTGCCGTATCCTATGGTTGATCATTTTGTACTTTTAAAGTATTTTTTTCTCTTATTTGTTTTTTTTTTGCCATCACAGTACAGTAGCTTCTTATTTATGTCAAACATGGCATCCAGTCTAAACCAAGCAAGTGGTGGCAGTGCAGCAAAACACTTGGGATCTTACAATCTGTGGATGTCACTTTGCAGGGTAGTTGAGGTGCTGTTGGTGGGTCTCATGGGTGTCGTCTTCATCCGCCTCACTTATTTATTGGACTTAGCGTCTCTCTATTGGCAGCGGTTGATAGAAAAGGAATGAATGAGAGGCCCGCATTGATTTCCTTTAAGGCTTCACTGTGTTCCTGTGTGTGAGTCTGTGCCGTGTTTGAAGTGTCTGTCGTTGAGAATACAAGATGGACAGAGTGTAACTGGGGAATGAAGATAATGTTGGATGATTTATTTATTGAATGTCACCTACTTCCTTGTGTAGATATGTATTTATTATAAGTTATATATGTATGTATATATATGTTGCTACTTCCTTGTGAATTCCCATCAGTTGCCATGTTACAAACCTCACCCACCCAATAAAGAGTATGAATCGAGTGTGCTGGTATGAACTGAAACTAAATAAAGGGAAAGGAGAGAGAAGAGTGAGTCAGGAGGGGGGGAGGGGGATGATCCATCCATCCAGACTCCCGAGAGGAAAACACAGAGGCGAGGTATTTCCCACTCCTCTCATATATTCCTCCACCGGCTGGTAGTCGTTATATGGTCGGCTAATCAACTTTTAGCTTTTCTCCCGAGCAGCAGCAGCAGCAGTGATACTCCGAGCCACGCTGAGAGCTCTAATGAAGACATACGAGGCTGGATGTGTGAAGCTGAGATGGATGCTCATAGATCAGCAGCTCTGGAGTGGTCGTAGCTGTCAGTAACAGGGTGGTTATTATCATCAGACTTATTGATTGGAGTGTAGGGAGGTTTTTTTTTTTTGTGTTGTTCTCTGTGAGTCTGTGTGTGTCTCAGTAGCTGTATCTCTATCTCTCTTCTTTTCTTCCATCTATGTGAATATCTGGGATCTGGGTGGTGACCCCTGTGCTTACAGGGATAAATAAAGTTGAACTGGGAAATTTTCAAAAGAATTTTGTACTTTGAATTTAACTTTATGTTAACAGGTATCATTTTGATTCGTATGAGCTTTATTATTTGTTACACTGTAAAACAAATAAACAAACAAACAACAACTGAAAAATCTGTTTTTTTCAGAATTTCCCTGAAGGAAGAGAACTTTCTTGAAGGAAGTGTGATTTCCTACACAGGGTGTGTTTGCATGTGTCTTGGCTGGTTTGTGGTGACTCTGTTTGGTACATGTTCCAGATTTTTTGCTGAGTCATTTTTGTTTACAATTAGGCACCATGAGGAATATGCTGAATTAGCTAATAGCAGTTCCTCTTTGTAGTGCACCCATGGCTGTATGGCCAACTATCAGTGCGTTACTTTGATACTGATGAAAACTTAAAATCGTGATGATTTCCAAGTTCTGGAGTCATGAGGAGCATCTTTTTTATGATTGACATACAAGTATGTATATATTAAAAAAAATTACAAAATACACAAGGAAATGTTAGAAAATACAAAAGGACGAAGCTTGTAGGGTTCTAGCTTTTAGACTGGAAATGAATTCAGGCTACAATCTGAACCCTTTCTGTTTCAGGAATGGATCCGTCCATGGGCCAGGAGAGGAGAACACCCGTCACCCCGTCCTCGTCCTCCCGCTACCACCGCCGGCGGTCCTCTGGCTCCAGAGACGAACGCTACAGATCAGGTAAGACGCAGTGTTGACACCGCTTCACTTTTCATCTCCCGCCGTCACAACACCTCTGTGGGACATTTTGTCTTTTTGTGGGTGCATCTGCGTCTTAAACTTCCATCTCACACAGACCAGATGAAATAGATTTTGAACTGCATCAACATAGAGCAGAGGTGACCTCACCTACTGGCATCGAAATATTTGCTAATCACGGTGTTAATTATCTTCATTAATCATCTCATTAGCATAGTGGGTTTTGTCTGACATCTTAAGCAGCACATGATAGAGTTTTTTAATTTGACTCCATAAATTCTTCCAGTAAAGGTGATGGTGTGATTAGAATTTGGAAGTCTGCTGCATAAATTTACATATCAATAAGGAAATCAGCTTTTATTACCACTATAACTCTCTAATACTTTAACACACGGCGGTCATATTCATATCACCCATGTCTTATATGTAGATAAGCACGGAAATAGAAATACTTTATGTGTATTAATTAGCTTAAAGGGCCAGATCTTGTCTTAATGATTCGCTCGGGTCCTAGGAACTGAAACTAAATAGAACTTGGCCTCTGGAGGGTCCCATTCTTTTGCTGTGGGTTTTGAGTCTGTGTAGTGTCAATATGTCAAATACCTGAGTGGATCCATGTGGCTTTGCTATCATCTCTAAACATATGGTTCATCATAATCATCACAAGAAAAAGGGAGGCTGTGATCTATGCAGTGCAGGGGAGGCGTTCCTTGCCAACAAGGAGGTTCAGATCCACCACCATCAGGATCTTTTGGTCTCTTCTGGACTTTCAGTCTGTTTTTTTTATGCCTCCGCGCCGGCGACAGACGTCCACCCCATTCTCGTGAACGTGATAACTCAGTAATGCCTTGAGGGGAATTCTTCAAACAATCAACATTCACTTGGACTCAAAGATGAACTGATTAGAATTTGTTCATCGAAGGTCAAAGGTCACTGTGACCTCACAAAACACATTTTCGGCCATAACTCACAAATTCATTCACTAATTATGACACAATTAAACTCAAATGGCTATAAGGATAAAATGAAGTGAGGATGTTTTATATCCAAAAGGTCAAAGGTCAACTTCACTGTTACATCATAATGTTCTGCAAAAACACTTCTGCCTATTATTCAACACAGTAACTCAGGAAGGAGAGATCGTGACCATACTGCAACTTGGCTGGTTGGCGGAGGGATAAAACCATGAGGCTGTAATTATAGTTTTAAATATAATATTACCTGATGTTTTTTTTTTTTTTTACTGCAGGTCTGTGAAGACCTCTACCCTGAACCCCCACTGTTTTTTGGGATATTGTGGCACATGGTGGTGCCCTGGTTGATATTCTCAGTCCTTGTGTGCAGTGAGCTGCAGCAAACCCAGCGTTTGGCAAAGATCAGTGGAAAAAGCTTTTGTTAAATCTGTCGCGGCTCTCGCAACATCCATTGTTTGGTTTTGTTCCATCTGTTGTCAACTAAAGATTAATAAAGGATTAACTAAGGATTTCCACTTCTTTTCAGTTGCATCTCATTCAAAATTAATCTGTAAGATTTTGTTGTGGAGACATTTGGGGTTAACAGTAAAGATATGCAGTAGTCCAATAAGAACAGAAACAAGCTGCTATTTGAAGGTTTGAGTCCGTGGCCCGGCTGAGAAAACCTGGCTCACTGCGTTACTGCAGTCCCACATGCTGCTGGAGGGTTTGGGTTTGTTTGAGTTTCACAGAAAATAAATCCCACAAAAACCTTTTAAACCATTAAAATTGAAAAAAAGAAAAGCTATGCAAGCACCTTTAAACACCACACACACAAACACTCACTCAGCCACACGACAATAAACGTGCACTTGAGATTTAGATTATCTCCGTTTCTCCTACATAAGCACGCACAAGCCAAACAAACGTACATCTGTGAGCCCATTTCATTCTGACAAATGTCTTACTCGTGTCATTACCGGGCCGACAGCCGGCCGCCTCCACGTCGTCAGGCGCTGCGTGTTTGCCTTCCAATGGACGCCCTTCAAACAAACCGAGCTGTGGCTGTATCGCGGCGCTTTATCTCGCTCCTGCAAAACACTCATTTACAAAAAAGGGTCCTCACCGACACTCCCCTGGACTTAATCTGCTCGGAAACCACAGGGCCTCCTGGGAGCTGCTGTCGAGCTGGGAATGTTTGTGTACGTAAACTGAATGTGAAGAAATGGGAACACGGTGCTCATTGTAACAAGAACACTGCAGCACAAACACAGAGGCCAGCTGGTAGTCCTGCTGCTGTTTTCCTACTCCGTCCCTCCGAGCCAGTGCTTTGGCTTGTCGGACTGGGTCTCAGTTCTTTATTACTTAATACCCCTGCACAGTGTTTGGACTGGAGGCCACCACCATTGTTAGTGCCGGAAAAGTCAGTTTCTTTTCTTAGTTATTTATTCAGCTATATTTAATGGAAGAATTACACAGTGTCAAAATATTCCAGTACAAATAGTCCAAAGTCCTGCAGTCAGAAGTAGATATATAGAAGTATTATCAGCTAAATGTGTCATAAAGGAAAAACGCCCCCTGTGACTAGAAAGATTATTATATTAGTTTGTTGAAACTAATATATGAATGTGTAAGCAACATTTTATCCTGTAGCTGCTGCAGGTTTTAACTTTACAGTTCTGGTAGTTTAGTCCAGTGGTTCTTCGAAGGCTCACAAGTGAATCTGAGAGGTCCTGAGATGATTGTGGGAGTTGAAAAGATGAAAAAAAGTTCTGCTACTGAATCTATATGGATTATTGGAACCAATTTCAAATCTATTTTGTGAAATATTGGATAACCACAGGGGTAAAATGTACAATAATTTCCTCTGAAATAAAGTAGCAATATATAGTATTGTACTTGAGTAAATGTACTTTGTTACTTTCCACCACTGATGGTTGAAGGAGTTTCTTTAATGAACTAATCACTTGTCCTGTGCTTTAGAGCCAGATGGTTTTCATTTCTGTCCATTGTATTTTATCAGACCATCATTAAAGGATGTGCTAAATATCAGGGAGACTTTATATTGATATTGACCATTTCCTCAGGTAAACCTACCCTCCCTCTAGTTTCCATTCAGGTTACTACAGCACTTTAAAAATGAATATTTAGGCAAATTAAAAAATAAAAAAATACAGGATGTAGTTGGTCATGATACTGTAGTTTTCAGCCTCTATCACTAGAAAATGGTTTTGGTTGTTGGATCATTTTTGGTGCCACTGTGACTCAAAGGGCTCTGAAAGATGAATCTTACCCTGAAATTCTAAAACCCAACTTATGTTTGTCTCCAGATGTGCACACAGAGGCCGTGCAGGCGGCCCTGGCCAAGCACAAAGAGAGGAAGATGGCCGTGCCTATGCCTTCGAAGCGGCGTTCGCTGGTGGTCCAGACCTCCATGGATGCCTACACACCACCAGGTAAAGACCAAACTACACACTCACACACTCTGTTTTTACTATTTTGTACCACACACCCCAAATTAAGTTAAATTAAGTTAAAATTAGCTGATAAATACTTCATCACATTTTTGCATCATATAACAACACTGTGACTGAACCTCTGCCACAGCAGGTGTTCAGCAGATGTTTCAGTACAATGCCAAAAATTGTTCAGAGCTAATTCTAGATACTCAACAAGACTAAAGAGTGGAGCTGTGGAAGCGGCCTCATGAGGCTGCAATGCTCACCAGAAACAACATGTTTGGATGGTTCGACAACAGAGTGCTGGATAAATGTGCTTAAAAAAGTTTTTAATATTTCATTTAGCTAAAGATAACACTCTGTATGGTGCAGAACCGACTCAGTTTTATCAGTGTAGCTGCACTGTGTTAGGCTCGGCTATGTTTAAGCTGAAATCTCATGAATGGCTAGCTGACATGCTAACAATAAGCATGCAATGTTTTTGAATTCAAGCGTGTTCATAAGTAAGTGTAAGTTTTAGCTGAAGCTAGTAGCTAGTATCCAAAAGCGGCCGCCCCATCATGGATGCTGCTGAAGTTCGTTGGCGCCCTGATGTAGATGAGATAGACAGAGTTCGTTTGGAATGTTTGGTCCTTCTGTATTTAAAGCAAACAGACATGTCAACCACTATCTTTGTGCCAGCTGACTACAAGTAGGGCGTAAGTTAACCACATGAAATCTTTTCAATTGGCAACGTTACAAAGTTACAGATTTATTTTCCTGGGCAGTGAAGGCTTCAAGTTCCGCGGACGCCCACACTGCTGAAGACATACGTACCACCAACGGGCAATGCTGCCGCTCGCCGCCAGGAGACGGCGGCTCACTTAGAAAATGAAAATGGCTCCTGGGCGCATTGACGCTCTAATTGCTGCTTTCGGTCTGAACATACAGTGAGGGGTCCTGTTAGGAATTAAAGTGTTGGACAAGCTCAAGTTTTAACCAGTTGGTGGCAGCAGAGGGAACATCTGTTCGTTGGTCGTTAGGATTCATTATTACAAAATGTTCATTATTTATCATATTTATTCTGTGTTTCATGCTCTTGAAGCTTATATGTTTTGACAGCTATAAAGTTTCTCCGACATGTGTATCCAGTGTATCCAGTGTATCCTCTGGGAAAGACTTGTAACTGTCACATTACATTGACAGTCAGTCTGTCACATCTGACCTGTTTGACATTCATGTCAGTCAGTCAAACAGTCAGTCAGTAAGAAAGTCATTCAGCGAGCCTGACAGGCAGCTGGAAACATCTGCATTGTTGTTTTAGGAGCATTTTCATTTTAAATTTTAATGGCTGTTGAATTTTTAAAAGATATTTAACCATAAAAGAGAAAAAAGGACGAGTTAGTGTGAATATGGAGTTGATAATAGATGATGTAGCTGCAGTATTGACGTCCTGCTTGTGTCAGTGACGTTAGTCGATGATTGAATGGGACGGGCCTCCACCGACTGAAAGGACAGTCCCCTCTGCGAAAACATGGAGATGGATGAGCGCTCTGCCCTGTCGGCCAACTTCAAATAGCTGGTCATCACATGCTACAGTCACTGCTTTGGTATTATAAGCAGATTATGTTTTCTTCTGTGATTTGTCTCATCAGTTTGGTCAGGGATGTCAGAAATGTGAGAGTTCATTGACACAAAGCCACAGCCATTATTCATTCTAACACCGATAACAAACTTCGTTGACTCCGTGTGCTGATGAGCCGGGATGTCGGCTTTACTGCAGACTTTTTTACTTTATGGCACGGGGCTTATACGGCTGTGAAGACTGACATAAAATGAGAAGTGGACTCTGTGTGCTGCAGTTTTATCTCTAAATACTTAATGAACATCTTTTATGGCGTACATTGCCTCAGAGTGACGTGAGTATAGAAACATTTTTCTAATCCTCAGAAAGTGAATAAAACTATTTTATGTAGTCTCTTAAAACCATTATACACTTTTTTTTCATCACACACTATGATGACGTTATATCATATTATTTACTGTGGATACTATTTTACACTGAACAGTTTGAATTAATTTATCTTTATGGTGCCTGCTGTGTTAAACTCAACACTAACATCAGGAATAGCAGAGTTTCAAATGGACAGACACATTTAAACTTGTTTCATGGGATCCCCGTAGGACGACTGCAAACAAGCACTTTCTAAAAATTCTTACAACATCTTGGTGCTGTGTTTAACTATCACTATCATTACCTGGTTAGATTTGTGGCATGTTGACCCCCACTCTCTCTCCCTGCTTCCTCTCTGTGTCTTCTTTTTTTGTGGGCACACATAATGGACAGACATGTAAATGAAAACAAAAACAGTTAACACTTATATAGCTATAGAAATGAAAAGAATATGATGTGTATGGTATGTGTCTATGATGCATGTGCGCGTGTGTGTGTGTGTGTGTGTGTGTGTGTGTGTGTGTGTGTGTGTGTGTGCGTGCGTGCGTGTGTGCGTGCGTGCGTGCGTGCGTGCGTGCGTGCGTGCGTGTGCATGGGGGTGTGTGAGAGTGTGTATTTTTCAGTTATGTAGTTGTATGTATCTGTTATGTCTCTGTCTTTTGTGATGGGGATATAATGGACATTAATGATGTAATATAAATATAATCATAGAGAGAATGTAATGAGAATAATAAAAAACAACAACAATGATAATTATAATATTAATAAATCCCATGACAAACAATATGCTAATATGATTTTGTAATCCTGTCTGTGTCTTCACCATGAAAGACAGAAAGGCTTTAAACAGGGCAGAAGCTGCAGAAAGTAACTCCAGAGGTTAATATATTCAGTAAACAAATGATTGATAATAATAATATAATAACGATGTGTTGTGAGAGGATGCATTATGATATACTTGCACAACTATTACTCCTATATATTTATAGGAGTTGTAGATGCAGGTTTTAGTTGGAAGGTTTGGTTGAAGGACAGAAACCCTGCAGAGAAACTTCTGAGCCGTAATAAATATGGATTCATTTTGTTAAGTTCTGGACTCTGTTTGGCCTTGGGCTTTTATTTTCTCCTGGCCTAGCATCACTGCTGTCAGTTAGCATGTATGCACATGTCAACAACCCCCCCCACCCCCACCCAAAAAAGAAAACCCACCTTGTTTCTTCACTCCACATTGATGTATTTGCATTTTTGAAACTAGGAGTGTTGAGGTCACGGATTCGATCCCTGCTACCACCGAGCCTCACCTGCCACATGCCTCCTCACCTTTCTGATGAATACTGCTTATACGTAAATGCACAATATGGATGTCACTGGACACACAGTTGATTCCATCCCTGTAACATGCGTGCCAGTCATCCATGTCTTCATGGAACTGCTGTCATTTAATGAGGGTGATAATGAGGCCATTATCTCTGTGCAGGGCCGAGCTTCACAGAGCCTCAGGGAACGAGGCGTGAGTTAGACTAACAACACAAAGATGAACCATACAGCAGCTAAAGGATAAATGTGGGGAGCGTTTTATTAGATCAGTTAAAGCAGACTGTACATACACAGCGAGATGATCACACCTTCATATTCACAGTTACTCAAACTTCTTCTTCACCAAAACTAGACAGATAGGTAAGACAGAGATAGGTAACATTTTATTCTGTTTTTAATGGGAATTATTATTCATTATAGTTGCTAATAAAAATGATGGATTGTAAGTGTTCTTCTATATATATCTTATTGTCATCAGATCCCATAAACACACCTTAACCAACAACATGTGAGTCTCTTCTTTCAGAACTTTATGACTTTCCAGCCGGCTCCGATTTATGTTTCACTGCTGAACACATAAATCTTTAAAAAAAATTCTTTAAAACATAGTTTCATTAAAAAAGAAAAAGGTTCAGTAATTTCCTACGGCACCTGGACACTGTAGTTTGTAGCAGTTTCTATTTTTAGCAGCGGATTAATCCATATTTCATGCTGTAGTGAGGATTTGGGGCGGCAGGACGATGTGTGTGTGTGTGTGTGTGTGTGTGTGTGTGTGTGTGTGTGTGTGTGTGTGTGTGTGTGTGTGTGTGTGTGTGTGTGTGTGTGTGTGGGAATGAATCTAAATAAACCACAGTGTTTGTTCATGGTGATGAGGGAACATGTCACTCAGCACAACTGATGTGTCAGGGTGCAGATACACACACACAACGTCCTGGTAGGAGACATTCATTGTTGGTTTAGATTGGTTTTCATGGGATTTGTTTGAAATAAGAAAAATGAAGAATATCTCCTTTATATTTTAACAAATTGAAAGCTAAAGGCTTGTTGGACAGTCTTTTGTGTCTCTGTTATTTTGTCAACCCCTTGTACACCCAGTACTTGGCATTGCTTAGATTACAACCTATATACGTAAATGTAGCTGACAAATGTAACACACACACATTTTTAGACACACATGTTTGCAACAATTAACAGTCACAAACATAAATTGTTCAGAAACATTGACAAACACATTTTCCTCATACGAACACACGCCTGCATATTCAGCTTCTCTGTGCACAGTGAACACACACAGTGTCAGTGTCTGTCCACGCACTCACGTGCAGAACATTCACATGACCTATGAGTCTTTTTAATTTCACACAAGGCAAGGTAAACAAGCTACGAGGAGTCACAGAAATACACACAATCCTTCATGCAAATTTAGAAAGCACATGTCCCGAGGGTGGGGTAAAAGTAGTCATACACATATACACACACACACACACACACACACACACACACACACACACACACACACACACACACGGCTTTCTGCCAGGCAGTGAGGTTCATTCGAGGACAGCAGAGTCGCGTGTTGCCGAGCAGCGTGCCGTATCGTGCAGAGATGACAAGCCGACTCTGATGTGCTCACATTGGCTTTTCTCAATTTCTCAACACATCAGTAAATAAATTTCAGCTTTTTGAAGGTCTGCTGTGCGTCAGCGGCTCACTCTCACTTTTCCTCTCTGTGTGTTTGTGTGTGTGATTCCCGTGTTGCCTGGCAGCGTCGTATTTTTTTCGTCAACATGTTTGTGTTTTGTCCCTGGAAGTCCCTGTGGGGGTCCCCGCTGATAACGAGACACAGATTTGCCAATCAAGCATGTCAGCAAAGCACCATGGGAGTTAACATGTCGAGACCACGGCTAGTCCCGTGGCATTTTAAAGCGCAAATGTCAGCTGTAATCCGTGACGAAGTGGAAATGTCACCTTTTAACGTAACAGTGACCAAACAAGGAAACAATCTTCGTTATAAGAATTAACTTTAGCAAAAGTTGTTGAACTTTACATCACCTGGCATTTGGTTTGAAAAAAAAGTGCAGAGTTTTGCATTGGTAGGCAGGGATTGAAGTGTTTATGTGTATAACCTTAACTGCATGTTTATTATTGGTACAATGAGGTCCTCTAACTTTAACCAAATTATGATATGTAACGTTTCCACATTACAATGTCAAAAAATTTATGTACTTACATTATCCCAAATGTTTCCAGTGATTTTCAAACCTAGAGAAATACATGATTTTAATATGGTCACGGCTTGTTTCTGTCCCAAACTGTCCAGCTGCCAGAAGTGTCAAAATGGACTTTTCACATGTCACATTTTTAAGATTTACTCTTTTACACCTTGGTGGTTTTCAACTCTATATTTGAACCAGATGAAGGATTTTAGTCATCAGGCGTCTGGATCTGAAATTACCAGAGAAACAAGCTGAGGAAATGTTGGACAGCTCAGCTCCCAGCTGCTGGAGACGTCCTGTCCGCCAAAGAGCGTTGGTGAATCACTTATTTTTAATGGGAAACTGCTTTATTCAGTGTTTCTACTGGTTTTAATCCCCTGGTCTGTTTGTTATGGAGAGGAGAACACCTCTGAGGATAATTCAGCTGCTGGTAAAAACCTGCTGAACGCCTGGTTCAAAGAAAAATCTAAACAAAGGTTAGCAGTAATCACAGCTCCCAGTCCTTCCCTGGCGTCTCGTGTCCGCTGTACAACGTTGGTGAAACACTAATTTCTTTGTTATGGAGAGGAGAACACCTCTGAGGATAATTCAGCTGCTGGTAAAAACCTCCTGAACCACCGACACCGAAGGAATCCAAACCAGGATAAGCTGATGGTAATGGTGGTGAACACAGCAACTCCCATGATCCCACGCTACTTCACAACGTCACCCAACGTCGTCTTTTGTTATTGTTTTGATTGAGAGACCCCTAGAGGCAGAAGTTACTTACCGTGAGTTTTTGTAGTAGCACTTTTTTTTTTTAACCCAACCCACAAGTATCTGAGGACTGGGACACGTGACCTACATGGTGGTTTAAGTTTGAGGACCTGCTTCTTTTTGTTGTCTTTGTTCGGATGATTGGTCTTTCCTGGGTGTCTTCCATTTCCCTGTGAGGGATACACACACACACAAACACACAGTATTCGCAGCAATCCTTCTTAAGACCTCCATTGACTTCCATTCATTGTGGCCAATGCCAGCCTCAACCAGGACGTTTTGCCTCAGTAGGACTTTGGGGCTTTGTTCCCCATGAGAACCACTGGTCCTGACAAGGTCCCAAAGAAGTAACAACAATGTGAACACACACTTACAGTACCTGGTTGTTTGTGTGTGTGTGTGTGTGGGTGTGAGAACTGGGTCAGCTTCTGTTGTTATTCATATCACCACTATCATTCTCATAATGCCGTGGGCATTATGGAAATCGCATGCAAAATATGCACTCACAAATCCACACCCATATACTCACAGACACACACACACACACACACACACACACACACACACACACACACACCAAACTTTACTCCAGTCCTCCCCTGCGGCGACTCTAAACAGATGGGAGCTGAAACCTTTCCAGGCTACAGACAACAGACTGGGACATACACAGACTCTGTCTTCCTGTTTGTCTCTAAATATAACATATTGTGTACAACAGTATCAGGACGGGATCAATCAAAGGTCTGATTCTATGGTTTGATTAAATCTTTCAGCCTTGTACAGAAAGTCTGCAGTTTTTATCTCTTCTCTTCTTTCATATCCATCGTCTTTTTTTTTTTCCAGACACCTCTTCCGGCTCGGAGGGTGAGGGTCAGGGTGACGCCGATGAAGGAGGAGGAGGCGATGGCGAAGAAGAAGACGGAGGAGGAGGCGGTGGTGGCACCTCGTCCAGCCGAGAGGGGAGCATCAGCATGGAGCACTGGATCAGCCGCGCCATCCACGGCACCTCCTCCACCACGACCACCACCTCCTCCACGGCCTCGTCCTCCTCTTCCTCCACGCGGAGCGGGGGCAGCGGGGCGGCCGGCGGCAGGTTGGCTGATGTCCTGGCACAACACGTCCACATCTCCGCCCACCACCACCTCCGTCACCACCATCACCACCACCACCACCACCACAAGACAGGTAAGAGGTCTGGCCTGAGGTGTGTGATATAACAGTCTGAGGCTACGTCCACACTACCGTGTTTTTGTTTTAAAACGCATCTCTCTTGCTTCGTTTTCACCTCCCGTCCACACTTTTGGAAATAGTACTGGCCTAGTTTTAGTTTAAAATCTCCGGCGTTGTGTTGTAGTCTGGACAGGTGAAAATTGAGACCTTTGGAAACAATGACGTAGACACCCACGGTCACTTCCTGATTGGGTCTCATCAGCCTCAACTACCAGTGGTGAATACAACATAGATAATAAATTACTAGTGTTACTGACCTCGTTGTCTTTGCTAGCAGCTGTTGTTCAGTTAAATTCTGCATTTTAACACTGCAGTTTTCTTTGCTGTTCCTCGTTCGTGGTATTTTTTGCAACTAATCAACTGCAGAGTAGACGATCTGCTTCCTGTCTCGCGGGTGCCCAGGGTACGTGATTGCTCATGCGTGTTTTCAGGTGCGATAACAGAAATCGTTTCTGATATGGAGCTAAAACGCTCGTCTGGACGGAGATCGTTTTTGTTTGAAAACGCTGTTTTAAAATGAAAATGTATTAGTGTGGACGTAGCCTCAATGTCTCTAATCCTGGAGCTAATCCTGACACCTTCAGACTAATCTGAATACAGACATCTACAGCAAACTAAAGACTCTTTTAGCAAAGAGGTGAAAACACAGACCAACAAACTCCTGACTCATTATCAATCATGGTCAGACTTCAGAAAAATCAAGACACTCTTAGCAAAGTCCACAGATCCAAACACCTACATTAGCAAAACACAAACTTTTATAACAACAGCCAGGAACCATTAGCCGATTCCAGTGAAACAAAGCCAAGTGTACACACACTACAGAAGTCCTTAGCCACATCCAGACATCTTTAGCAAAGTCCAGGCACTGGTAAATGATAAATAAGTATATTAAGTCATTTTTGGCCGTTTCATGCCTTTATTTGATAGAGACAGTAGAGACAGACAGGAAACACAGGGAGAGAGTAGGAGAATGACACGTAGTAAACAGTCTGGTCGGCTGGGAGTCAAACCGGGGACTCGCTGCACAGGGCGTTTGAGCTCATGTGGTAAGTGCCGTAACCATTCAGCCATCAGGTCGCCCTTAAATAAGTGTATTGATAATATACTGTTTTACCCCTCAACTGAGAAACCACCAACTGATAAAGTCTTTGTGTCAGAGAGAAAATCTCCTATTAGAACAATATTTCTCCTATTTATTTATTCTGCTTTTGGCTTCTTAAGATTTGAACAATAAACAATCCAATTAATTAAAGAAGACCCTGTCTAGGTCCCCGATCCCCAGTCTGGGAACAGCAAGGCCAAAAAACTACAGCTGAACTTCAAAGCCCGTCTGATTTGCTCTTCAAATAAAGCAACTGTCCTTGAGTTTATTCTTAGCTGTAGGTGAAGTTAGTTGGCTGTTGAGAGGTTTCTAATAAAACTGTGTGTTTGGCTGAGAGAACCACAGTGAGAATTGTGTGTGTGTGTGTGTGTGTGTGTGTGTGTGTGTGTGTGTGTGTGTGTGTGTAGTAATAGGTGGGTGGGCTTACTGCTCAGTCTTTGAAGTTTAATAGTGTGAACTGGGGATGTTGGTTGGCAGAGTGTGTTTAGGTGGAGGGTCATATCCTTGTGCATGTAACGTTAGTCTGTGTTTATTGTCTGTGCTTCAATTTTTACAAAACTTCATGTTTTGCCGCTGCTCAAATCTTTGGATATTTTTAAAAACAACACCTTCTGCGGTTTCTCTACTTTCTTTCCTTTTTCAAAGAACGTATCTCAGCAGAGCCAATTTTTTTGGAGTTTCATTCATTTTTGCCATCCAGTGGTGGAGGAAGGGAGGAGGTAAATGCTATAACCATTTGAGGCCTTGATTTTAATAGAGCAGGCTTCTGGCACAAATTCAAATAAAGCACACACAGGACTGGTGAAGTTCTTTGATATGTATGTGTGTATCAGGGCTAGACCAACACATACAGTATATGGCCTGCAGGGTGGCGTTTAGATTGAGGCCAAGAGTGGTCTAGTTAAAACAGTCTTAAGCTGCATCAGACTGTGGCTAACACACAGAGAGGAAGTGTCATTATTTAGTACCTTGCCCAGGTCATTTCCCCATCACTTCCTAACATCGTCATGTGAGGGGCACTACTACCTATTACTGATGCTGCTCTCTGTTGGTAAATCTGTAAATGAAGCAACGTTTTCTGGACATTTATTGATGATGTTTTCAGAGGACATTTATCTTAAATCTTTTCCTTTTTTAATGATTTATATCACCCAGAGGATTTAAAAAGAAACATAAAAACGTCCTAATCAAAGGACAGATTGTGAATCCCTAACTAAGGGCAGCACATGGCACCAAAACTACAGCAGGGTGGAGGTTCTTCTCCGGCTGCTTCCACCCATGTTTGAAACATACAGTCAACACATGAAAGTGAAACAGTGGCCTACTGCTGCCACACAATCCTGTCTGTGCCTCTCCTCCCACTGTCTGCTCAGGTAGCGTCGTGACTAAACGCTCAGACGGTGACAGGTTTGTTTTCATGCTGGCACCGTTGGGGTCCAGCTCTGAAGATAACGCATGGGCAGACACACAGAGAGAGAGCGAGAGAGAGACATAGAGAGAGAGAGAGAGAGAGCGATAGAGAGAGAGTGACAGAGAGAGAGCCCCCGCCAGCTCCACCCAGCCAGCATCCAGCTCCGTCACTGCTCGGGTGTGACAGGGAAAGGTTCTCTGCACGCTGGCTGGTTCGCTCGTTTGTTTGTTTGGGCCCCATTTCCACTGATTTCCTGTGTCACCGTTCCCCTGCAGTCTGGAATTAGCAAAGTCAGAGAGATGTTTACAGAGGGAGCAGCTGCTGAAAGCCGCAGAGCAGCACTCAGTCAGGTTGAAAGAGTGAAGTCAGAAAGGTGGTGAAGATGACAGGAGGGAAATCTTTTCAGCAGGAAATAGACGACAAGTTAAAAGCATCTTTATTTGGCATTTGGCATTTTTTATTCCTCTGTATCTTAAAGGTCCATATAGTCTAAAAGTAGATATGCATGTGTTGTTTGATTATAGATCAGGTCTAGGTTCTATATTAATACTGTGAAAGTATCAAAGCCTCAGTCCACAGAGAAATGCACACAGCCTGTATTCAGAACCTGAGCCTTAAAACCAGCAGTCAACTTTGTGATGTCACAACAAAGCAGTCACTGCTCTCAGCGATACCCCAAGCCCCGCCCACCTGGACCTACCATCCAACCTTGTAGGATTTGGTTTCTCTGAGTGTTTACCTGAAATCTCTTTTTATTGGATCACTCAGAAAACAGTCAACCAATCAGAGGAGAGGCTCAGAGCCTCCTCTCTTCTGATTGGCTCACCAACCTGTTGTTACTAGCGCTCCAGAGAGAAGCCAGAGAGAGGAGATGTAAAACTACACTGAGATGGAGGAAATAAATCAATAACAAAGGAGGGATTTATAAATAGATAACCTACTATAGTCCATATAGTCCGCAATACTGACAAAAATCAACTGACAGAAAATAAATATATAAAATAAAGGGGAAATCCATCCTTAATTTGACCAAAGATTTTGAAAGTATTTTAGAAAGGGTCCCCATATCTACAGGAACTTTTTGTTTGAGTTATAGACTGAGTAGCGGATCTTTACAAGACTTAAACGGGACATGATGTCGCTCAGCCATTGAGCATGGGTGGGCAGGGCAGGGTCCCTCAATCTAAGTTATACTGCACGCCGAGATAAAAGAGAGGCAAAAGACAGCATGCGGCGTTTGTTTGGAGTCCAGCGTGCTTAATTTTCTCCCATAACGCCAAAAAAGGGCGACCAGGGAGTTGGGTCAAAGTCAAAATTGAGGATGAGGGATGGCCCATGGAAAACATCCTCCCAGTATTTTCCCAGACCAGGACAAGTCCACAACATGTGAATGAGGGAGGCTTCACCTCTTTTACATTTGTCACAACAGGGATTCACATCTGGGTATATACGAGAAAGTTTGGCTTTGGTAAATGGGCCCTATGCACCACTTTAAACTGTAACAAACAATGCCGGGCGATGTCAGAGCGATGTTGAATTAACAAGCTTCAAAATTGAATCCCACATGTCGTCTGACTGTGGAAGGTTTAAATCTTGCTCCCAAGCATTTTTGGCAAGAGGGGTGTGTCTTACACCAGCCAGCGTGTCATAGATAAAGGATATTAAGTGTTTGTGTGAAGGGTGTAAATTAAGAAATATTTTTTTATGTCATAATTAAATCTGTCTCCATTCAACTGCGTCACTTTTTATCAAACTTTCCGACCTTAGCCAAACCTTTTATGATATTTGACTCATTTTTGAATTTCTGCCATTTCCAAATTAAATTAAAAATGGTCATAGAAACAGATGGATGGAAACTGGTCCAGGTCCAGTGTGTACTCCCCCATGTCACTTGGCCAAAGCTCTGCGAAGATTCATGATGCTATGGTCACCCAGTCTGACACGGGGACATCTCAAAAGACGAGAATATCACAGAGCCTGATCTGAGTGTAAGTGTGGAAGTTTGGTCATGTGATAACAGGTGGCATCAGATGTGAATGTCCTCCTTGATCTTTCTCAAGCTGTTCACTGACTGCTGGTTGATGACTTTCACTCCGTCCTCAGTGCAGGTCTGCTGTTCACAGCTGATATCATGTTCTTGTGCATTTTTCAGTTCAATGAGCTCTTTCTTTTATTGTTTTAATGAGTTCATGTTCATCACAGAGTTATACTCAGTGTGGGTTGCAGCTCTGTTTCTCATTCCCTTGTTCAAGGCCACAGCGGTCCAGGTCTCCAGTGTTTTCAGTGTGTGCATGTAAATACTTAAGGGAGATTGTTTTCCGTACACCCTCATTCCAGCCTCGTTTTTCAGTCAGCTCTTATCAGAGCCGCTCTGCCTGCATGTGCAGATAACTTTTTGTTCCTCCCATATCTCCTCCAATTTGTTGTCACTCCTTTCATCCCTCCACATTTTCCTCCAGGTTGCAGATCCCTTTTACAGGATCTCTGTAGACAATCTGGTTGTTATGGTCGACTCTTGGTTGAGTTTAGCTTCACACTGTGTTTGTGTCACTGGGTATTTTTTTTTCCGAACAGATAACAGCACTAAGTGCTTGTTTGTGCTGCTGCTGCTGTTGCTGTGTGATTATTGAAAAGCCTTTAGAGGCATGTGGTGCTGTTTTGATGAAAGTTGAAATATTGTTACTCTCAAGCTCTTAGCACTAAAATAGACACAGTTCTCAACATCATGAGAACAAATACAGATTCTACGTGGCCCTATGAGCCCAACTATATCAAGCTGGCACTGCTTTATCTCCTGCACCAACTCCAGCTCCTTCCCCACCAGAGAGGTCACATTCCACATACCTACAGCCAGTCTACGAAGCCAGGGATCGGCACGCACAGGCCCCCGATCCGGCCTGCTGCCCGGCTTGCAACCCCAACCCCAACACGATGCCTGTCCGTGCAAGTGGTGGGCCCATAGGGAGGTGGCTTCATGTAATGTTTTTCAGACTGTGCCCTACCGGCACAGGCCCAGTCACCAGACGCTTGCTGGTGAGCTCTCCTCCCATGTCTGGTTCCAGGAGGGTGCCCAGGTTTCCGTACTCCGGTCGAGGTGACGCAGACTTCAAGATTGCCTTTTATCCAGTGGTTATTGAATTGCTCTTAGTCAAGCCTCTTCCCTTGATACCAATTTTCCTTGGGAGACCCTATCAGGGGCTAATACCCCTGACAGCACAGCTCCCAGGATCCCTGAGACACACAAACCCCTCCACCACAAAGGTGGCACTTCATGGAGGGGACATATCACAGCATATCACCACATGTTATTATATTATGACAGTCCCTGCAAGTGAATGTGTAAAAACTCAACTCAGGTGAAATAAAGTAAAATAAATCTTCACAGTTGAAATCTTCAGATTTATGACCTGTGCTTAATTTAATATGTTTAGAGGCACAGGAAACTTGATGCAGAAATGCTGTTTTTCCATATCAATATGAAGGTATACACATGATGTGCTGTGCAAAGCATTTGAAGTTACACAAAACATCAACTTCTCTCACAAAAGTCCCGATGCCAGGATGCTGTGGTCTCCCAGTAGGATGTAAATAAAATCAAGATTACTGCTGAAAAAATGCAGATGACCTCAAAGACAATAAGAAATTAATGCAGCATGTAGCAATACACAAACAAACACACTGAGTAAAGCCAACAGAGGACTTTCTGAGACATATTTTGCAGAGCTTTTGACCCAATAAGAAATCAATCAAACCAGTTCCAGTTCTGGTCAAGTATACATGTTTCAGCTTTGAGGAAGTCGTTCAATCTCAACACTAACTGGACCAATGAAATCAGACATCATAGGTAACACCAAGGTGAGCGCTGAGCTCTCTGTTTAGACTTTTCTTGTGATGAAACACGGCCAGACTATTTGAATACCTAATAAAATAAATCAGTCAACAACAATTAATGGCATTTCTAAAAGCTAACCAGCAATACAATGGACACCTGTTTAGTTGCAAATTCACCAGAGTTTCCTGCTCTTTTTAGAAAACACATTTACAGATGTTCTTCTACATCATGGTGAATTTTCATAGTACTCAATTTCAAAGAAATTAAGCATGTTTAAAGTACAATTCAGCTTTGATGACTGTGTTGTGGGAAAAAAAAAAAGTGCGTCAGTCCTCCTCACTGACCCACGACTTGACTCCCCTTCTTGTTCCTCACATGCAGGCCTTTTAACCCACCTCTCCCCCAGGAGGAGGAGGAGAGCAGTGCCAACTGCTATGGTAGAGAATGGAAAGTCTGGGCCACGACGCTTTGGTAAGTTTGAGGTCGGAGCATGGCTTGGCGGAGAGCCGAGAAGCAGGGTCAGTCTCCTGCCATCCCTTGGCGCGAGGCAGGGATGTCGTATTCTTCCCTCATCATTTTCAGTGGATCATCTCTCCGTCATACGCTTGCTGTTCAAGTTGGTTGTTCCCTGCTAATTAAATTTGTGCTTAGCCATGTTGTGAAAGTTCAGAAAGCGTAATGTCAATGCTAACCTTGCTTGGAATAGCATTGAGCGTTGTTGTAGATGCATGAAAACAGCTTTTTCAGAGTGCAAATTGTTGATGAGGAAAATCAGCAATGCTTTTAAGGAGGCTAGATAGCAGCTTGTCTGAATGAGTCGTCCCTGTAGTCAAGGTTACTCTGTTTGGTGTTGTGTATTGATTTGGCTAATTATGCAGCATGTTTTTAGTTGTTTGCTCAGCCAGAGTCAATCTGCTTTCAAAATGGCTTTTCATCTAAGCCAGAAAGCAGATGGTAGTGGAATGTAGGCTGTCTGCCTGCTTCCTCTTTTTAGTTTTGTGTCAGTCTTTTGTTTTATGCAGCATTCTTACAATCTGCTGCCTGCAATCACAAATACTCTATCAAAGACTTTAACTGCTGCTTTTTGTCTGGTGAAGAAAGGTTCTCATTATCAGCCAGACTTAAAGAAAAATTGAATAACATGGACTCATCAAGTAATATTTGTTCTATATTTTAAGAGGTAGCTACAACCCCAAGACTCCATTAGCCAACTTGATGCTTTGGCACAGCTCCATGTCTGGCATGTGAAAAATCAGCAGCTGATGCTCTCATTTATTGAAGTGGCTCCCTCCCATTTCTTTTAGATTGCTTGAGAAAACACAGTGACCCGTGCTGCTGGGAACAATGAGCATTCACTTTAAAAATAAAAAATAAAAAGGCTTAAGACCAAACCTTTAATCAGCTATTCATCATTGCCAGAAAAAAAATATAAATCCTGAATCCATTAACACCGCTCTGGAAGCGTTCCCATGTTCGATGTAATTAAGGCTGCCGTCTGGATGAGATCAGTTAGGATTGCGCTGTAGCTTAGCCTCCTGCCATTGCTGTATATCTTCCAGGGGGAAAACTCAGTGGTCTCTGTAGAATAACAGTTCAGCAGTTTTGGTGCAACCAAAAGTCCCTGGATGTTACTCATCAGGTTTCTTGGGATACTACTTCTTGACTCGTTCGGTTGCTGGGTAAAGTCTGACTTAAAGGGGGAGACGAGGTACGTTTATTTGTATCGCTTCTTCAACAACAAGACAATCCAAAGATTGTAAGGCAAAGTCATGTCAGAGTCCTAGCCCCTGTTTGTGCCTTTCATGTATTAGTATACATTTGGTTCACAGACGTAGCAGGTCACCTTCTCGTCTAACCATCTACATGAAAAAATATTCCATCTGCAACCTTGTCTCCTCAAAATGATGTATCTCTACGACTAAACTGCAACAGCAAATACACTTTGCACAACTCTATCATCCACCCCAACCACATCCCACTGACTCTGCTGCTGTGAATACACACAGACATGGGGTTGGCTGAATGATAAAACTAAAGCTGATTTTTTTTATTTTTTTTTTTATCAATTCCCCATGTTAGACTTCTGTTTCCCAATCAAAACAAAGATGGCAGCTCACCAGCTACCTGGGTAGGAAACAGCTGAGTTTCGGTTGAATCGTCTATTGAAGCTCAGCTGCTCAGGAACAGACTGTAGTGGTGATGTCATCTAGAGACAAATCCTGGAGCTGCTCCACAGACGGTGAATAATGGAACAACTGCTGGGACATTGCGACAGCAGCCAGTGTTATTTTACTGGGGTATGGGCACATTTCCTGACTCACAGTTTGAAGCCCTAAATTAAAAATATGAATGAAATGCCTAAAAAAAAAAAGTGGAGACACAGTCAGTGATGCAGCATCATTGGACCATTTTCAAAAGGCTGTGATGCTCTGATTTCTACCCTGGGGAGACAGCAGCCTGTGTTTGTGGATATGCATTATATTAACTGTAACATCCACAATCAATGGAGTACCACAATGCAAAGTGTGAAGTTTTCAATGAAATAAGTCGATCCCAAACATTTAAAGGTTTAAGGACTGTTTCAGAAATGACTCGTGAGTGTTTTCTGATCTGTCATAGTTGAGGTCTGGTTAAGTTATGGAAACTATGGGCTGCTTCCACACCTGTAATGATGTGTTTTCATCTTGTAGCTCTATTTTGTCTGGTCTGTGGTTACCATGACAGGGTGCAGCCATGAAGCTATGCAGATTGACAGGTAACTCCTTAGACAGCTCTAGCGAATGTTATCCTCAAATCATGAGTCCTGTGATTGACATCTGACTTATCAAGGCCATTTTCACGTTACCTTGGGACCTGATCTTATTGAAGTCATACACCGCCAACCTTATCCTTGCAACTTTTTATGGTGCTATGTCACACTACTTCCTTCTTATGGAATGCACTATTATTTCAATAAATCACCAATGCCATCATTATTCGTACAAGTGCAAGTGCAAGAAGTCGTTTGTCAGAAAAAGTAACAGGGTTCGAACATATGATCTTTGAACCTTAGTATCTTTAACCATCAAACCACCTTTAAACCCTCCTTGACCCATAGTGGGAGGCGTCCATGAATCAGCTCCCTCAGCCTGCCTTGATTGGTATTCCAGCAGTGAAGGAGGTATTCATCATCATCCTCCTCAGCCAGCGCTGATATTCCTCCCTGTCACACATCATCATAAATGCATTTTGATGAGGTCACAGGAGGCGCGTGCATGAACTCTCTCTCTCACTCACAAACACACAACTAGTCCAGAAGAAGGACAAATAGGCGTGCACGCGAACACACCTCCCCACATAGATAAACAACACAGGACTTCAGACAGAGCATGTCTATTTCAGTGTAGCTCAAACAGACACCCCAGATGTTGCAGAGACAGAATGTACAGCGTGCTACAGTAATTAACATGCCTGTGCTGTGCGCTGCAGTATTGATATGCAGTCCATGTCTGGATAAAGAATTCTGTTTGGTCTCGCTGGCTTTGGCTCGGTGCTTTTGCAGGGAATCATCTCACTCTGTTTTTCTCTCACTATGTATCTTTCGTTTTTCTAAAGCTTTCCAATCACGCTCAGTTTAATTTTTGCCAGGTTTATTGGCATGAATCAATGGAAGAGAACCAACTTTTCCAAGAGCATCTCAGTGCATCAAAAAGTTGTCGGTATTTTTTTGCGTTTGGCATAAAAGCAGGCCTCTCATAGATGTCATAGAACTGTCAAGATGAAAAATGGAGTGCATAGATGACAGGAAGTAGAAGAAATTAGAGAACTGAGACACTAAGTTAGATTAAGTTTCGATTTTCCAATGAGACAATACAACTAGTTTAAATCTAGTAAGTTGAATTTTAGTATTTTTATCATGCGAATTTTGCCCCAAAGAGTAAATTATTGCCTAAATATATGGTATAAAGTATGTATGGTGTATATGTTATAGCCATCTAACTGTCCATATAGAAGCTCACGCTCTCCCCGAGAGAACAAGCGATGATGAAATATTAAGTAAGGAGGGAGACTGAGAGATCAGAGTGAAAATACATCTTTGTTCTGTCACTGGAAGTTTGTGTGCAGCAAAGCTCTGTTTGTATGGCTGAGAAGTACAATTAAGTACGTATTATAACAGCAGCAGTGATGAATACTACGAGCAGATAAGAAATGAAAGCATTCAATACTGTATTGTTTTACCGCTGGTTTCAGTTTTGCCCCTCAGTTCCCTCAGTTTGGGGAAGAACCCTTTCCTTTTTCAAAACCAGCTCTTTGAGCACTTGAGAGTCCTGACATCAACCCCCTCTCCAACACCTCTGGGATGAACTGGAACAGCGACTGTGAGCCAGACCTCATCCCCAACATCAGTGTTGGACCTCACTAAAGGTCTCATGGCTGAATGGGAGTAAATCCCTGAAGTCTACTTCAACATCTGGTAGAAAGACTAAAACCAGAAGAATGGAGGCTGATAGAGCAGCAGGTTAATTTCCAACTTCCACATATGGATGTTATACTACTATATTCTACATACTTTAACCATATTATGTATTGTGTTTATGATACCATATGAAGATTTATTGATCCCCTGTTTATATATTATCTATATCAACCAAAATATAACAATATTATCCTGAAAGATTCTGTTTATTGAAATCCAACAACACCAAAACTTAACATGATATGAGGCTTTTACATTTGATTTGGAAAATCTAAAGTTGACCACAATAAGGAAAAAACACGAACATGAAAAAAGAAACAAGATAATAATCCGGAGGCATTTTCATTTTCAAATATCTAATATTTTTCTATTTCTTTTTTGCTATTTCAAGTCACTTGCTATGACTTGTAGTTCTTTCCCTGGAAAAATGACCAAGAGGTGTTGGAGTTCATGATTCCCTTCTGTTGGGAATGAACAGGAGAAATATTAGGTTCATATTACGGAAAACCCAAGGAAATAAAATATATTTAATTCACAGGTTAATTCTGGCAAGTGAAACATTACAGAAGTTATAGTTGACAACCAGTGACATAAAATAACTTGGTGGTTAATGGTCAAGTAACTGTAACTCCACAGACTTAGTCAACATGCTTTAATGAATGGCCTTCAAAATATGAAAATACCCGTGTTTAAAATGGAGAACTAGATGCCAACATATTAAAGAAAATTCATAGTTTTATTTCAAAAGGAGAAATTTATACTTGAACTTCTAGTCACCATTTTAAAAAAGCAGGCAATATACCATTTTGAGTCACAGCATATCAAATAGCTTGGTTTTAAAGGAATAATCATCAATGGATTTAATTATGGACTGATGACAGAGTGGTTTCTTTGTGTACATGAGCAGCACATCTGAATAAGACCCCTCAGCTGTAACTTCCTCTGCTGCCTTTCCACTGAGAGAACCTTCATGCTGTGAAGGGCGGTGGGCTGAAGTAGTTTGATCCCTTTTATCTTCTGGTCCTTGACTGAGGCTGCGGAGCTCCATGTGGGAAGCTGAGAGGGAATAAATAAAGAAGGAGGCAGAGAGTTCAGGATTAAATCAATTGGCAACCTCTCTCCCTGTCCATTTTTCTGAGGGTCTTTTAGAACTAAAGAAAAAAGGTACATCCTCCAATTGTGATTTTCAGTGGAGTCAAATGAAAAAGTTTTTGTCGACTTTTTCTGGCATAAGTTAACTGGTTTTATCTTTGTTGAATATACCTAGTTTCTTCTTATGTTGGAAGATCCTGATGATGTGTATATCATAGTGTATACATATTTATACACAGCCATGTAATGAGGTACATCTTATCTTTGATTAGCCTTTCTCTATCATGCCATTGATAACTGTGGTTGATTACTGGATCATGCATATGTCATATTAGGCAGTTGTCCTGTTGTCCTATTGGAATAAGTGATTTCAAACTCCCACCCAGCTGATGTGCCTCTGAGTGAGACACTCACGGTACCTTATAAATCAAATTGGTTTCATAGAAAAGACCACTTAGACACACCCATGATGTCGTTTCAATATTTTGTTGGGAAATTTTTGGTTGCAAACAGTTTTGAGTTTGCAACCAAACGTTTTTCAGAATGGCGAGACCTTAGAGCTCAAGAAAGTAATTTGACCATTTTTTGTCAACTACTATTTACTTCTTATTAAAGGAGCAAACTGTAAGTTTTGCTATTGCTACAAAGCTAGCGTTAGCATTATCCGTTGTTTACTTACCAGTCTAGCCAAGAGCTTCAGCCATCGTTGCGTCTACAAGACAAGAAGTTATAATATGTCCTGAGCAGGGCTACTTCTTCAAAACAGACTGGACACTACAGTGATTCAGTATCGGAAAGTGACAAGACAGTCCAATTTGGCCAGGGCTAGCAGGTTAGCATGCCAACTTCAGTAGATGTGATAGAAATAGAAAAACAAGAGGGTTGCTTTCCAAACCTGGAAACAGCTGTTGGTGAGTAAAGGAATGAAGTTTGATGCTGAACTCCCAGTGTTTCTTCCAGACTGGTAAGTAAACAGCTGTTAATGCTAACATTAGCTATAAAGCAACAGCAAAGCTTACAAATAGTGCCTTTAAACATGACTTTTCAGGGCAAAGGTCATGTACTCAATCCTCTCTATTCGTTTCGTCATCTCAGATATGAGCCATTGTGGAGGTACGTCAGTTGGCCTGCCACCATTGCCACTAGCATTCGGTAGAGATACTTGCCTACGTTCCTTCATTTTGTTGTTGTTCATGCTTTCATTTACGACAACATAATTCCACTTTCAGAATTGCACTTTTAAGAGTAAAGGTGGGAGTGAGTTATTCCAGTTAAGACTTGAATGCTAATTGTAGCAAAATATTGAGCATCTGTTCTCTATGCCTCCATCACATAAAGCCCTTTTTTGAACATTTTTGAAAACAGTCGTAAAAACGAACATTATGCAAACATAGCCCTCATAAGGATAAAGTTCAGTTGAATAAAACGAGTGAGCGAACACAAAGGGACAGTAAACAACACACAGGCTGAACCTACACGCATCACTATTTAGATTCACCACACATCCTCCTCCCTGCATCATTTCATGCTCCGACCACTCAAAGTAAAGAATCCCTCGGGCAGAACAGTAAATACCGTTTGATGTTGAACAGCAGCCGAGCCTCATGAAAGAGGTAAATGTGAAGTATTTGAGTCATGGTGGGAGCTTTGAAACATCAGGCGCACCAGATAGGCTGAAACACATTCTAAACGTAGCACAAAATAGGGGGTGAAATGACCTAAAAATGAATGTTGAGGTGTGGGTGTCGAAGGAAATTGAGTCTGTTTTTTTTTTTTTTTTCTTCATAGAGAGGCAGACGTCACAGTATGTGATGATGGGCAGTTTGAGATGATTGGGATTTTTTTGTAGACACAAGTTAATCAGTGAGGAACTGATGGCAGGATTCTGGAGGGAGTTGTGGTACTGCTTCTCATTGACGCTGAACATTTCTTTGCAGGAAGTTCGTGTTAGATCGTCCAACCACAGATACTAATCAGGGATTTTAATTCTCTTGTGCTAACTCCTCGCAGTGTGCTTTAGCTGAATAACTTCCTGTCCATTGGAGAGAAACATTCGTTATTTAGTCTGAGGATAAATAATAATGCCTACAGGATTTTACTTCACTTTAGCTCTAGTTGCAGGACATTGTTTCTGTTCAGTTTTGATCCGTTGTTGCCCATGTTTCCTTCTAATCAGACGTCAAACAAACATTAAATCCAATGTCAACCATTTGTCGACTTGATTGGCCTCACTTTTGTTTCTGAAGTTACCAAGTGTCACACAACCCTCAGCCTGTACGGCATTTTACAATTTACCAGCAACATTTCCTACAGAAGAGTCGCTTCGACAGACACCTCAACTTCTTTCATTACTTGTATTTCTGAAGACACTTCAGCTAATTTCACCAGTTCCAGTTCAACTGAAACTTCCTCACAATTCAGCACATACACTTCAGCTACTTACAGTGCTTCAACTTTAATTGTAGCTGCCAAACGACATTTCAGAAGCAAGTAATTATTACCCTGCAGCTGCAGTTTCCAGCGTGAGCAAGAACACTTAAATCTTCTTCTGATAATGTTCCTGTTCTCTGTGTTCTAAGCTAACTGGTGTGTAAAAATCCTTATTCCTCGTGTACTATAGCAGTGGGATGTCTATTTGAACTAACAACATAATTAACCCCAATCACTGTCATGTATCTCGTCTTGGTTGTAAGAATCCCCATTAAAAATGTTTTAACAGCAGAATGTGTGGGGGTGTGGGGGTACTAACCAGACCTTCCCTCCCTCCTCGATCCCCCCCGTTTTCTCACATCCCAGAGAACCACTCTGCCCCTCCAGATGTCACCGGTTACACCAACAACACCGCCAACACCACCGCCACTGATGGGATCCAGGTGGAGAGAGCCCCGGGCGCCGGCACCGTGGCCCAGAGACAGACGCCCAAGTACGGCAACGCCGAGCTGATGGAGACCGGAGACGGTGAGTCAGGGTGGGGAGTACCGTCTGGGGAGAGGAGTTTGGAAGAAATGATAATAACAACAATAAGAAAATGATGAGCAAGCATAGTTCCAGCTTTTCAAGGTAAAAAAGTCCTGTGTTTATGACACTGAAGCGGCTATTAAAGGGAAAATCAATATAAGAGCTGAGTTTATTTAGAGTTTGCCCATGAAAACTCATTTACCGATTTTATGAGATAAACACAGATATGAGCAGTTCATAAAAAATCTAGGAGGCAGGTACGTTTTGTAAGAGCACAACATTGAACTCTTTTAAGCAGATTTTCATGCAACATTAAGTATAATCATCAGCTGTTGGCAAGATTTGATATAAAAAAGGCTTTTGCCCACTTGAAATAGACAGGTTCATGTACAGCCACACTCGTTCCAGCGTTCAACAGGTGACTCCTGCTTTTTGGATGTTCTGAAGTTTTGCGTCAATGTCTATTGAAGTCTGTATGATATTGTATACGAGATCAAAATCTGTCTGATGTATTGCTTGTATATCTTCACATGGAACTATGAATGTGGTTCTGCATATCAGTTCTTGAAAGACTTTCTGACTAAATTGCCACATTGTTTATGTTCTGGAAGCTTGATTTTCTAAACAGTTTTTTTTCCTTCATGCGAGTGTGACCTTATGAGCAACTGGAGGACTTCTCAAGAAAATGCTTGACAATGGTGTTGTGTTTGTATTACAAGATCATGAGTCACTGAATGTATACCAGCTTTTTGCTGATGGTTGAATTCGATTAGGACATTCTGGCACATCCATGTTTAGTGTCTTTTCTTTGGAAAAATTAAGTCATCAAAAGTCTGGTTTTTTTTGGGGGGAGGGGCTTACATGAACTTTTATAAGAAACGTCTTCTCCTACATACAATTAATGACTTCGTCTTTGACAGTTTATTTTTTTTATAACCTATTTGTTATTTATTTACTGTATGTCTTTTTTTTCTTCTTTTTTAATGTTTCCAGGTTTTGCACATATTTTATCTTTATTTGAAATTGCCTGTGAAGTCCATTATATTCTTTCCAAATATGAAATAGCTTTTATTCAAGTTTATTTTTTCATTATGAAAAGAAGAAAAATTCAGAACAATCATCAATGAAGCTCTGCAGGGGGCAGTTTTTCCATCACAGTCTGGTTTGTCACTCTTGCAGAACGATCCATTAAGGTCTGAACAGAACAACAAATCATAGCAGCAGAATCTGACACCTCCCTTTGTCGACTAAATTATCATCATTCAGAGTTGCATCAGCCAGCTCTTTTAACATCAGCACATGTTTAAAATGCTTTTTAGCATCAGAAAATACGAATCCAGATGTTTCTGCAGACTCCTGGTTCATAGTTTCCGAGACGGAGTCATTCATCAGAAGCTACGGTCTGGCTGATGCAGCCGTGGACGGAGGTGTTGAACGCAGCTCACAGCGAAGCGGCTCGACAGATCGGCCGCCAGAGTTTACAGATGGTAGCTTATCGGGATGTTTGGCTGAAAGAGACGCGACAAAGCTGAGGCTCTCTTTCAAAGCGCTGAGAGGATTTCATCAGAGAGTCTGAATCTTTTTATTGTCAAGCTTACAATGGCTCTCGTGCCTTTTTGTTTTCAGAGATGAGCTTTAGTCAAACTGAGTTGTATCATAAACTATTTGTCTTTGGATTTTTGAGGATTTAACTTTTGATTCACTGTGTGGGAGCAGAGATTTCACTTAAGTCTGTTGCCCTCTGTTTGTTCCCTGCACTGGATTATACATCTTAACACATTAACCTTTTTGTTAGGATTTTTTTCCCCTATTTATCTGGTGTTTGGAGACATTTTACTGCTATTACTGTCCTATAAAACATTATCAAATACTTCCTGAAGATTTCTTATCATTTAAACCAAAAATACTGGAATATTTTTCTATAAAGCTAAAGTCTCACCTCCTTGTTGATGGTTTGTTTTGGTTTAGCAGGACAGTGCTGTTTGAGCATAGACTTTTTGTTTCGACACATTTTATTGCCCTGTCTGACCCTGAATGTGACAGTGTTTGATGCTAAAATGTGTTCAGTCTGGGGGCGTTGTGTGGTGTAGTGGTCTAAGCAGACACCCCATGTGTAGAAGCTACAGTCCTCGCTGACGTCGGCCCCGGTTCGAGTGCCGCATCGGGCGGCCTTTGCTGCATGTCATTCCCCCTCTCTCTGCCTCCCCATTTCCTGTCTCTCTACTGTACTATTGAATAAAGGCATAAAAAAGCCCAAAAAATATACTTTAAAAAAAAAAATGTGTTCAGTCTGAATGCAAAGCCAATTTTTCGAGGTGTGGACGATTGCAAGTGAAGTAAATGCAGATGTGAGCGGATGAGGTTTCAGCCCTGGGCAGCAACAAAGGAGGCAAAGGCATGTCAGTTGTACATTTTTCAAAAAAAAAAAAAC
>NW_019174687.1:4294443-4566943 GCF_002260705.1 Seriola dumerili
ACAGATGTGAGCGGATGAGATTTCAGCCCTGGGCAGCAACAAAGGAGGCAAAGGCAAAAAAAAAAAAAAAAATCTGATTCATAAACACACAATAAAATACATCTATACAAATGGTACATTGTATAAAAACAGGCTGCAATATATACTAGAGGTCAAATTTATGCAAATACTATGAGTATAATTCACTTTGCCTTCATTCACTTAACTCCTTCAGACAGACGTGAAACCGTCCAGCACTGAAAAACAAACATTTTCACGGTCAACTTGAATTTCATGGCAACCACGTTGGGCTTGGCCATTACATTAATCTGCTGAAAGTGATGAGGTTTTCTGAAAGCAAATCTATTAACATTACACATGGCTATTTATAGATTCTGGTAAACTGAAACATGATAACATGATGTAGCTTAATTGACACATGATAATGGGCTGCATCTTAAAATATGTCATTTTTATTTATACAAAAATGGATTAATTTGTAATTTTCATTTGTGTCATCTTCATGTTTTTTCTTATCAGAAAGTCAAGTTATTTATTTGTAGACATCAAATCACTCAAAAGCATTTGTGCCCTAAAAATTTCTGTGACATTGAAGGCCAAATGACCTCGCCCCTAAAATGACGAAATTCCTGGCCGGCTTGAATTCTTGGTTTTGTTGAAAAGATGTTTTCTTTCACACCTAAAGGAATTATTCCTGTTGTGTTTTTTTTTGCTTTGTATCAAGTTGTATTTTCATGATTGCAATTGACATGTACTCTATGTGCAGTGTGTCTGCACATAGAGTATACATAGTATTTATTTGTGCTCTCCCTTACACAAGCCACAGATTTTATATCGAGGTATTGTAGTGGAGAAAACAGGATATACATTATTTCGTTTCTTTTACTTTACTTTACTCACCAGGCGTACCTGACCTGCCTCTGCACAGGACGTTACATTCTTCATTGTAATGTTGTCAGCACTCATGTCTGTATGCCAAAACATCTGTTTACATCCAGATGTCAGCACTTACACTCTCATCCCACCTCTCCATCTTAAAGCGCCTCACTCTGTAACATTGAAAGAGCAATCTGTACCCATCCTTCATCTCACATGCCTTTTTCACCTCTACCCCGTCAGTGACTGCCACGTTTAGCAGCAGTTCTGTTGAAGCGTGCCACTCCAATGTGGATTTAAGGCTCGGGGGATGCACTCAGCGTGTTGCTTGGTGGAATGCGAAAGCAACGGCTACTTCAGTTGTGCACCTGTGAAAGCACAATTAGTTTTGGGATTTACATTAAAGTGTGTGTTTTTGTGTGTGTTCCTCCTCTGCAGGTGTTCCCGTCAGCAGCAGAGTTTCAGCCAAAATCCAGCAGCTCGTCAACACCCTGAAGAGACCCAAACGGCCGCCGCTAAGAGAGTTTTTTGTGGACGACTTTGAAGAGCTGCTGGAGGGTAACTACCTCACTCTCTTTTCTTTTAAAACATATTTGAGATTAGGCCTGGTAAACCTTTTTCGAGTTTTCTCATCCGTCTTTTTTATGTATTTATTTTTTATTTTAATTCCTTGTGTTTTACATTTTGTTTCATGCTACATCATATGTTTATGCCTCCGCGCCGGCGACAGCCAGGGCCGGGTTGTCCGTCCGTCCTCGTGAACACAATACCTCAGTAACGGTTTGAGGGGATTTTCTTCAAATTTGTCACAAATGTCCACTTGGACTCAAGGTTGAACTGATTAGCTTTATGTGGTCAAAGGTCAAGGTCACTTGTGACCTCACAAAACATGTTTTGGCCTCTTGAATGTGATATCTCAAGACCACCTCAAGGGAGTTTCTTCAGATTTGCCACAAACATTCACTTGGACTCAAAGATTAACTAATTAGATTCAGGTGAGTAAAGGTCAAAGGTCAAGGTCACAATGACCTCACATTTTTGTGAATGCAATGTGACACCCAGAGGGAATTTCCTTACATCTCGCACATTCACTTGGACTCAAGGATGAACTGTTCAGTATGTGGTGGTCGAAGGTCAAAGGTCAAGGTCATTGTGACCTCACCAAATACACATTTTTGGCCATAACTCCCAAATTAATTTACTAATTATGACACAATTTAACACAAATGTCACAAATGTGACTGTTTGGCAGCAGGGAAGTGGTTAAAGGGCCACAANTAAGAGATGATGAAGTGATGACATCTTATATCCAAATGATCGAAGGTTAACTTCACTGTGACATCACTGTAACTCAGGAAGAGGAGATTGTGACCTTATTTCCTGCAGCTTGGCTTGGCCGCGAGGAGGTTATTACTAGCTGTTTAGTGACTGTTTGGCAGCAGGGAAGTGGTTAAAGGGCCACAAAAACACTCATAACTCAAAGAATAGCATACAACAGAGCACAAAAAAGAATATAATTATAATTAATTATAATTGATTATAATTTGCAAGTAAGGACATTAATAGTAATTGTGGCCTTGCTGATAGTTGTAATAACAGCAAATATACACACAAGGAAGGCCAGGAAGGCCCCAGTGGGAATGGAGGCTTTTTAATGTCTTTCTTCTCATGTTGATAACTTCAGGTAAATATTAAAATGTTGCTGAAAAATTATCCACAAGGACAAATCAAACCGTCACCAAAACCCCCATCTCCTGATGTCTAGTGTGACAAAACTAATTCTAACTGATAAATATTTCCTTTTCTTTTCAATGTCAAAAGCTGCTGCGAGAGCCAGAAGCGAATTCATAATTTAAACGTGAATAGCAAATGTTGGAAAGACTCTGTTTGGTTCGGTGTGACATTAAGATGCATGAACATGGTGTTTTGGCTTCATGTCCTTCCTGTGATCATTCTCTGCGATACAGCGGTGATGAACGTGTTGTATCATTCCTCACGCACATGCTCTTCAATCAAATCAAATGTTAACTCATAATCAGAGGATGATTATTTCATTTCATCATCATCATGATATTGTGTTTCTGAGGAGCCTACAGTTGGTCTACTAGATGAATAATTCCTCTTTTATACATCACCTTTGAAACATCGCTCTGTACCTTTTTAAATTTGTAGAAGAATTATTCATTTAAATGGCTGTTAGATGTATTACATCAGGATTTTGCTATAAAAAATCATAAGTCAATCTGCATATATAAAAAGGCTTTATTTAAAGTAAAAGGAAGACTTAAAAAAACAAGTTACTTTTAATATTTTCTGTCACTACTCAACAGATTGCAAGATAAGTCTATATTCTGTACTATTTTAATAATAGTCTTTATTTATAGAGCACTTTTCAAAAACAAAGTGCTTAACAATAGCAGAAATAAAATAGAATCAATACAATCAATGGATTTCAAAGCAAAGAGAACAGATAGAACAATTAAAACAATCAGGAGCATAAAAAACAGTACTGAGTCATTTTCAGAGAAATAAAACACTTGAAGGGAAGTTAAAACCAGGAAAAGCTCTCTGTTAAAAGCACGTTTTAAGAAGGGTCTTAAAGGAGATCACAGATTCCACCGACCTGTTGTGGAAATCAGGTCGGGGCCCTAAAAAAGCCTGGCAGCAGAATTCTGTACAGTCTGGAGACAATCAATAGGTTTTTGGGTAAGACAAGTAAAAAGACTGTTGTAGTAATCCAGACGTGATGAGATAAAAGTGTGTAAAATAGTTTCTGTCACCACGATTGTACAGGTTTTGTGGTGTGCTGCTCAAAACTTAGATTACTGTCAAACCAGACGCCAAGATATTTCACATATTCTATATAAAGGGATATATAAAGAGGGCAACAGTAGGCCCATCAATGTGTTTTTCATAGTGTTTGGAGACAATGGCGCTCTGACACGGGAGAATAAGATATATCAGGCTCTGAATACACAGACAACACGTCCCCAAATGATTCACTTATTTTTGGTTTTGGTCTTTTTATTGGATTTGTTGACAATAAGAAAAATGCATAGAATAGTTTGTTTAATATTTGTAGAGTGTTTCAAATCATAAGCAAATTTAATATCTGATCTTTCTCCCACCCACTCCCCTTCTTCCATTTTCTCCTGGCCTCCAGTCCAGCAGCCAGACCCCAACCAGCCCAAGGCCGAGGGGGCCCAGATGGTGGTCATGCGGGGCGAGCAGCTTGGTGTAGTAACCAACTGGCCCCCGTCCCTGGAGGCGGCCCTGCAGAGGTGGGGCACCATCTCCCCGAAGGCCCCCTGTCTCACCACCATGGACACCAACGGCAAGCCGCTCTACGTGCTGACCTACGGTAAGCAGAGCCTCGGTTTAACACTGATGATTCTGAACTATCTTATCACAGAGTGCAAACAAGACCCTTTCTGTATTTGACATTTTTTGAGTTGTTTTGTGTATGTGTGTGTGTTAGTGTGTGAGTGTGTGAAGATGAAGAGTTTGTGTTAAAAAATTACATCATGTCTTCATTCGCTTTTTCTTGGCTACCTAATTGGTAGAGAAATTGGGGCTGTGGTTTATAATTAGTCTCTAATATGAAAATATTATGGGTCCGAAATGTGAATCTAAGCCTGATGGTTGTGATCTGTGACCAACCATCAATAATAAATGCTTCCAGCACACACACTGCACACACACACTCACATCACTTTTCTGAAGCCTAAATCAATCAGAGTCAACCACTTCTCAATATATTGCCATAACATACCAACCAGTAGTAAAAATTGCTTTTGTACTATATGAATACAGCAGGGGTTTTGTCTGAATTGCATCCCATTTCTGTGCACATATGGTGGCTTCCCCAAGCTGATTAACTGAAGCACCAAACAATGTTTAACACCCGCTGCGTGAGCATAATTCCACTAATGGCAGCCAGACAGAGCGCTAAGCACATTTGCAAAGTGTGAAAAAGATGCTTTCAAGAAAAGCTGCTCTGCTGGAGAGAGAAGGAAACTTTATTATCCCAAAGGACCAGATTCTCAGAATATGTTTGTAAATGAATTATTTACTTGAAGAATATATCCTGAGTGACTCACAGCACAGTCTCTGCAGGTGACACTCTGAAAACTTTTGTTTGCGACAGGACTGGAGGATTTCGCTGCTTACTTTAGGATTTTGTCATTTACTTGAAAGAAGTTTTGGCTTCAATAACATGGGCAATGAATTTAGATGCTTTCATTTTAATCTGAGTTTGCTTTCACTCAAATATAGGCTGTTTGTCCCTGACACTCAAATACAACCCCTTATGGCGGCAGGAGGTACACCACAGATAAAATGTTAAAAAATCACTGTTTAAAAATAAATAATGAACGCTTTTATGATGTGCCGTGGTAAAGGTTTGCTTGTGTTTAGGCTCAAAAACAACTTGGTTAGGTTTAGCAAAAGCAATCATGGTTTGGGTTAAAATAAGTATTCTGCTAAGGTTAAAGAGGACATTCGTTGTCATGGTTACAGTAATGCGGAAACAACGTTGACAACATCAGATTGAAACAGGAAACAAGAGCAGTCTCTCTCTTGAAGTCCAATGTTTTGTCAATCCAACCTCAGTACTCAGACTTCATTGCTGCATAACAACGTCACCTGACTTCCTCCTTTGCTCATGTCATGATTACTACAGCCGCGAGAGGTTGCCTCATAATAAAACCTAACTACGGCTCGCGCTTGTGGCTTTGGAGCTGTTGAACAAAGCCTTCATCCACCATAGTCTGCTCATGCACCTCCTCAATAAGAACTATTAGTAAAGGTGCGGACCTGGGCCAGGTGATGAGGTGTAAAGGCCCAGGTGGTCTGTACAGAACCACAAGGTGTTGTCCTGAACAAAGTCGTTTAAAGCTGATGGATTTTAATCCAGGAGCCTCAAAAGAGTTGAAAGTAACATCCAGTTTGAAGGGTGAAATGAAAATACTTGTAAGTACTTGAAAGACTTGTAGATCAAGGCACCACCTTGTTTAGTAACATGGACATTGGTAAACTGAAGTTTCTCTAACAAAAAAGTTTAAACCCCTTTAAGCCGTAGATCAATCAGAATAGAAAGTAAACAGAGGAAAACAAGTCAGAAGTGAGAAGACAAACACACCATGATAAAAAAGTGATATGAAATCATACAAAACGCGCATCAATTGCCACACCTGCAGCAGTCCTATCATCCCAGCTCAGCTCCCTAAACACATTGACTGCAGCTGAATCACATCACGTCCTCACCCCGGGTTCAGTGCCACCGTTTAAATCCACGTCCGACCCTTGTCCCGCGGCCGAAGGCTGCAGATCCCAGTTATCCATCTCCCGAACGGCAGCAAAGAAAATGGCTTCTGGTCCGCAGGGTGTAAAGAGATTTAGCTGCTCTGAACAGAGCTGCCTCTCTCGGGTTGAATTTAGAGTCGGACCTCCCTGCTGTACAGCGGAGAGAATGAAGTGATACCGAGAGGACTCCAGACCCATCCCTTCACATAGAGTACATCCCACAGGCGAGCAAACAAACAAAGTGGAAGAAGCACTCACATCTCGTACTTAAAACTACAGAATAACAGAGAAAAATACTTCATTACAAAGAAAAGTCTTTGTTCACAGTGAAGAAGAGTAGATTTTCCTCTCAGCTATATTTCCCAGTTTTCATCAACCAATTGGAGCTGGCTCCGGTCACAGAAGAAGAGTAGAAAAAACACTGTATTAGATCAGCTGAAGAAGAAGAGAAATTTTAGAAAGTAGGGAAGAAAAAAGGGAAAAGAGTGGAGGCGAAAGGAATAAAATAAAAAAGCAAAGAAGAGTAAAAGACTGCAAAAGAAGAAGGAAAACACAAAAGAAAAAGGCTTGACGGAAACCATAAAGGCCAGAAAAGGCGAAAAGGATCATGCACTGAGAAAAGAAGTTAGGGAGGTGAATGTTAGAAAAGAAAGACAAAAAGAAAAAGAGGGAAATAAAGAAGTAAGGGAATGATAGAGAATATAAAGAAAAAAGGGAAGAAGGAAATAAAAGAAAACAGGAAAAGAGTAAGGATGGACAATAAAAAATAGGGGAAAGCTAAAATTAAAACTTAAGCGAGGGAGAATGAAAGAAAAGGAGGTATAAAAGAATGTAAGAAGTAAAGAAAGTTGACAGAGATTTTTTTTTATCTGGTCGAATGTAAAATCTGAGTTAACGGGCTGATTTCACAAAAACTGTTGCCGAGCACTGTTCACACGCAGATCACAACCAGCGGCAGCTTCACCAAGCAGAAAGTGTCTTTGAAGTGCAGTATTTGTAAAGTATTTAGCTAATTACCCTTCTCTGCCCCCCCCCCCCCCACAACATCACACACACAACAATCGTTAACCAAAAGGATAAATAGTGAATAGACAGCAGCTTTTATCACAAGAGCATCGCCTTTCTCCAAATAGACGTACAAATATGTGTGTGTGTGTGTGTGTGTGTGTTTGTATGTGTGTGTGCGTGTATGCCTGCGGGAGCGTGTGCGTGTGTGCGTGTGAGTGTGAAACAATCTGATTTGTGTGGAGATGATGATGAGGCAATACGAGCGCTCAGCAGACTGTGAAATGTCCTCAGCTAGCACCCAGGAGTCCTCCACCAGAGAGACAACGACACGGTGAGACTGTGTGTGTGTGTGTGTGTGTGTGTGAGGTGTGTGTGTGTGGGATGCTGAGTCTGAATCTCATCTCCATCTTCCTTTATCTTTCATTCCTGTGGTGTCGTCCCTTTGATGTCGGCCGACAAGGACAAACTTGTTTTGTTTCTTCCTGTCGAGTCGTCCTCCGCCCCCCGGAGAACAGAGAGAATTCATGATACCGAATTCTCCCGCTGTCCTTAAACTCATCCCTCAGCACGCTGCACTGCAGATAACCCCACATAATTGGCAGGAGAGAAATAAATTTGTGTTTGGAAAAAACTAAAAAAAAATCAAGCGAGTGAAGAGTTTCTCTGGGATCTTTGATCTTCTGTAAACAGCACGGCCTGTGTTGTCTCCCAACAAATCACGGTATCGATAAAGTTGCTTGGATTTGTGTACAGCATGTGGAGGACACACAAAGTGATCAACGTTCTGTGTGTTGTGTTTTCTCTTTTCTTTGATTATCCGGGTGTGTGTCTGCTTTTGTTTTCGTGTTTCCTGTAAACTATAAATCCTGTTTTAGAAACGAAAAACCGCCAGGGTCGAGCAAGTTTACACCTCACAAGAGCCAGCTCACAAGTTCAGTTCACATCTGTCCCCAGCCACCATCATTTCCACATTACTGTTTACTACTATAGAGTCACAGACAGAGATTATACCTTTAAAACTGAAGAAAAACCAACATGAGTATGTGTTTTACCCAAGCAGCAACCAGCAAGGCTGAAAAATGAAGCCAAAAACTGCAGTTCCTCTAATGGCCACTGGAGTCTGGCTTCAACAGTGAGTCAGTCCCGACAGACTCCCATGTTAAAATGTCCAACTTTACTGCAGAAATAAACATGTTTACAGCCTGGTACAAAAAACTGTTTTGGTCTCTAGAGCTAATTTCCTCCTTCATGACACTTGTTTATATAACTCACCTGTTTACATTTTATTAAGGCTTTAAGTTATACATAATTGAAGGTGTGTCCTCTTTGAGTGACAGGTGGGTGAGTTTATGCTTGCCACTAACCGGCATGCACCGAAGTCTCAGCTCCACCTCTTTTGGATTAGCTGGGAGTTAGGGGCAGAGTCAGGCAACGCCAAGGTGGCGACGGTGGCGCAGCTCACTCTGAGCTTCATCTTTATTTACAGTCTTCGGTTTTTACCACTTGAAACAATACATACAATATGATATGATATAGTACAATACAAAATATAAAACAATATCTAATACCATGACACTACATGATACAATACTGTACGCTACATTGTGATTTGATACATTGTAATACATTAGTGTACATTAGGATAGACCAAATACTACAAAAATAGGTGCAAGCAATTAATTGCTAAACATCACTGGTGATTATCAGATCTAATTGTTTATTAGTTTGACTCAAAGGTTGAAGATGCTTCATGCCCCAAAACCAAACTGACTCCAAACAACCTATTTCTAAACATCTGTAATCTGAAATGTTTCTAAAATTTTACTTCAGCACAGAGACGTGTTATCAGGTGCTCAGTATGTGACCGACTGTCGCTCACAAAGAACCCGTTTTTATCTCTGTTTAGTCCTAGGAGTCATTTTGTGAGAGTAGCTGCTGCTCTCAAATGGAGAATATCTCATTTCAGAACAGAATATCGCTTTCATTAAATTAAACTACACGATTAGGCAGTGCTCTTTTTCCTCTCTTCGTGGTTTCAGAGGACAGAAAGGCTGCTGGGTGAATCTTTCACGGGTAGAGTGAGTAACGTCATCCAAAAAAAAAAAAAAAAACAGACCCCAGATCTGCACAGACACACTCCTGATTACATCTGGAGCTGCAGCTCTGTGATTTGGACACAGTTCAGCTGGAGAGAAACGACAGCAGGGATCCTCTTCCTCTGATTGTTGAAGAAGGATGACGAGCATGTTTTCCAGCTGGAGGACGGCTGCTTGTCACTTGCAGTGTGCCCGCCATTACTGCTGAAGAGCCCTTGAACCAGGCGTCTCAAACTTATTTCATCCTAAAATTGCTTCAGGGTCACTGCTGTACATCTCACTCCTACAGATAAAAGATGAAGTCCATGGATATCAGTCTGTTGGCAGTCAGGCAGTCTGTTGTGTTTCCTGAAGTTATAACTATATCCCTAAAAATATCAGGGATCATAAGATGATTAATGATATACACAACCTACAGCAGGAAGTCATGACTTGCTTTTAAGAGCCACAAGTCAAAAAATAATGGAACCAAGATAACGCATGTTACTTCTGCCTTAGTTCTGCCTTAGTTCGGCCCAGGCTGTGGTCAGAAAGTCGTTTTTGCTTAGGAAGGTTCCTAACTGAGTTATCTAAGCAGCAGCAGCCATGATGAGAGCTGGTCGAATCCTCTATATGATAGGCGTAGGAAACACTGGAGCTTCCTTTATGAAAGGAAAGGAGATAATGCAACATTTAAAGTGATGCACCATTGTAATTTCACCGCAGCAGACCCATATGAATGTAGAAAAAACAGAGCACCTGTTTGTGACATGATCCAATCACTACTCTACTGTATGGAAATGTCAAAAGTGCCTGTGCCAGGAAACTATAAACTTGTGTCTGAATATAATTTACTCTGATCTCTTGCTCAGTTCTTCATTTCTATTTAATTCTTATTTTAATGGCTCAACCTTCTGGCTTTGTGTTTGCGGTGAGGAAAGGAGTAAATATCCCCCATATGTAATAAATAAAGTTAGCATTTAACATGTAACTCAGTTGATGTGTTGCTCTGCTAGGACCGACCGTGGGCGGGACCAGATGCTCCGGATACATGTCTGCATTTTGTTATTGCCTTACTCACCACTCTGGCAGCAGGTTTTAATGAATCAGGCAGAAGTCAGCAGCACGTGGCTGCACAGACTCTTGTGTGAACCATAACAACATACAAAGTGTTTTTATTCCCACCATCTGGAAAAATGGACACATACACTTTAAACATGAAGAAGAATAGATGTACTAGTTGTGATACTTGTAATACTTTCACCTGATTGTTTTGAACTAACTTTTCCAAGGATGTCTTTATAATCATTTTTCTGGACGCGCTGTGTATTTGCAGTAATCATTATATTTTTTATCTATATCACAAAATATTCTTTCTCTGCACATTTGAATGGATGTTTTGTTAAAGCATGTAAGCAAATGACTGATCATTATGGCTTGTTTCAGTTACTATGACTGACTTCTCCACCAAACGCCACATCAAAGCCTGTAAGCAGTCGCTAGGCAGATTTTAGGCAGCTATTGGTTTCTAATCTCTCCTGGCAAGCCTAATAAAGTCTACATGCCAAAATCCCCTTTATATGTTTTTTGTGTCTCTTACCTCTGAATTCATTAATTCAATAATTTTTTTCATGAACTCGCAGTTGCACCTACTGTCACCGAATCACTGTCGCTCTGCCTTTGTTTGCAATTTACTTTTTCTCCTAACAGTTCATTTTCCTCCTGGGATCCACAAGCTCTCCTTTTCTTCAATTCATTAGTTTTGACAAACATCAGAAAAACCTCATTTAGCGTGAAAAACAATGAGGAAGTCACACCGGGTTGCTCATGCATAATATCTGCATCTGTCAGTCAGAATTAGGCGGGGGGGGCAAAGGGTGGAAATTGATTCTATTGTTGTGTTACTTCGTTAATGAACAGAGCTGATTTCTCCCTGCAGGGAAAATGAAACTGATGGGAAAGATTTGATAATATTATGTACAGGGAGATATTTAAAGCAACGGTTATTTTACACCCTCTGTAAAGTGAAAACATTTCTTCAGCTGCTTCCTGTTTTTGAGTTGTTTCTTGTTCAAAAGAGGTAAAACTTTGGTTCACATTTCCTAATAATAACCAAATACATTTGTCAATATAGTGAAACCCTTTATCTGTGTAATTATATACCGATGTGGACTATGTGTGTCCAGTTACAGTCATGACGGGGCTTGGTTTGTGCAGTGTTATCAAATCTGTATGATTATATCCATACCAGTCCACTTGTGAGGTGAAATATGAACGTTCATGTCAGTGCAGTGATTTCTTGCATATGGGGGACTCATGATGTCATCCTTTGTTCTGTTTCATTATTGTTAGAAAAGCTGTTTTATGTTTTTACAGGGCACAAAATGAATTGCTCGACATTTCACCCTTTGATCCTTTCATTATGTTTTTCATAAAAAACATCTGGGATGTAGTCATTTCAAACCTCAGGTTTCCTGCCTGTATGTACTACAGTGTGTAATAATGCTGTTTCTCTACCTGCAGGCAAACTGTGGTCCAGGAGTGTGAAGGTGGCCTACAACCTGCTGCACAAACTGGGAACCAAACAGGAACCACTTGTCAGGCCTGGAGACCGGGTGAGTAAAAAAATAAAGAAAAACTCTGATACTGACAGATTCACAAGAGTCAAAAAGAAAAGTCAAGAGTTGGCATGATATGATAACATGAGGTGTGAGGGTCTTACTCGACAGACGTGACACTTGGCTGGTCTGACATCTGATGAAATAAAGATTTGTCTTGACTTTAGACTCAGAAGTAAGGACATTCAAGTCTTTTTGACTTGAGTTTTGACTTAGTTTTGACCTGGTAAAACTCTGAAACCTGGTTTCAGAGAGAAGGGTCATCTTGACCAGCTTGTCTGGATGATTTTGAGGCCTTATTCTTTGCTATAACCTGTTAATCGGCCTGAACTGCCTGACATTGAGTTCAAATTATCCAGTTTGTGTTTGGAAAGAGGAGCAGTGCTTCTGTTGTACCCCAACCAATCAGTAGAAGTATGTAGGGATCTGTCCTGCTGACGTCACTTTCAGGCGACATGCACCTGTTGTGATGGTGGCAAGACGTTTTTCACAGTGATCAAAGAAATAGTTGATATTTTCCGAGTTGATTTATATACGGTCACGTGTTTATAGAACAGTGTGCGCCACTTTACAATAAGACTCTAAAGACTATAAAGGATTTATAAATGGTTTATTAGGTAATTCATTTGATTGTAAACACTTTATAAATCATAAATAAACATCAAGTTAATGATTACTGCTCATTAATCTTACTAATGGGTTACTACCATTTATACCTGGTAAAAGGAGCCTTATTGTAAAGTGTAAAATTTTTCATCATTTATTAATGAGTTACCAGTTAAAAATGGAAAAAACTCATTAGTAAGATTATTGAGTAGTAAACATTAACTTGATCTTGCCAAATAGTGAGCCTGCATCAATGTTTAAAAACTGTTATAACTAGTTTATAATCGTTTGTTTAAGTGTTAACAACCGAATGAATAACCTAATTATAAACCATTTATAAATCCTTTATAAGGGCTTATTGTAAAGTGGTACCTATATATGTAGGTATTAATACTGTGGATGATCATCAGAGCTAAACACTGCATCTACAGTCATCACAGAGACAGAATTCCAGTTTCAGTTGTTCTTCTTGTTATATTGGGGTGGACGTGGGAATCTCAGATCTGCCAAAACTGTCTGCGAGGCTGGAAGCCACTAGAGGTGGAATGCAAAAGTGTTTGTGTTTTAACTGGATTTAACAGAGCAGAGCCCAAAAACTCTCTGAAACAGCAGAGCAGCTGGGACGAGCAGTTTCTCAACGTCACCTCTCAAGGTTTTTCTGGGTTCCGGCCAGAAATCCTTGGCGACCCGACACATGGCCGTCACTCAGCGCTTTAAAAATGGACGTGTGTTGTCCGTCCTTCCTTCTCTGTCAGTACAATCATCACATCAGACTCAAGGCCTCTTTACCCCGGCACTCCACACGTGAAGAGATGATGATGCTGAAATGGAAACGGGTTCAGTAACGGTCCCACATGCGACTGCTGCCGTGTGACACCCCCACTGTCTCTGTTCCCCTTCGTCTTGTCCCTCTTTCATCTTTATTTTAAGCTCAATTTCCCGCTCGACTGGAGGCTAAGTCCAGACTGGCACGGGGCCAGTGTGTGTGTGTGTGTGTGTGTGTGTGTGTGTGTGTCGGTGTGTGTGTGTTTTATGTATCTCAGCCGGAAGGGTGTGTGTTTTAACTACTGTACGAGTCCTTTATTCTTCCCCCTCAGTGTGAATTAAAAACTGGTCTTTTTCACAGTTTTACTGGAGCTTTAATAAGTTGCACACGCAGAGAAATTACAGCCTGGTTGTGTATTTCGACAGAGAAATGTGTCTTCCAGGGTGATTACAGAAATGAGTTTTACTGAGAGTGTTTAGAAAGCTGAGGGGAGTTAATTACACTGAGAAATGATACAGGAGTTGTTATTTTATGAACGTACATCAGAGCGTTAGTAATTCCGTGGTAAAACAAGCTCACACCAGTTTCGGGAAATGAGTCCGGGGAAGAGTCAAACGTGGTTTGTGGATTGTGATTTGACTTTGAGAACCAAAAATGTTTGCAAGGTAGAAGACTGAACGTTTGTTTAATGGTTTTATTTGTGTATAAAACAGTGGTTTCCAACCTTTTCCAACTCATGGCCCACTTGAGAATGTTTACAGCCATCTGTCCCCCGTAACAAGACAGAGGCCAAACGATGACTCGGAGCACACACATTCAGGATTGAACTGAAAGCAGGGAATGCTCAGTTTTTCTATTTTTGTTTGACGGAGGAGAGATCACTTGTTGATTCGCTATCTGTCTTTGGACTCTCTTTCCCTTTAACTCTTCCTTTTGCTAACCAGCTATCCACTTTGATACTCCAGTCTTTGCCATGGATGTAAACCTTTAGCATGCAATCAGACTGAGATAGAAAACAAGTGTATGATGTGGTCCAGCAGCAACAACATAAAAGTTCCTATCAATCATACAATCATTGTGTCATCACAGCCTTAATTCCAGGAAAAAAAATGTTTTAAAACATTTAAAACATTATTTATGTTATATATATATATATATTCATCTTTCACCAAAATTGTAGCTTACTGTTTTGCAAATGATTTGCCGGCCCATTTGCAGTACCTCTCCGGCCCACCAGTGGACTCCGGCCCACAGGTTGGGAAACACTGGTATAGAATAAATGGGGGAAAGTGACATGTTCCAGAGGCAGGAACTATAACCCCACAGTAACTCCATAGCAATGTTTCTCTCTGGTTATTTTATCTGTAGATATAAATCTGTTAATAAAATTGTATTCTCAAAAAAAAAACCAAATAAAAAAATTGATTTAAAAAATAACACTTGCAGTAGAAACACTATTTGCAATGTGTTTTAGCGTTTTAATCTTTTCTACAATAACTGCATAGTCAGTGTTTTCCAACTTATTTCTGTTTCCTTTTCTGTGACTGAAAATGTCTGTTCCTTCTGTATATAATAAGATATACCACCACAACATTGGAGTATGGCATCCATACAGCAGTGTAAGCTTCATATATTATCATCCAGTCAACAGGATGATATAAAAATGGTATTGTCTAGAAATGTGAATAATGTCAGGATGAGCACGGTGGCACAGAGCGGCGTGCTCTTCCCCTCCGCTCTCTCTGGCTTCATCTACAGCTGAAACCTGAACGTCTCCAATGAGACCTGCACATGTCAACATTAGTCCTGGTAAAGGGTCATGACATCACTGTCATTCACTCAGGTGCACTTAGCTTATAGCTTCAACCCCATGCCACACACACATACACACACACACACACACACACATCCAGTCTCGTCCAGTATATGGAAGCTATTAAGCAGCACTTAAGCTGGGATTCACCGTTATCATCGCAAGCAGCAACTGGAGCCGAACTGGATCCAACATGGCAGAGCCGGAGATAAATGGTCTGCTGCTGTGGCGTTACAGAAGCACACTGGAGCTGGTTGTTGTGTTCGTGTGCTGTGTGAAAGATGGTAGAAAATATGTTTCACGGGTGGTTTCATGGTGTAGATATGATCGTCAGATGAGTCAACTACAAGGAGAATACAGATAAATGTACAGGATGAGTTCTTACATCAGTAGAAATGAAAATGCTAGGGCCTCTGTTTTTACTTGAGTTAGCTCTGCTAGCATCACCTGATTCTGTGGGTATCATGGAGTTTTGAAACTTCTGAGCTTCTGCAGAAAGTACTCCCTTACATGAAAGTTTTTATTCCTCTGCACCGGCGACAGCCGGAGCCAGAGGAGTATTGTTATTGTGACCGTTAAACCGTTTAAACTGGAGAGAAATGAACTGAGGGAGAGAGAGAGAGAGAGAGAGAGAGAGAGACTGAAATGGAGGAGAGAAAAAGAGTGATGGCTCACAGGTTGACAGGTACAGAGGAGAGCATAGCAGAGAGTCGAGGAATTAGAAAAAGAAAACAGAGGAAGGAAAGGCAGGAGGAGTGGGTTAGGTTAGAGAGAGAGAGAGAGAGAGAGAGAGAGAGAGGGGCTGACCAGATGCCCCCTGAAAGATTCAGCTTTTATTCTTTTCTGATAAGACCCATTATCTGCATGGATGAATTTCTGGCTCAGTGGCGTCAGTTCATATCAGCGAACATCTTTCAGAGTAACACGCACAAAGAACATGCTGCGAGCACATTTTCCATATAATTCTTTTTTTTTTCCTGACTCTTTGGCCTTTCCCGCTCATTCTGTAGTTAAACAATCATCTCCACAGTAGTGACGAGCAGATCGGCTCTGATGTCATCCATGTAAACATAAATCATCTACCCACCACCCAGACTTGCACCTCATCACACATTACCAGTATTTCTCTGTGGGATATTACGGGTGATGATATGGTAACATATTAAACTGAGGTAGGCAGGTTTTAAATAAATGAAAATTAAAAGAAGCATTAATAAGCACTCTGTGTTTTTGTTCTTGTGTTTTATTTTCTTTGTATATCTGGTTGATGGATTCATTTAAATATTTGTATCCCTTCCACTGCATATATTATGTTATTACTGTTTCTTTTGACTTGTTTATTTTTCTCATTTTTATTATTATTTTATTATTATTAATTTTTTCTTTTTCTTTTTTTTCATTTTGTAAATTTTTTACATTGAGGTGAGGTTTTAATAATCGCCCTAGATGGCTTTCTGACCTCACCTGCACATCCACCTCATAAAAAATGATATACAATATACAATGATATGTCCGTCTCCTTCTGCCTGTAGGTGGCGCTGGTCTTCCCGAACAACGACCCCGCTGCCTTCATGACGGCCTTCTACGGCTGCCTGCTGGCTGAGGTCGTCCCTGTGCCAATAGAAGTCCCACTGACCAGGAAGGTAAGTGTTCTTCAGGGTGCACAACCTCAACTAGGACTTGATCAGTTTAGTTCAATACTAACTCAACCCAGTAGTGATTCTTATGTAAGTTCGATGTAAATGAAAATGGCAGCTGTTTATTGGATGATGTTTATCAGTTTTCAGTTTTCAAAGTAAGGATGGTGACATTACGTGGACATTAAACAGAACATTTTGACTTTATGTAGAAGGTGTTTTGCAACATTCTTAAAACCTGTCAATCTGATAACCTGTTACCATGACGACATAAGCCCTTGGTTAAACTTTGGGCATGGTCTTGGTCGGATATTGAAAAAGTCAACACTGACTTATATACAAATGACCATATATATGTATTGTCAGAAGACAGGATCAGATCATTCCAGTCAGGCTGAACTTTGTATAGAGCAAGAACAAAGGACAAAGAAATGAACACAGATTGGTCAAGATACATATCAACTGATGATTACATCCGATCACAAAGACCCACGAGATATACATACACATGTCTACTACTCATATAGATATCCTCAGACACAAGAAACCTGGAAAGTCACGTAAAGATCCAAACCGTGTGCAGCTCTTGACGTCTTTAAGTATAAACAGGATGAGGAGAACAGTGAACTTCTTCACATTCATTTCTAATAATACAATCAATATCATAAAAGAAACTCCTGACTGAATGAGGGGGCAACTAATGATTTTACTTCATCATTTTGGTATTAAAAATGATCAACCAGCCATTTAATCTTCTTTTACTTTCACGATTATCTAAAAGAAACAAGTTGTAGTTCTCAGAGAAGAAACTTTGTGTTGTCAAATTATCCTGTTGGGTCGATTTTTGATCAGTGGTTTTTGATGGTTTGTAGTTTTGAGAATTATGTGTTGATTTCTTCGGTGTTTGAAGAAACTGAGAAGCAGCAGCAGCACGCTGCTGAGAGAGTGCAGCTGATGGAAACAGACAGTGATGGAGAGCTTGTGTGTTTTCAGGTGATTGAGAAACAGTCGGCCCTCAAGTGGTCGGAGGAGTTTCTTCTTCTTCTCCTTCTTCTTCTTCTTCATGTCAAACAGTGTTAGTGAGTTGAAAGGAGGACATGCAGCAGAGTCTCGCAGCGCTAATTCACACCAGTCAGTGAAGCTAATTCTCAGTTTGTGGGGATTGTATTAAAGACGTGAGTCACGGCGCAGCACAGAACACACTGAGCTCTGCTGAGGCGTAATCACAACCAAATGTCTGTGCTGTTGTTGCTGCTGTGGATCCGTCTGAGTCACAGTTTGGATGGATTGTCGCCGGGCGCTGTCGTGTCCTCAGGACGGCTGACGTGTGTCTCAGGGTCAGCGGAGGTCTGAGTGTGACGCTGTGGATTTCAACCTTGTGAAAACATTTTTTTTTTTTTTATTCATTTTCTTTTCAATCTTTTTACTTTTCTCTAAAATAAATGGATAAATGTACAGAAAACAACAAATAACAAAAACAGATACATGTCTAAATAAAACAATAGAAAAGTACATGAATAAATAAATGAATAGGAGAAATAAACCACGACGTGCACGAAGCATGTGACTTAAACGTCCACTGAAGAGATGAAAAGTTGCTCCAGATGAAAACATCACATCTGTGAGGAGCAATGAGGAGACTGCGACCTTCCTAAAATTCATACAGTAAATGAACAGAAATGTCACATTTTCCACATCGTTTTCTTTTGTTTGAGGATTTTTAGCTCTTTTTTTATTTTGTTGTGTCGTTGCGCTCTCTTCTTCTGCAGTGGTTTAATGGCACCAACTCGATGATTAGCTCCACCAGCTGTTTTCTCTTGATGCACCAACACATGGAAATGCACATTCATTTAGACAATTTTCTGGATATTCTGAAGTTTAAAATAACTTCATTTTGAACAAAGTTCCATCTCATGTATCATCTGCTGTTATATCAATGTTCAGGCATATTGAAGGCTTTATCTCTTTACTTACACCCCAGTTATTTTGGTTTCTGCAACAGTTATACCATAAACTAGTCTGCCTTTATAGTCGAGGGGTGGTCCGTACAATTTCACCTTTTACCTGTCTCTGTGCAACTTCAGCCAAATAATGTATCTACAAGATCCTTTAGAACCTGGTACATGTTGAAATATCACAAGTAAAATACAGTAAAACCAAGGGTTATGTGCAATAGACATATTTGCCAAAACCATCTTTACTGAGCTCTGCTGTTACATCATCAGCTAGCCCAATAATAAACTAAAAAAAAAAAAATCCACAACTGTCTGCTGCCCTGAAGGCGTTTTCCTTTTAAATCATCCCCAATACCAAAGACAAGAATTCCACTTTTACAATTCCATATGTTTTAGATTAAAATGACGTGTTCTCATCTGACTGTAAATGCAATAAATCATGGAAAGCTCATATTGATGCCGGAGAAGAGCAGCATGTTAATGTTAGAGAGCAGAACACATAAAATATCTGGCAGATTATTATCAAATGATGTAGTTACTAAATGGACAGAGCTGCCTACTCCTACGTTGAGTGGCGAGTGTTTACAGCTCACTGAGTGAAACTTTTATTTGTGTTAGTTACAATATGAATCTGGTAGAAATAGAACTTCCTGCTTAGGTCTCTGTACATTTCTGACCGACTCCTGGAGCTTTAGTTTGAACATCATTTAGTCACAGATGACGTCCCGCAGGAAGAGAAATCCATTTCTACAAACTAAATTTAACAATTCCACTGGAATGGTTTCAATGATTTAAGCAAAATCCAATTGTATTAAAGCTCCATATTGTATAAAGGCAGATGTCCATGTGTTGTTTGATTATAAAGCAGGTCTAGGTTCTATATTAATACTGTGAAAGTATCAAAGCCTCAGTCCACAGAGAAATCGTCGTATGGATGATTCAAGCAAGAGAGTTTCATGTCAATCTCAGTGTTGAAGCTTACACCCAGAACCCTGGAAACCCAAACTAACACCTCACTCCACCCTCCACCTCCACCTCACTAACACTTTGCACCTGTAGAGAACAGAGGAGCTAAGCAGGACCCAGAAACACGTATTGATTAACTACAACCCAACCCAGCTGTTTAATCACGTTTGATCCGTCTGTCTCTCTCCAGGATGCCGGCAGTCAGCAGATTGGATTCCTGCTGGGGAGCTGTGGAGTGACGGTGGCTCTGACCAGCGACGCCTGCCACAAAGGGTTACCCAAGAGTCCCACCGGAGAGATCCCACAGTTCAAAGGTCTCACATAAATAAACGCACACATACATCCTGTCATCACACCTGTGCACATACCAGCAGTTTATCTGTGGCTACACACACACACACACCCACACACACACACACACACCCAAGTCTGTCAACAAGAAGTGCTTTGCTTACAGAAACGTGAGGAAGTGTATTTTAAAACACAGTAAAGTAGAAAAAAAATGTGTTATAATAAAATAAAATAAAATATAAATGGACTGGAAATATTGTTATAGTGCAGTTACAAGGCAGTAATATATAATGAGCTGACAACACACATGTGACAATACACTGATGTGAACACACACAACCACTCATACAGAGGTCAGAGGTCAGAGTATGGCCGTGCTTCTCTTGTTTCGGTGCCGCTTTCCCGTGTCTCTCCCGTGTGGGATGAATGGAAAGACTGATGGCAGCAGACAGCTGGCTGGGTGATAGATGACAGGATGATAGAGAGACATAGAGAAAGAGAGCAGCACCAGACAGAGAGAGAGAGAGAGAGTCAGTGAAGCAGTAATGCAAATCGATAGAGAAACTACTGACAAGACGGAGGAGAGAAAGAGAACGGATGGAAGGAGATGCATGATCGAGGATAGAGAGACATTAGCAGTGAATAGAGAGAGAGAGAGAATCTCCTAGTGATTAATAACGACTGTTTGCTTTTCAGTAATGGATGTATAAATAGCAACGTGATGCCGCCAGATTTACTGCTCCTCACTCAGCATGGATTCAGGAGTGTGTCTGTGTGTGTGTGTGTGTGCGTGTGTGTGTGTGTGTGTGTGTGTATGTGGCTCTATAAGGTGGAGTGCTCCTCTTATTGATCAGCAGGCTTTAAACTCATCTCATTCACATGGCTGATTGTTTCTTCTGTCTCGCTGCCTGGCAGGAACATCAGCATTAATTCAGACATAACAGCTCTCACATACTCAGGGTTTTTACATTCGCTCATCTTCTGCCATATAAACACTCAGCGCTGAGCAGCACGTCATCCCAGTCATGAAACTCTGTCTTTGTGACAGTGGGAGTAAAATCTATGCATGTAGACGCTCAACACGATGCTCTCCTTGACCAGATAATACAGATATATATGATAAATTTTTCACTGATATGCTTAAAATATCTGAGATTACATTAAAGCGAGGAGGGTGTGGATGCCACTTCAGGTCCATGAGAGTGAGATTTACACGTCTCTGGGTCCTGACAGTTCTGAGGCCCTTCCTGTGTCTCCAAACCATCAACTGTCTGTGACACAGTATCTCGCATTTGCAGCCAGGGGCAGGGATACAACATGGGATACCTGGGATGCCGATGACATGGCAGCATAGGCCTTCATGGCTCCGTCAAAGGCCAAATATGCCACCTCCAACAGACTGGGGTTGGATGGACCCAAAGCGATTGGAGATCACTGTGGTCAGCTCTTCCACAGGCAAACAAGTTCCCCCTTCACCTCTGAAATTGTGGCTGCAAGAAAGGCTGCACAGTGAAGAACAGGTTCAACAACAGCAACAAAACAATCAATGTGTTTTTGAAGTTTTAAGCTAAGTTTTTAAGGTCGTACGGAATATTGTTCTACTCCCTACAGCCGCTGTGTTGTCAGGGTTGATTAACAAAACGATTAAGCTTGTATGCAACAGACAGGATGTTGTAAAGTCTCGCCTAGGTTCTGGGATACAATCACACCGTGAGACACTATTCATCTGAGCAGGTTATGGTGTCGCATATGGCGTCATTGGAATCCTTGACCATCACAACATGGGCGGAGCACTTTTCTAAACCCACATTACGAAGTGCTTTACACAAGACAGCAAAATAAAACATGCAGGTCATAGAAGGCAACAGTAAATTAGAAATACAAGTGTCTTAGTATTTGTGCAAATAGATCAAAGGTCGTGTCACCAGCAAGAGGGAGATCAGTAAAAATCAATAAAAAAAAATGTAAAAAAGTAAAGAAAACTGGAGGTGTCAAAATCCAGAACCAGTCCTAGTACTGATCAAAAATCTGGTTCCAGTCCCAATCCAGTCTAAAGGAGGTTCAACAGCTAAATCAGGAGCAAAGATCAAGATTTAAATGTTACAATAAAAATGTCGCCAACATTCCTAAAACAACTGAAGACAGGCCTTCCCAAACATTAGTTTCCTTACCCATAATCCTCTCACCAAGACATCTTTTCATACATTGGAGACTTAAGTGGAGGTTTGTTTTGTGTCCTTGTGTGTCCAGGCTGGCCCAAGGTGCTGTGGTTCGTAGCAGAGTCCAAACACCTCTCCAAACCGCCCCGAGACTGGTTCCCACATATCAAGGACGCCAACCAAGACACTGCCTACATCGAGGTAACACACACACACACACACATACGCACACACACTGATACCAACACTGAAGCGTGTCTACTCGGGGGCACTAAAACATTTCCACTCGTGGAGTTTCGGTCATTACCGTCTCGTGAATGGAAATCAATGGTGTTACATGTCTTTTGGATTAGAACCGCTGCTTCTCTGCCGACTGCCGGTCAATGCTATCATCCCGTCTGATTGATTTGAATTCATTTAACGACCCCTCGCGCAGCTGGGGCCTTAATTGCACCGGCAGCAAGGTGAAATGTCTCCTTGATTGCGCCACGGATTGAAAAAGGCCGAGAGGAAAAATGATGAAAGAAGAGGGATGATTGAAAAAACGATCGACCTTTAGTTTTTAACAGAAGCTGCGACTCAGACAGTCGAGACAGATGAAATTACTGTGCATCTTATTCCTGTGGCTTCTTTAACATTTATTTGAAAGATAATGTCTCAGTTTTTTATAACTTTAATAGCTTCATTTTCATGCCAGCGGTTGTTTTGTCAGATAGGTGCCAGACTTTTCAGAGAGAGGAGATCTTATTTTGGAAAGAATGTCATTGATTACTGTCGACTCCACAGCACTCAGACATCATTCTGGTTTTGGAAACTGCTTTTTGGAAAGCTTAAATCCAGCAGTCAATACTTCTACAGCTGATTGAGGCCTCAGAAAATATATTAATATTAGTATCACAGTATCTTAAGATGACGGAGTAACACCTGTATTGTTCTATAACCTACACTGGTAAACAAAACAGGATGTCGAAACAGGAGTCAGAGGCAACGGACTCATTGTCATTGTATTTTATCTGTTGTTCTTTAGTGGACTGTTGCTAATTGGCTTAATAAAAGGTCTAATGATGAAGAACATTCATAAGTGCCTCTCCTTTATGTGCAAGAGCCAAACAACCCTGCAGATATACAAAAGATTTCTGTTGTGATATGTATCATATGAAAACACCATAATGAAAGTTGCCTGGCTTATAAGCGGTTTATTTACCAGTCTAAATGAAACGTTGCCAAGAGCTGTCTACAGTAATGGAATGCAACACCAATGTTAACTCATGTTTTGCTTCTATTTTCTATCACCTTTCTTCTAACTAAGCTAACCAGCTAGCTCCAGTCCTGCTGGCCCATCTTCTCACTTTCCGATACCGAGTCACTGTAGCGTCCAGTCCACCATGAATATATATATATATATATATATTACAATGGTATTTTTCATAGTACCCTGTTACATGTACCACAGTACACAGTTCTACCATAGTACACATAGTATGGTACCATTGTATGTAATACCACTGATAAAATACCATAGTATACTGTACTTTTAAAGGTACCATGGTGCATCTATCTATCTATCTGTTGTGTACTGTCGTAAACTATAGGGAGTTTAATGGTAAAGTTTCTTATGGGATGTTTTTAAAATTTCATTTGCAGTGTAAATTACTCACACAATATCTATATTACCAGAATATTCTGCGGCCTCCTTGTCCCGAGAGGACTTCACTTACTGTCTCACAGTAAGAACACCTCTCTCTGTCTGTGTCTTTGTCCAGTATAAAACCTGTAAGGACGGCAGCGTTCTCGGCGTGACGGTGATGAGGATATCCATGCTCACACACTGTCAGGCCCTCACACAGTCCTGCTCATACACAGAAGGTAACACACACACGCACATACATTTACACCTCATTTTATTCAGTTTGTAGTTCCTCTCACCTCAGATGGTGTAGAGTACTGCTGATAATAGCAATGAGTCAATTAAACTGTACAACTGTATTTAAAATAATGTCCTGTCTCTCACTGAATATGGCGTTAATGTTAATGTCTCTGTCTCGCCCTCCAGCTGAGACCATAGTGAATGTATTAGACTTCAAGAAGGATGTTGGACTGTGGCACGCCGTCCTGACTGTAAGGAGAAACCCACCTTAATCAGAACAGTGTTGATTAATCAATTTAAATAATGAATAATAAGGAAATTAAACTTTTATACATACACCAGTTATTCATATTCCATTCTTAACTTAATGCTTTACAAAAACAACTCCCCTCTCTCTCTCTCTCTCTCTCTCTCTCTCTCTCCCTCTCTCCCTCTCTCTCTCTCTCTCTCTCTGTGTCTGTCAGAGTGTGATGAATATGATGCATGTCATCAGTATTCCCTACGCCCTCATGAAGGTCAACCCTCTGTCCTGGATCCAGAAAGTCTGCCAGTACAAAGGTAAAATATCCACCCTGGTACAAAGTACTAGTTACTGCTTCAGAAGAAGCTGTGAAACATAGATAAAGTTAACATCAATGAACCATTTCCATATTAACGTTGAGATGTGAGTTTCTGTCCTACACACTGTTGCATAATAAACTTTAATTTATTAATAAATTTTAATTTTTTAATGGTTGGTTATGTTAAGAAAGTCTGATTTTGTGATTTACAGTAACGTAATGTGTGTAAACACTGTATGTGATGTGATGGTTTTTGTGATGTGATGGTTTTTGTGTGTGTGTGTGTGTGTGTGTGTGTGTGTGTGTGTGTGTGTGTGTGTGTGTGTGTGTGTGTGTGTGTGTGTGTAGCCAAAGTGGCGTGTGTGAAGTCGCGGGACATGCACTGGGCTCTGGTGGCCCATCGGGACCAGCGAGACATCAACCTGAGCTCCCTGCGCATGCTGGTTGTGGCTGACGGTTCAAATCCCTGTAAGAACACACTCTCTAAAGACGTAGCTTTGCTGTGTAGTAAAGCTAATGAAGTCATTAACCCTCTGAGGTCTGAGGGTATTTTCTCAATTTCTACATTATTTCTTAAATTCATCTTTTAAAAGGTTGCACATAACATAATGTCCAAGTGTTTATGTCACAATTTTCAGAACTATTTCAGCTCTTTCTGTAATGAGGCCTTTTTCCAGCCCTTTGCACTGTGCACAAAGATCATTTGACCAAAATGCTGAAAAACTGAAGCCTAGTTTTTTAAATTCTCCAAATCTCTTGTGAAAACAAACTTTTACTGATGTGGATGAGTTGAAATGTGTTTACCAAAGTCTTAGGTTCATAAAAAATAGTGCAATATATGAGTGAAATATGAGATAAATGTATAATAAATGCCTAAAAATGAGATATCGTGATATCTTTGTGATATCATTGAGTCGAAGCGTTGTCTGTCACTCTGCTTTAACAAACTTTAGAGGCCTGCTTCGAGGCCTTCTAGCTCTGGCTTTGAGTCATGTGCAATCTTGCAAGAATATGAAATGTGGAGAGTCAACAGATTTGAACGACATTCAAACCACATTTCTATGCTGTATTATCTCAAAGATATTGATAGAAACATCCGTCGACCTCAGAGGGTTAAAGCTAAAGGGTTCCTCCTCTGGGAACCATGAATATGGACCGACCAGTACATTGTAATGGATATTGTGTTTTTCATCATAATGGAAGTTTAACAACAGAACTAGAAATACCATAAACAGCTTCACTGTTATTGCAGTAACTTATATTTTGGCCTGAAACTAAACGTATATTCTTGTATTTGCATTTTCACTAAATGCAGCACCGTCCTTCACTTCCTTATCTTACTGAATTTTATTGTATTTTTAGGTTTTTGTCATTTTTTCACATGTTAAGCAACATTTCTTTTTTGAAATCCACAAAACATGTTGTTGTTGCAGTAAGACTGTAAACAGCCTGAGAGGCGAAACCCAGGGGGGAAAAAGTCCATTAGTCTTTCACGATGTTTGTAAAGCTTATTTCAGAGAGTGCACGGCAGTAACTGAGGCGATCCTAATGACTACATCAACATTTTTACCAAGTCCTCCCTGGATTCTGGCAGCTGAGCAACAGAAAGTGTAAAAACACTAGGATGTGATCCCCAGCGGAAACTACAGCGTTACAATTAAAACGACAAGAGCAGCTGTAATGAGCTGCTGTCTGCTGAATGACAAAGGCACTGAGGTTTTGACTGTCTCGCTCAGGGTCGATTTCGTCCTGTGACGCCTTCCTCAACGTCTTCCAGACTAAAGGTTTGAGGCCGGAGGTCATCTGTCCCTGCGCCAGCTCCCCTGAGGCTCTCACTGTAGCTATAAGGAGGTACACACACTCACACACACAGACACGCATACACACATGTGCCAGGGGTAGATTTTCCACATGTGTGTGTCTTTTTTAAAAACATGTGGGTCTAGACTGGAAAAGAGAAGAATGTGTCCTCAGGAACATATAGAAAGAAAAGTCTCAAATTATTTCTGTTTAGTCTGCTAAGTGTCAGATTTTCTGCAGTTTTTTTTTTATTTTAAAAAAATATAATGAGGTTGTCACATCCTCAAATTTTAAACCCATTAAATATAAAACACTTATTCTATGGCTCCAAACACTTACAGGGTTTTATTTCTGTGATTTTACATAATACAGATTTATTTCTTCAGTAAATAAGAAGCTGTTTTAGTGGCTGTTATTCTCCTTCCACGACATCCCGCTCTTATTTTAACTCATTCAAAGTCCCGACTTTACAGGTTTGTGGCTGTTGAACAACTGAACTCACAACCTTTAATGCTCTTGCATCATCTACACTGTAGTCCAACACGTAAACTCCATAAACCAGGGCAGCTGTCAGTCACATGTCGGCCTCATGATCTTAATTACAACACTGTAAAAGTTCATGTGTGTGTGTGTGGTTGTGCCACACACATGCAAATAAATAGCACTTTATCTAAGTGGGTGTGACAGTAATGAACTCACTTTATTTTCAGAGGAGCAGCTTCAAAAGTCACAGAACAGGACANTGTGTGTGTGTGTTTGTGCCACACACATGCAAATAAATAGCACTTTATCTAAGTGGGTGTGACAGTAATGAACTCACTTTATTTTCAGAGGAGCAGCTTCAAAAGTCACAGAACAGGACACACCCACTCACACACAACGGTACGTTCACTTGTGAGGAGCCTCACTGACACACAGCAGTGTGATCCTGACTTCAACCTAATTAACCTTCAAACAGCCTGATGATAACGGGTCAAAAATACCCTCACCTTGCAAAACTTTCCAAAAATATCCTGACTTTCCAAAACTTTTCTACTTTCTAAAGTCGCCTTCTCTTTTGAAAAGTGTCCTCTCTTTCTAAAAATGTCTCCACTTTCCAATTTGTCCTTGCTTTCTAAAGATGTCGTCACTTCACCAAAATATTTCCTGACTTTTTAGAAATGTTCTTGCCTTTCAAAAATGTCCGCACGTTCCAGATTTGTCCTCTCTTTACAATAAATTTTTGTAAAAATGTTCTCCCTTTCCAAAACTGTCCTTACTTCCAAAAAATGTCCTGAAATTGTCCACACTCAACTCTCAATTTTCTCTTCACTCAAAATGCTGTCTTTCAAAAAATGTCCATGCAAATATATACATTTACATAAAATGTCTTCCTCCACAATTTATTCTCACTTTTCCAAATTGTTCTCACTTTCCAAAAAAAAAAACTGTCCTTTCATTCAAAAAATGTTCAGAAATGTTTCTGATTTTCAAAAACATCAAAAATACCCACAATTTCTCTTCACTTTCCAAAAATATTGACTTTCTAAAGTTGCCCTCTGTCAGAAAATATCATCACTTTCCAAAATTTTCTCATTTTACAAAAAGAATTGTGATTTCTGTCCTCACTTTTCACAGGCCGGTGGAGGAGGGCAGCACCCCTCCTGGTCGTGGCGTGTTGTCCATGCAGGGTCTGAGTCACGGTGTGATCCGGGTGGACTCAGAGGAGAAGCTGTCGGTCCTCACGCTGCAGGATGTCGGCTCTGTGATGCCCGGAGGTGAGACAGACCTGATCCTGATCCTGATCCCAGAGACTCTCACAGAGAGAAATCACCACTCAAGTGTAGTTTATAGAGCTTTTAAGCTTCCAGGAAACTTTCTACATTTGCAGGTAGACAATGTTTTTTGATTATTTATCTGATAGCTGGAGTTATTTGTTATTCTGTAGATTAAAACTTAATGTCTGTCGGGCAAAATCCTCAAAGAAATCTCAGAAGTGTTGACTATCGTTGAAGAGAACGTCTTTGTTTCAGCTTCCTGCCAAAAAGAATTCACTCAACCTGCTCCAAACTTTTCTCCTTTCTTTCATTCCTTCTTTTTTTCTCCTTTCTTTTTAAATTCTTTCTTACCACACTCACACACAATCCCCTAAACTTGTGCGTGTGAGTGTTTTTTTCTTTGTTATTGACTTTTGAACTTTTTTTTTTTGACTGCTGCTCATCCGTCTCATCTGACTCCTGCAGGAAAAGGAATAAACATATGAACCAAAATGTCACAGTATCTTTAAGTAAAGGACTTGTCTGTATCACTGATTGTACCACGTTTACATCTTTCATCTCTCTGTGTCTGTAGCTGTGATGTGCGTGGTGAAGCCAGAGGGCGTCCCTCTGCTCTGTAAAACCGATGAGATCGGAGAGTTGTGTGTTTGCTCTGTCGCCACGGGAACCTCCTATTACGGCCTGGCTGGCATGACCAAGAACACCTTTGAGGTGAGCGTGCGAATGCTTTTGTTTAATGAACTTCTCACCTTCCTGTCGTTGAAGTCTCGCTGAAGCTGGACTGTGCCTCCTCCTCACAGGTCTTCCCCATGTCCAGCAGCGGGGCTCCCGTCAGCGAGTTCCCCTTCACCAGGACCGGCCTGCTGGGTTTCATCGGACCTGCAGGTCTGATCTTTGTGGCGGGGAAGATGGACGGTCTGATGGTGGTCGGGGGGCGTCGGCATAACGCTGACGACATCGTTGCCACGGCGCTTGCTGTGGAGCCCATGAAGTTTGTCTATAGGGGCAGGTACGTGTTTGCTGCTGCTTCAGACTCCATCAGTGTCGTCTCCATCTTGTGGCTGAAATATTCTTACTTCATCATTCAGTCTAGCCGTGACTTATGCTGACACAGTGTGTGTGTGTGTGTGTGTGTGTGTGTGTGTGTGTGTGTGTGTGTGCGTGTGTGTGTGTGTGTGTGTCTGTGTGTGTGTGTGTTGCAGGATAGCAGTGTTCTCCATCACGGTGCTTCATGATGAGAGGATCGTGGTGGTGGCCGAGCAGCGCCCAGACTCCACCGAGGAGGACAGCTTCCAGTGGATGAGCCGAGTCCTGCAGGTGAACTATTACAAACGCATCAGTGAGCCTCACTGCTGCACTGAGCAGTCACCATCGCCATCACCTCCGTCACCATCACACAAACTTCACACACTGAAGTTTATTTTGACTCAGATGCATACACACTGTCCTGCTGCCTCAAATTCTCACCAAAAAACCAAATGTTAACTAATCCACCGCTGAAAAAAGTCCCTGACTAATGCACTGTTTCCTCCTGTTTGTTTGATAAAAAACTACATTAACCAGTTGTTTTATGAAGACAAAAAAGAAACTTCATGTTTTTTAAAGATTTACATCTTCAGTATGAGCCAGTGTGATTTGAGACTGTGACAGCAGAAGTCAGAAAGTATTAAGAGACGGATGAATACGTGGGAGGGTTCGAGGTTTTCATGAGATTTGTTGACAATAAGAAATTACTGACTTCTCCTTTTTACACCAACCAGCTCCAGAAAACTGCCACACATGCACGCACACACGCACACACACATACATACATACACACACACACACCCACACAGACACCACACACACCACACAGACACATACACACCAGAGAAAACAGCTCACACACACTCTTTCACACCACAATTCTGTCTCTTTCGCTCTGTCAGACTTACACACACTCACACACACACACTCACACTCCCATCCAGTATATAATACTAAGCTGTACATTCATGCTGTGCAGATAAAATCTCAGTCCAAACTGCAGCTCTCTCTAAGCCGGTGTGGAGACTGTGGTGAAACTATAAAAGTCGTCTGCATTTTTACGGCTGCAATAAAACCAAATCTCTTTATTCCTTTACCATCACACATATTCTGCCTGTCTGTGTTTTTCATTTAGCTCGTCTGGTCATAGACACAGTCAGCGTTTAGATACTGTGAAATGAACATTTTAAACTCCTGGAAAAACAACTGTCGCTTCTGGGAAACAGTGAATAATCAGAAAAATAAAAGCCATCTCAAATATCTCTCACTTATCCAACAGGAGTTACATCATGAAATCATGTTTCTAACACCTTTCCTAAACCTTGCAGGCAATAGACGGTATCCACCAGGTGGGGGTGTACTGCCTGGCTCTGGTGCCCTCCAACACTCTGCCCAAGACTCCCCTGGGTGGCATCCACCTGTCCGAGACCAAGCAGCTCTTCCTGGAGGGGGCGCTGCACCCCTGCAACGTGCTCATGTGTCCGCACACCTGCGTCACCAACCTGCCCAAACCCCGGCAGAAACAGCCAGGTAGAGTGCAAAGACGTATGAACATGGCGGAGTTTAATTTCATTTTCTGGAGCCAAAGTGTCGGGTTATGTAGGGTTTGGTTGAAGACAAATTAAAATAGAATAGAAATAGAAATAGAATTCAATAAAATAAAAAGTGATAGAAAGTTTGGTTTTGTCAGTAACACACAGATGTGTCTGGCTGCACCGTCAACGTTGTGTTTTTATAAAACTAAAGATGTTTTGTCATGTGATCACACGTGAATGAATGATGCAATCTGCTCTCACATCACTCGTCTTCATCTCGCCTCTGCTCCCTCCTCTTCCTCAGAGATCGGTCCTGCGTCCGTCATGGTCGGGAATCTGGTGTCGGGGAAGAGGATCGCTCAGGCCAGCGGCAGGGATCTGGGTCAAATCGAAGACAATGACCAGGCAAGGAAGGTGTGTGTGAGAGGGGGGGCTGCTGGTTTTCATCATCATCTTCATCATCATCATAAACATCACACACACACACACACATGTACAAATAATGACGCATTTGGCTCCATTTCTTCATGTGACACTCATTTTTTTGGCTCTTTTCTCGTCAATTAATTGACCTGTAGTTAATTATTTGTTATTTATAGCATTCATCACATCACAGTGTCATTTTTTAGCAGCGCTGTCTGTTCCTTTAAGTCATCGTCTTTTAACTGGAAGTTCAAGCTGAAGCCATATTTAAAGGTCAGAGTGAAAAACTCCAACAATTTATAGAAATCCGTTACGTTCAAGATGCAAAGTTGCCTTTTGTTGCATTATGTTTTTGGGTCGTCTGTCTGTCCCAGTCTCGTGAACTTGACATCTCAGTAACGACTTGAGCTGGAAACATTCACTTGGACTCGATGATGAACTGATTAGATTTTGGTAGTCAAAGGTCAAAGGTTAAGGTCATGGTGACCTGGTGGTTTTGCCCTTGTGAATGCAGTATCTCCGGAACGCTGAACACTGTTCATGTCTTTAAAAAGTGAATAAAACAGGAGGGAAACAGAGACAAAGAGGTCACAGGAGCAGGAAAAACAGACATGAAGAGAAAAAGATAAATAGAGAAAAACACAGAAGAGAGAGAAAACAACAGAGAATAATTTAAGAAAGTAAACGACCAAGAGTGAGACCAGGAGTGATGGGGAGCAACAGGCGGAGTGTGTTACTGACAGAACTGATTTTCTTCTCATCTCTCGGACTGAAAATGTCGTCAGTTACAGCGGCTGGCTGGCAGCTGCACTCACACTCTGTACACTCTAATGCCAAGAGACAGGCCCCAAATAATAACAACCACTGCCTCTGCCACAGCATGCTGGGGGGCTGCAGCAAGCCTGCACCACCATTATCATCACCATCATCATCATCATCATCATCATCATCATCATCCAGAGTCACAACATGCTGCCAGTCGTGTTTTTGGTTTGGATGTAAATGAAGACGCTGTTTTCAAAATCTTTCCACTTAAACTGCACAAGCATCCTCAGATTTTTGGGGCATGATGACCCCCCTGTTGTCTGATTGTCTGATCCAGTCGTAGCTACAGCCCTGGTGACATGTTAAAGGCGCTATTTGTAAGTTTTGCTATTATAGCAGCTGTTTACTTACCAGTCTAGAAGAAATGTGAGTTCAGCATCAAACTTCATTCCTTTACTCACTAATAGCCGTCTTCAGTGGTGGAAAACAACCCCCTTTTTTTGTTTCTATTTCTATCACTTCTTTTCTTCTACTGAAGTTAGCATGCTAACCTGCTGGCTCCAGCATTTTCCGATACCGAGTCACTGTAGCGTCCAATCTGCCCTGAAGAAGTAGTTGCTCAGAGGACGTATGATAACCTCTTGTCTTGTAAACACGATGGCTGAAGCTAGCATCAAGACTGGTAAGTAAAGAGCTATTAATGCTAACGTTGGCTATATAGCAATAGTAAAATTTACAAATAGCTCTTTTAAATATAGAGCACAAAGCTGAAGACTGTACCCAGACTGGAATTGAAGTAGCTGCTAATCACATTTTGACAACCTCTGCTCTGCCATTTTCAAAATTCACACTGAACAGAAAATAATAGTCCTGAGGCTTCAAACAGGATGATCATATCGGTGACAATTAGCTCAGACTGGATTCCTTTGTGCAGAGCGACATGTTCGCTCCTCTTTGTTGAAGTAAAGGTTTAATAGACTTTGGTAACTTTAGCTCAGCAGGCGATGGAGAGGCGCCGCTCTCCTGCAGGACGAGTTTATGAATTTGCTTTAATTTCACTGACACTGTGATTTTTCAGCGAGTTAAACATGTAAGCGTCATTCAAAATGAAATTTGTGATGTGGGGATTTTGTATGAAAATGCTGGAGCTTGAATCCATGTCTGCTGAATGCTAATCGGGTTTAAGGGAAGAACAGGAGCTGAGCATTCTTTGTGTTTGACTCCCACTGCTGCAACATATATATCAACATATCCATTAACTTAACCTTCATCTGTCTCTTCATTCATCCGTCACATTTCTGAGGAACCTCCACCTCCATGCCTCTGAAAACCAAGCCCTCTGTGTGAATGAGCTACTCCTGCTCCTCAGGCTGTTGCTCCTGCAGTTGTTCCTTTGTTTGTTGAAACGTGTGTGTGTGTGTGTGTGTGTGTGTGTGTGTGTGTGTGTCAGCGTAATCTCATAGAGTGAAATGTGATTTACGTTAAATGTCTTCTCAGATTCCTCTTCTGATATTTGTCCAAGTGGAAGGTTGACTTGACTCTGTTACACTGGGGCCAGATCAGCCTCAGCAGTCTGGAGTCCTGCTTTCCACACACAAACACACAGATTAATATAAATCAGAATGTAATGGAGCCATGAAAACGTGTGTGTAGGATATCACAAGCTGGAAACAATGACAGATTAATGATGTCTAAAGTGACTGCATGCAAAGGTTCATGTAAGGTCACTAACTTTAAGAAAGTACTGTCCAAGACACTTTTAACAGGTCAGACAGTGATGTTGAAATTGTATTTTTCATAAGATAAAGTCACTTTTAAAGTTCCATACAGTCTAAAGGTAGATGTCCATGTGTTGTTTGATTATAAAGCAGATCTAGGGTCTATATAAATACTGTGAAAGAATCAAAGCCTCAGGCCACAGAGAAATGCACACAGCCTGTATTCAGAACCTGAGCCTTAAAACCAGCCGTCAGGACTTTGTGATGTCACAAAAGAGAGAGGCTCAGAGCCTCACCTCTTCTGATTGGCTCACTGACCTGTTGTTACTAGAGCTCCAGAGAGAAGCCTGAGAGAGGAGATGTAAAACTACATTGAGATGGTTTTTGGTTCTTAAAACCACAAATATATCTTCTTACATACATATTCAGACCTTTAAAGTACAAGTCTTGGTAGATTCTGTGTAATCAGAATATAGACATTTAAAAATGGTTTATAATGGAGTTGTTAGCAAATGTAATGACATTTTAAGTCTTTATTGATATACATTATTCTAACTTCACCTATGAAGACATATTTTATATTATTACAACCGTGTTTTACAGTCAGCAGACTAACTGAACTAGTCATTGAGACGGACCTCATTTCCACTCACCTACCTGAACTTCTTCACTCTTGGAAAACATGACTGCTGTTCTGGAAATATCAGATTTCTCCAAAAATGATCCACTGATATCAGTTTCTGAACAAACTGCAGAGGTGAAATCTACCATGCAGCAGCAGAATGAAAATATCTTCTTTCTGAGCTTGTAGAGGTGAAGACTCATGTGATTAGATAAACTCCCTGTGGTTCACTGTCAGTTTTATAGCTTCATATAGTCCACATGGTTCAATAGATGCTGCTGTTAGCTGTTTGATTTATGTAAGTTTAAGTGACGTGGAGTTGTGCGTCTGCCAGGTTGTGTTGTGTTGGGATCCCGTCTGATAATGACAAACCGGTACGACTTCAGTGTGTTAGCATCAGAATCCAACACCAGCAAACTGACAAGATTCTACTATATGAGACCAGATTTCTATCTACAGCCTGGAATTTAGCAAAAGCACACACACACACACACACACACACACACACACACACATACACACACACACACACATACACACACACACACACACACACACACACTTGCTGCAAACAGAGGCTCTTTGTGCTGGTGTTTAGCATGCCGGTCCTCTCTCATAGAGATAACATGGGTTTTATCTACAGGCAGGTTCCAGTTTATTTTATCTCAGGCTTCAGTCAAGCTCTGCAGGTTTAACTGAGGGTCACAGCATCTCTCACATAAAACACAGTTTTACCAACTTAACTGTGATTGTTTTGTTGCCTGGAATCTGAATCTGAAACCTGAAACCAAGCTGCTCTGTTACAAGTAACTGTCGGGTTTCTCTCTACAATGTTCTCAGGTCTTGACCGTTCTCTGTAAAGTGCCTTGAGATAATGTATGTCATGATTTGGCGCTATACAAATACAGTTGAATTGAAAAATTGAATGGTTGGTAGAATGGTGGAAAATAAGTACAGAGTAAAACTGAAGTACTCAAATTACAAGTACTTAAATAAAGCGCTTGAGGAAAGTAAATCTTATATAAAACAAATATCTTCATGTACTTTAATGCAGTTCATGCTTCAGGACAATAGTTTTAATCACTTCATCGCATTTTAGTTTTTCAGTATTTCGGAAATTCAGCTGAAATTTGTTTGTTTTTTATAAATTGAGCAAATTGGATATTTACATAAAGTAAATATAACCTGTTGGTTAGATGGAGGGACACCCTGCTGTGTTTCCACCTCCTCTCTGCATCTTTATCAGATGCATTTTGGCCTAAATTTGAAACAATTTGTTTCTCAATTTCCAAGATGATAAAGGATTTAGGCCTTGATTGACAAGGCAATGTCATTATGTAACCTGATTTAATTAAACCTAGAAGATCCCAGGTCCCAGGTGGCTTCACAACTTTAAAAAACGCCTGTCAATTATGATATTTGTCTCAAAGTGAGAGATGACTAAAGACTAAAGATGTTGAAAGTTGTTACTGATTTAACACTTGTGACATTTAAAAGGAAAATATTTATTCGTTTTATTTTTATTTGTGGAATTTAATTTATTTCCATTGAAGTTTTTTCAGTATTTTAGTTTCATGGTCTGTTTGTGATTGTCATGATTTATCAGGAAGATTGTGCATCATGTGAAGATCCTCTGTGACTGGATGTGCTGCGGACGCTCTGACATTGTTGGTTCATACAGTACATGTGCAGTCATGCAGCTGTAATAGGATGAGAGCTTTCACCAAACACTAGTTAAGCAGTTATGTTAATATATGAGGCAGGAAACTGAGGTAGCTGGAAAGGAAGCAGACTTTCATTTGCTTTAATGAAAGTTTTATGAAAGCTCAGAGTCGAGCCGACAAGCAGCTGAGTGATGTTTTCATCGAGGGCGAAAAAACCTTCTTTTGAATCCTTTTTTTCTCCCCTCTGAGAGATTTGTGATGCATGAAGCCGGGGGTGAGTAGATGAGAGGGCGTTTCGTCAGCCGAACTCCGAGGGTCGACCACGCGATTTTAAAGGGTGAAACAGGAAACTTTGGATGGCGAGGGGCTGAGTGATGTTTTTTCAGCTGTAGGTTACGTACACCATTTAAAGAGTTCCTGTGCAACAGAATCACTTGAATTGACAATCAGAGACGTTTGTCTTTGTGATAACTCATGTAAAACACACAGTGATCCCACAACCTCACAGTCGATCACACATAATATGCACATTTGTGTTCTTTAGACTTCGTTCTGTATGTGGAGGGGACTGAACTGAAATATTGTACCACAACTTAAAGCTGCACTTTATCAATATTTTTGTATTAACAATTGATCGAATGACGAGATTAATTTCAGCTCCATGAAACCTTTTAGTCTTTAATGTATTTTTGTTTTGACCTTTCAAATATTCCACCTACACTATCTACCCAGCAGTAAATGGCAGACGCATTGAGTTAACGAGTAGCTGATGAAGAAGGTGAAAAATTAAGGCTACGTCCAAGCTACTATGTTTTTGTTTTAAAACGCATCTTTTTAACTACATTTTGGCCTCCAGTCCACACTACTCTGGCGTTTTCGAGCACTGAACCTGAGACCTTTGGAAACTCTGCTTCACCTGTTTTAGTTTAAAAACTCCTGCGTTGTGTTGTAGTCTGGACGCACGAAAACTGAGACCTTTGGAAATGATGACGTAGATACACCCACGGTCTCTCCTGATTGGGTATTAACAGCCTCGACAACCAGTGTTGACCACAACATATATAATGAATCATAAGCGTTACTGACCTTGTTGTCTTTGCTAGCAGCTGTTGTTCAGTTAAATTCTGCATTTTATCGCTACAACTGTCTTTGCTGTTCTTCGTTCATACTATTCTTGCAACTAATCAACTGCAGAGTAGACAATCTGCTTCCTGTTTACACCGGCTTGCACATGCCCGGTGTATGTGATTGCTCAGGTATGCGTATGTTTTCAGGTGTGATAGTCTGGACGGAGATCGTTTTCGTTTGAAAACACCATTTTCAAATGAAAAGTAGTAGTGTGGACGTAGCCTAAGTATTCAACAAGCCAGACATTTCCCTCAGAAGCTGAGGGGGAGACCAAACTGGAGCTAAAAGTTAAAAAAAAATTTATTTTTTTGTCTGTGAAATGTCTAGAGTTAATGAAAAATGCGTTCTTTTCTATCTTTTCTATTAAGATTTTTGACAAGGGATGGACTAATGGCATTTTTCATTCATATTTATCATTTTGTTTAAGCTTTCATTAATTTTCTGCTGTAATTCCCCTGTAATTCAGATGTTTTTTGACTCGAAAGTAGAAAGGCACAGGAAGTCCTGTGGTTGAAATCTGAACAGAGATACTTCAATTTAATTATTTTTGCACAAGTCCAAACAGTTGCTGTAGTCAAACCCCAATCTCCTGTCAGCCTGTGAGATTTGCAGTACAAATCAGGCGCACCCCGAGTCCTCCCAGACGTGACGGCACTGAGCAGAGGTCCATTTGCTTTGCGGTCGGTGGGTTAAGACTCTGAAAGCTGAAATCTCATCTGTCATAGATGGCAACGTGAACGCTGGCAGCATGAACAGACACACGCACACATACACACACGCACACACAAATAAAACTGACTTTCTCTGGCAGAACAAAACGTAAGAAGCATGAATTACACTCCCTGCAATTCACTGCTCAGCGGCAAATCTTGAAAAATTCATGAGGCCAGAAACAAACTCTCTCTCTCTTGATTTGTTCTCCCCTCCCATCTCAAATTTCCATTTCCCTCTTCTTGTCTCTGCTGCTGTTGTAAAGTATGAAACGTGTACGTTACCTTACCTGTCTCTCCTGCTTCCATTCATTAATTCATCTCTCTCTCTCTCTCGTCCCCATCAAGTGCAAGGAATGTCATTATAATTGTATTGTATTTCATTAAATATCATCATATCAGCATGCTTCATCAATGTTCACTCTTAATATTCCTGGTGTTAGCACGCTTACATGCTCACAATCACAATGCTAACAAGCTGATGTTAAGCAGGTATGTTTATGTTCACTATAGATTAGCATTTTAGCATGCTAACATTTGCTAATTAGCCAATAAATCCTAAAACTACACTGAATTATCTTAATATGTATAAAATGACGTTATTTTTCATGAAAATAGAGGAAAAGGGGCTTTTTTAGGAGTTTTAACCCACATACAAAGTTTCCTTACAAACTTAATTAATGGAGTTTATTGAAAGCTCAGCAGGACGTTTATTCCACTCATCATGTCAAGAAGATTCATGATTGTAAGATGTGGGTCTGAAGATAATAATTTTAGATAAATACATTTAAACTTAACTTGACATAAGATAAATAACATAATATACGTATATGTAATAGTTGCTGCTGTGTGTGTGTGTGTGTGTGTGTGTGTGTGTGTGTGTGTTTATTTATTTGTTAATGTGTGTGTTTTGTGTGTCGTCACACAGTCTGACTGTTTCTGTATTGTTGCTTGTGTCTTCCAGTTCCTCTTCCTGTCTGAGGTGTTGCAGTGGAGAGCCCAGACCACCCCAGACCATGTGCTGTACACACTGCTCAACTCCAGAGTAAGACCCCCACGACAGACGCACACACACACCTTAAACAGGATGTGTGAGATGACTGAACGCTTGTGAAAGAAAATGACAGAAAGAAAGAGATAAAAGTGATTTATGGGATATTTATTAAATTGTTTGTTTGTGTGGAGGAATGTTGTTTAGTACAACAGGTACAAAGAAGAATAGAAATCACTGTCATGATGCAGTTTGTGTGTGAGATTGTGTGTGAGCTGGCTCTGTATGACGGGTACGTTAGTTTGCATAATGTCAATATGATCCACTGGTTTGTTTACAGCTGCTCAGCACCGAGATGCTGCAACGGAAAATATGACATGACATCTGCTGATTGAACGTGTCAGTCATTTGTGTGTGTCTGCGTGTGTGTCTGCGTGTGTGTGTGTGTGCGTGTGTGTGACCTCGTCCAGGGTACGATAGCCAGCTCTCTGACTTGTGTCCAGCTGCATAAGAGAGCAGAGAAGATCGCCGCCATGCTGGCTGAACGGGGCCACCTGCAGGACGGAGACCATGTCGCACTGGTCTACCCCCCAGGTAAACACTGACTGCAGATCAGGGTGAAGCGGCACGTTAAACTGTGACATACAGTTTATGTTTGCAGTGACGGTGGAAGAAATGACTTAAGAATCAGAATGGAGAGAAAAAAAAACTCCCTGATGAAATTCATTAATGTTTCAAAATAAAAGCTTCTAGGGAAATTTTCACAAAGCAGTAAACTGGCTTTGGAAACTGGTTTTGAACTCATATTAGTGGTACATATGGTCTGATTTTTCTCCCTTAGATCCTTCTAATGAGAATCTGGGCGTTACAACTGTAGTGTTCTTCCAGCTTTGTAACTAAACAGTTTGGAGAAGCCCTTTTTTGTTTCAACATGACATTGCCCTCGTGCACAAAAGCCAGCACCATAAAGAAATGGTCTTCCCAGTTTGGTGTGGAAGGACTTGACTGTCTCTCTCTCTCCCAACCCAACCGGTGGAGGCAGATGGCCCCGCCCACCCTGAGTCCAGTTCTGCTCGAGGTTTCTGCCTCTTAAAAGGAAGTCTTTCCTTGCATCTGTGGCCTAGTGCTGCTCTTGGTGGGAATTGTTGGGTCTCTGTAAATAATACTATAAAGAGAAGGTCTACACCTGCTCTATTTGAAAGGTGCCTCGAGATAACGTATGTTGTGAATTGGCGCTACACAAATAAAAATTGACTGACTTGGCTTGACTGGCCTGCACAGATCGCTGACTTGAAACTCATTGAACGCCTGCTGCGGTCCAGACCTTATCACCCACATCAGTGTTGGACCTCATGATGCTTTTGTACTGTAGTATATGGTCAGTATTAACAGGTTTAGTTTTAATTTATACTAAATATGGCAGAACTTTGTAATGATGTGCTGACGTGTAGACACGGACAAACTCTGGATGTTTTTAAATGAGGAAGGACACGACAAAGACGTTCAGAGTTGTGTCAGATCGAAGGTAGAGAGAGAGAGAGAGAGGGAGAGAGAGAGAGAGATAGGGATAGTGCCGCGGAGAAAATTAAGGAGAATGGAAAGAATTGTAATTTCTGTCAGAGACACAGAGCTGCGCGTCCATCACAGCGGGACAGACGCAGCCATGCAGGACAAATTCTCTGACACGGGGAGATTGTCTTAAAGCAGCATTCAATTAATCGCCTCCAGAGTCCACCGCTCAATATAACCTGCTCGCCTCTGTCAGTGTGTCTGTGTGTGACCTTTTTTTTCTCCAAATCCTCCTCTTTTTTCCTTTTATCTCTCCTTCTCCTCTCCTCCTTCTTTCCTCCCTCTTTTTCCTTTTTCTCTTCACCATTCCTCCACCTCCTCCCTTGTCCTCATTTCTCTTCCTCCCATTTCTCCTCATCCTCATCCCTCCTTCCCTCATCTCCCCTCCAATCTCCCTTTCCTATGCATTTCTCTCTTTCTCTTCTTTCTCCTCTACCTCCTTCTTTCTTTGATCTTGCTACCTTTATTTCTCCTCCTCTCCCTCTCCCCCATCTTTATATCTTCTTCCCTTCTTGTACCTCCCTTCAGGTATCGACCTCATCGTGGCGTTTTACGGCTGCCTTTACGCTGGCTGCGTGCCGATCACAGTGCGACCACCTCACCTGCAGAACATCGCCACCACGCTGCCCACCGTCAAGATGATCGTAGAGGTAAAACACTGTCATTTATCTGCCGTATTAATCCTGTTGTTCTGACAGCAGCAACATCAGTAACAATCAGAGTTACCATTAAAGGTCAATATTTTGCAATTATTTTATTTGAATGTTGATCCATTAGAAGATATATTTGTGGTTTTAAAAACCAAAAACCATCTCAGTGTAGTTTTACATCTCCTCTCTCAGGCTTCTCTCTGGAGCTCTAGTAACAACAGGTCAGTGAGCCAATCAGAAGAGAGAAGGCTCTGAGCCTCTCTTCTGACTGCTGACTGTTTTCTGAGTGATTTAATACAAATATAGCAGATTTCAGGTAATCCATCCTGCAAGGTTGGATGGTGGGTCCAGGCCGGAGAGGCACAAAGTCAAAAAATCAGTTCCAGAAGTCCTGACGGCTGGTTTTAAGGCTCAGGTTCTGAATACAGGCTGTGTGCATTTCTCTGTGGACTGAGGCTTTGATACTTTCACAGTATTAATATAGAACCTAGACCTGATCTATAATCAAACAACACATGGACATCTGCCTTTAGACTATATGGGACCTTTAAAAACGAAACTTCAGGTTGACCTATTATGATTTTACCCATAATTAGTCACCATCTTCCTCACACTGAGACTGTAAACTATGATGTTGCATTACAATTGTTTTTTAGAATTAAAGGACAAAATTATTAGAAGTTTCCTGATTATTTTCAGCAGCGTAAAAAACTGGAAGCTTTCACCTGTCTTTCAGTGCAAAAAAAAGAAGAAAAGTTATTGCAAATATGAATTGCATGTTAAAGAATCTGACTCCACTGCATCAACAGTTTCCATCAGGAAATGTGGAAAAAATCTCTATTGAGAAATTGATTAAGAGAAAGAAATAATGTGTGCAAAGAGAGAACAAGAATTTCTTAACAGATGATTGAAATCTATTAACATTTTCTTTCACTGACTCTGGAAAGTTTGTGCAACCTGAGGATAGAAATATGTGCTTGATCATTCAAATATTCAAATGAGTGGAAAGTCAGTTTTGAGTAAAGTATACTGGCTCTCCACCTCAGTTTATCCTCATCAGTCTACCTTTCACAGCCTGTATGTCCCAGAGACTCCAGACCAACATGCGGGGCTGAGCCCCTCCTATCCAACCCTCTTTGCCAAACAGTCGTTTTTACAAACCAGCCACAGGGCTGTGAAATCACTGCACGCAGGAGACCGCTGTGTTCAGCTTAGAACACCTAAGGAAGACAGAGTGAAGGGGGCGCAGGAGTCGACAGCTCCCAGAAACCGGGGGGAAAAAGCCAGCAGTCTGGAAAAATGAGCAGAATGAATGAACGCGAGTTGTGAATCACGACGAGCCTCGTTGGTCTTTGTGCAGGAGCTGGCAGGAGTCGATGTGTGAGGTCAGCGCTGCTGTAAATCTCACCAGGAGTTTAAAATGATGCTCGCTTTTCCACACTGTTGGATAACACGTCATATGATGTGATTTAATGTGGTGTTTCAGTCGATGGTCACCACTGATGCATTTGATCAATTTGTCTTGTGTTGCTGTGTGCTGCAGGTGAGCCGCTCGGTGTGTGTGATGACCACGCAGCTCATCTCTAAGCTGCTGAGGTCGAAGGAGGCGTCGGCCGCCGTGGACGTCCGGACCTGGCCCCCTGTCATGGACACAGGTACACACACACACACACACACACACACAGAAGCACACAGGCAAGGCAAGGCAATGCACATTTATTTGTATAGCACATTATCATGTACAGAGGTCTTTCAATGTGCTTAAGAGAAATGAAAAAAACATAAGAATAGAAGTAAAAACTGTAATAAGAAAACAGTGTAAAAACACAGATTATAAAATAAATAATATCTCGTTAAAGTGCAAGATTAAAAGATTAAATGAAGGCAGAAGAGAACAGAGCAGGTTTTAGCTTCTGTTTAAAGCCAGTTTTGGTTCAGGCAGATTTGATCCATTGGGAGCTGGTTCCAGCCTGTTTAGTTTTTACTCTCGGCTCCACTAACCGACCAGCTCCTGCAGATTTTAGAGACCTATTGGCCTCAAACACATCAAACATTTCAGGAATATATTCAAGGCCCAGACCATTTAGTGACTTGTAGACAAAAAGTAAAAACTTTGAATTGAGCTCTGTATCTGACTGGAAGTCAGAGCAACGACCTGAGAACTGGAGTAACATGCTCTCTGTTCTTAGTTTTAGACACAAGGTCTCCGACCCTAGACCCATACAGTAGGTATGTTTTTGAGATGCCAAAACGCAGATTTTGTTGTGGTCACTTAAACTTAGATCCCCCTCGATGATTACATACACAGGTTCTCACAAAGCTAGGCATATACTTGAACTCTACAAAAACTTTGTCCTTTTGCTGTACTGTTTCTACAAAGTTTTGTAAAAATGAAGGCAAATAGCATCGTTTATATCTCGTTCGTTTGTGACACTTACAGAAACTGATCAAACTGATGAAACTAATGAAGCTCACGTTGGTTAATTGACAGGTGATCAGTGCAGAAATGTCCCAGTGAGAACACAAAATTGAGACAAACATTGAAAATATTCAGAAAAAATGAATTAAATACGGTAAATTAATTCAAGTTTTTTTTAAGTACTATGCTGAATGAATGGAAACAACACTGTGCTAATATCATGGCCGTGTTCTGTTCTGTATATAGAAGCAGCAGTGACGTGATGCTGTTGATTTTCTCTTTTAGATGATTTGCCAAAGAAGAAACCTCCTCTGTTGTATAAACCGTCCAACCCCGACACCCTGGCCTACCTGGACTTCAGTGTCTCCACCACCGGCATGCTCGCTGGAGTCAAGGTAAACACACACACACACACACACACACACATGCTGGCCCTTACACATGATATCTCAGTTTTTCTCAGCACATTTTTAGCCACATCAGCAGCGCAGCTTTGAAAAAATGCAGGTGTCGGTCGGCGAGTGAGTCCATGGTCCCAGGAGGAATAATCTTAAAGACTTTGTTGATCCTTTGACTTTTCATTGGCGTCATCAGGTCAAAATATCCTTTTTCTGACACTTAAAGGATAGATTTACAGCTTTTCAAGTCTGTGTGAGAACAGCATTCACAAACAACAAAATCAGCAGTCGTCGTTTCGTGTTTATCCCTAAATTTATCTGACATGAGGCTTCAGCAGCCTGAATAAGTCAAATCAAGCAGATATCTTCCAGAGTTACTGTTACTAGTTAGTGGAAAATTCCCTCTTTGTGTTTCCATACACTTGTTGAGCTGAGTGGAGGGACTGTGTGCTAAAAATGCTGCAACTTTGGAAGATATTCACTTGATTTTTTCTAAGGCAGAAGTCTCATAATAGCGTGAATATAATATATCAATATAATGAATTTTGTCTGCCATCACTTACATAGAAAGTTACTCAGGTGGGATCTTTTAATGGCCAGTAGGAAGCGTCGGAATGATTACAGCAAGCAAAAGTCAGTTCAGTTTCAGTTTTTCTTTAGGCACCTGTGTCCAGTATTAACACTAACACAATCCATTACTAGTTTCAAGTTTGTTTGCATTTGGTTTCACTTGGTAACAAACTACAAATTACACAACAAAAGTAGCTCATTTAGTTAACAAAATGTCTTGGAATAATGGACAGAGGATAAACTGTCTTTTTAGGTTAATCCTCATACAAAACTTATTTTTTGGCTGCAGAAGCAGTTGCTGAACAATGACGCTGTAAATTGACACTGATTGGATAGTTATTGGCTCTGCATTGGTCTGATTTTGACCATAAACACTGATTAAAGGTCAACATTTCAACACTGCATCACTGTAATTGCATCTTCATCATCACAAGTACCGACGTGTTTCTGCGTTTATCCGGTCAAACGCTTTATTCAACAGTGTAAGCTGAGCGGTGGAGGCTGAGTGTCTGAGTGCTGAAGGTGTGGAAATAGATGGAGGTGACATTTTAAAAGATTAAAGCAGCTATTGATTCCTCCTGCAGTAAAACAAACCTGGATCCTGTATTCGGCTCATTGTTTCTCTGCCACCATTCATTTAGTGCAAGAGCGTGTGTATGTGTGTGACTCTGTCTGTGTGTGTGTGTGTGTGTGTTGAATCCACTGAAGCTTCTCTTTAACTTGCTCCTGCTCTCAGATCCATTCATTTTGAAGCTTCTTTTGTTTCTCAGCTCTCTGCTAATAGACGCTCACAGAGAGCAGATAGAGAAGATTCATCTGCTCCCAGATAATAAAACTGAAAATAAAAAATTTAATTCAAATGTTATTTCTCGAAATATATTCATCTTTGCCATGCAAAGTTTTTCACAATCTAAGATAGATAATGACCGTTAATGTTACACAAATTAATAGTTAATAGAAAGCAGAGTGATACATGTAGTTAAAAGCCCCAGTGCTGATTGCCTCTCATCCAATCGGTCGGAACCTACTGACAAGCATCTAGTCTGAAGTCAAACAAAGACAGGCTCAGTAAAATACCAACACTGGAAGCAACAGTGCAGGTGCAGCAAAAGGTCGGCGGCAGAAAGAGAACACTCACCACGACTGTTGAGTATTTGACACGGATCGTCAGGGACAAGTGTTACAGATGACCAGAGCTCGTAATGGTGCAACAGGAGGAAACACCTTAAACGTATCTAAGCTGCTCAAAGACAGACAACATCATCTGCACACAGAGTTCAGGCTGAGTTTGTTTCAGTTGTTAACATTATATTAACAACAACATGTTCCTCAATATGTTCCTGTCCAGAAATGATACTGTTATTGTTTGTGATCTGCGACTGTTGTAACAACGGTCCACACAAAATGTTTACAGTGGCTAAAGCTATTAGTAGGTTGTTTAGGCAAACGCTAGCTTGTTTTGGCTACCGTAGCAACAGCTCATGAAGTTAGCTGGGAGTTCACAACATTAGCATTAGCAGGCTACAGTCATCACCGTTAAGTTTGTCAAAATATAACAATGTCTTTTTAAATTAATGTTTACTCACCATGGGTCTGTCACCTTGTTAGTAAGTGTAAACTACTGCTGTACACTGACTTTATGGATGTGCGTGCTTGTGCGTGGTGCAGGTGCATGTGTGTTAGCACCCAGTGGGCAACAGCCTTTGTTGTTTTCTGTTTTTTTGCTGTGGGATCCAGGGAACCAGGAATTGTTGAGTTTCAGTTGTATTTGTACCAACTACCTACGTAAGTTGTGGGGCCTGTTTCACAAAGATATTTTAGACTGGTCTGTAGTTTTGGTCCAGTCTTAATTTTGCTCTTAGATTTGTTTGATGCAAGTAAGACTGTTAAAGACTGACTAATTTTAAGCCAGAAACATTAGATACTTTACCCTCAAGTTAACTCAGGCCTAAAACCGATGTTACCATGGTAACATTCACTGACACCTGCACTGACCAGTATCACGCAACAACAAAAAACAGGAAATCTTGAAATCTGTTTTATAATTTGTGGTTTGGTTACATTGTAATGGAGAGAGCAAAGAGAAGGGAAAGCGTTTTTAGCGACAGCCGGAAATTTTTTCTCCAAATCACATTTTTCTTTTCAATGTTTCACTCTTCACTGAAGTAAAGAATTCTTCAAAAAGACAAACATTTTCTGCTGAGGTAAACAGAGCTGAGTGGCCGAATGCAGTTCCTCGGTTGGCGATTTTGTTTATTTTGAAAGAAATCTTAATTTACCCAGAATTCATTGTACCACAGTTAGGATTAAGATAGTCAAGGACTAAACTGATTTGCGCAACAGATGAATTTACACATCTAGTTGAAGTCTGACTATTTATTATTTGAACATGCTAACAGGTCACTGATCTGAGATATGTTTGTTAAGCAAGTGCTCCATCACTGGTCATTATATTGAAGTCTGTATGTCACAAAATATTTCTTTTGACAATGTTCACACCATCATCAACTGTTGATCACGTCATCTAGCATCACAAACACCACAAAAGTCTCATTAATGAACACCAATGAAAGAAATACACACTAATCAGCAGCACGGGAAAAGCAGGGGAGGAGGAAACAATGCCAGTGTATTTTCTCATGTGCTGCTAAATTACCTGTCCATTATGTTTAATCACTGAGCTTAATGAGCAGATCAGTCAGTGCTGGAATATTAACGCTACAACTGGCGGCGCCGGTGCCAAAACACAAAGAGGAGAAACAAGGCGGTCAATTCATCCGGTCACTATACTGCGACCGGAGGGCCCGTCACGTCAGAAGTTTTCTTATGCTAATCCCAGCTCTGTGTTTAATATTTCTGGTTAATTAATCATTTTGAGCTCCACCAGGGCAGGAGGGTTGGAGTTCATCCTTCATGTTTTCTTTGTGTGTGTGAGTCTAAAGAAAATGCACATTCTGTTTCTCATTTGTGCTTGAAAAGAAACGGAAACATCAAAAAAGTGAACTGACCAATGAGAAGATTCCCATGTTTCCAATGACCAGTTTCTTGACACAAATTATGACTTTACCTTTTTCTCTCTGTGTGTGTGTGTGTGTGTGTGTGTGTGTGTGTGTGTGTGTGTGTGTGTGTGTGTGTGTGTGTGTGTGTGTTCGTTCGTGTGTGTGCGCACATGTGCTGCAGATGTCTCACACAGCCACCAGTGCCTTCTGCCGCTCCATCAAGCTGCAGTGTGAGCTTTACCCGTCCAGAGAGGTCGCCATCTGCCTGGACCCATACTGTGGCCTGGGCTTCGTCCTCTGGTGCCTTTGCAGGTCAGACACACACACACACACACACACACACACACACACACACACACACACACACACACACGGAATTAATGCAAAAGCAACAGTGTAAGAATCCAACATCTTAAAGAACTTCTTTGAACTTGAATGAGCCCCTTCAGATGTTCACCCTGTGATGGTGTTTGACACCTGTTGTGCTCACTGTGGTGTATCAGTTAGAATACACGAGAAGATGCTTCTTGTACTTTAACAGAAGGCTGTACAGGTTTACGCTAGGTGTGTTTGTGGCTTCTAGAATAACAGACATACCACACATTGTAGATTAACATCAGTTAGTTACACTGAAAGTCACACAGACCTTGTCCACAGGGTGTCAGTACAACATCTAATGTAATGATATAATTAGTCTCTAAACAGAATAAAGTGGACAGCCAAACTATAAACTAATAAAGCTTATAGTTGCTTATAGTCACGTAAGTAAGTAAGTAAGCAAGGCTGCAAATATATGTTAAAGCCCAGTTACAAAGAATTTTACTATGGGTATTTCATATACGGTATAAACCTACGAACTTATATCATCACATATCCCGAGGATGTATATATGTGATAACATATCCTCTTATAGGTGACATATATGGCAACATCATTCTTAATAATGGGACTTATATGTTGTATATTTTTATAGAAAGCCAAATTATCTATATTAAAGACTGAACACTAATTCATCCCATATTTACCATTTAATTGAATTTCATGTTTCTTATGTTACTCTAAAAAGGATCAAAGCTGTAGTGTTGGGTTAGCTCGTACTTCACAAACAGACACTGATTCTTCACCTTGGGAACAGTATCTGCCATATACTAGTTGATTTCCATCTTTCAAACTCTCGTTTTTTTGTCATTAATTAAAAGAAAATTGTAGAAAGGTGCTCAGTCACAATCAACAGTTTGCCTTCCTAATTTTTGGTCTAAGTTCAGTTGTCGTCACTTGATGATGCAGTTTTAAAAACGCCGTCTCTTGTTGGTGCATTCAGGTGCTTGATGGAATCCCGACATCTGGGGTGTAAGTGTTGGGTTCCCACACTCAGTCTGCTCGTGTGGTTTCTCTCTGCAGTGTGTACTCAGGTCACCAGTCCATCCTGATCCCTCCGTCCGAGCTGGAGGTGAACCCGGCTCTGTGGCTGTCCGCTGTCAGTCAGTACAAAGTCCGCGACACTTTCTGCTCCTACAGCGTCATGGAGCTCTGCACCAAAGGCCTGGGCCTGCAGACCGACTCACTCAAGGTAAAGGTGGTGGTTGCTGTACATATAAAGGTTTTACCTAACAATAAACTCTGTGAAAATGTTATCTGACAGCTTCTCATTCTCCGTCCTCCTTTAGGCTCGAGGCTTGGACTTGTCTCGGGTGAGGACCTGTGTGGTTGTAGCAGAGGAGCGTCCCAGGATAGCCCTGACGCAGTCCTTCTCCAAACTCTTCAAGGACCTGGGGCTCCACCCTCGAGCTGTCAGCACTTCCTTCGGCTGCAGGGTCAACCTGGCGATCTGCCTGCAGGTCAGTGCTCCTGGTTTTCTCTGCTTCCATTTCACTTTCCCGCAGAGACTGACGACATGTCTTGGCTGGAGGTTTGATGTCAAAACTGTGCGTTCACCTTTGAGAAACCAGCTGCTTTTATTCTTTATGATGAGGGATAAATCAGCTGATTGTTCAGGACTGATCTGTTTTTTTTTTGTTTGTTTATAGATTAGCTGAAGATGAGCTTTTTGTTAGCAGGGATTTCATATATTAATAAGTGTCCAATGATCTCAAAGGTAAATTCCAGTAAAAGCCTATTAGCTCTGTTATACTCGGGTAAAGAGAACAGAAACTCCACTTAACTGGAGATGAGCTTATAAATAAATATTATTAAAAATTATAAATGACCTTGTCTCCAAGGCACGAGCAGGTGTTTGCTCTCCTATCCAGAGTCAGATGAACACATGACAGACACTCTATGTCCACGATGCGTTGAGTTTTACTTTGTACAAATACGAAGTGGAGGAAACCACTAACTTAGCTATATACCTAGCTTTTCGTCGGCACACGGCACAGTGTTGCTCGTTGTACTATAATTAGTTATATTAGTTAATAATTTGTTTGTATTATTTATAATTTGTTTTGTATTTTCGTAAAATCAGTAATTCTAAAAACCCATGAATGTGTGATTGTTTCATTTTGATGGAAGCTAACAGTTTCCTCCCTCTTCCAGTCTTTGTGCTAAGCTACTCTGAACACATCCTGGACCTATCTCTGTATTGGACACACAGAGATGAAAGTGATTTTTTTTCCTTTTTTTTTAATCTTCATCTGACTGTGGGTATGAAGTCCATCAAGAAGTTGTTGTATTTTTTAAACCGCTCAGTTTCTGTGTTAGTGTTGTTCTGGGGCTGGTTGCATTTCTGTTTCTCATCTGACAGAAACAAGGTAAACACTTAGAGAACATGTAGAGAATGGTGAGTTCACTGATAAGTTGGTGCGTTCGGGGACAGTGGCCTCGTCTCTCCCTTTTCTAAGATTCACAGATACAACTTTTAAATTGGTATTCACACTCTACAGTTTGGAGTCTGCAGGTTCGCCCATCACTGCTGAAGTTCTGGTTGTTCTTGCCTTGTTAATCAGCTGAATGATTCTCACAACTGCTGAGCAGCTGGAACTTGTTGATTTCTGTCTCTGAAGTAGAAAAAAAAAAAAAACTGATGTTGATGCAAGAATTTACAGATAAGCCTTTTGCAGATGTGTGATTTTCAGTCACACAGAGAAATAACAGCCTCAACAGTTAGAAAAAGCCACCATCGTTTTTGTTGTCTAACTCTCTCTCATCCAGACAAACCAGTCTCTGAGACATCCAGCCTTCTCTCTGTATGTCTCTCAGGTTCAGTTTCATTCGTCCATTTCAAGCTGATCATTGCTTTTACATTTCAGCTTTGATTTTCAGCCATCACTGGATCAAATGAGGTTATTCCCCAAGTTACAGGCTTTTCTTCTTTCTGCTAAACCCAAAGAAAAGTTTGAATAGGAATAAAAGGATTATTTTTCATTCGCTCCAGAGGATCCAATTAAAGTTATTGTCTGAGTTTCTATTAAATTTACATATTGCTGACTATTTTGTAGACAGTAATGATGAGATACGGTGAAAATGAAAGCCACTATGAAGAAATGTTGAAATATTATTACAGTTATTATTACACTTTTAACATAAACAATCATTTATCCATCAGTTTGTACGTTGTTGAGCAGCAGTTTGAACCGCATGACTCATAACTTGAATTAAGTCAGACAGTATACCTTGATGCTGTAAAGACACTAATACAGGCAGTATTCTGAATTAACCAATCACCCTCCAGCTGCTGTTAATGACCAAACTAACATTTGGCTGAAACATCTTTACGTTCTTGATTGCTTGTTTTGTTTCTTTGAGTTTCCCATCTTGATGTTCTTTCCTCCCTCTTCCTTCCTTGTTTTATGCATAACCCCGCCCACATGTCTCATACTTGGTTTTGTCTCCACCCTCCCTCCTTCCTTCCTTCCTCCCTCCTTCCGTCCCTCCCCCCTTCCTCCCTCCCTCCCTCCCTCCCTCCTCTTCCCCCTTTACTTTCCTCCTCCTCCTCCTCCTCCATTCCTCTTTGCTGCTGTAGCCTCACAGGCTGGGAAAGCTTGCCGACCAGGTAGGGAACCACCATCAACCCCCGCGCCCAACCACCACCACCACACCCTCTTCTTGTCAGCACATCACTCATCAGCTGGCTTTAGCTTGAGGTTTAGAGCAGTGGTTCCCAACCTGTGGGCCGGGACCCACTGGTGGGCCGCAAAGGCATTGCAAGTGGGCCGACAAATCATTTGCCAAACACATGGCTACAATGTTGTTGAAAAGATGTAATTATAAAAAAAATATATAATGTTTTTAAATGTTTTAAAATACAATGATATTTAAAAACTACATTTTTATCATTCATATTTAGACAACAACATAAAAGTTCCTATCACTGTGAAAACAAAATGATAGGAACTTTTATGTTGTTGTCACCAAACCACATCTTATACTTGTCTTTATCTCAGTCTGATAATGTGCTGAAAGATTACATCCATGGCAAAAACAGGAGAAATTAAAAACTAAAGAATCAAAATGGATAGTAACAGGAAGAGGAAAAGGAAAGAGTCAAGAGGCAGATGGTGAATCTGTGCTCTGTGGCACTATTTGGCCTCCATATTGTTACAGGGTCGGATGTGAGCCACCCACATCTTTTGAGATTTTCAAGTGTCAAGTGGGCCATGAGCTGGAAAAGGTTGGGAACCACTGGTTTAGATAGTTTCAGAAAACAGGAGAATATTGAACTGTAAACGCAGTATTTTTTTTTTTTATTTATTTTTTTTTTTTTTAAACTAAGGCTTCATCTGATGATTCCTTGTGTTTCACATCTTGGATTTCACCTTCGACTCCGGTTTTCACTCTCTGCAGCAGCTCAGTCTTTCATCATTTCATCTCTGTCTGGATTCGTCAACTGATTGAGTTGATCGACAGAAATAAAAGCAAAAGAGCCAAACTCTTGGTTCCACACTTTAGTCTTTGGACTGTTACTCAGACACATCGATTTCAAGATGTCAAAAACTATGACAGAGAAACTGATAATGAAAATAATCATTAGCCTCTTTTATCATCATGCTACAAAATATTATGTCCAGTGATGCGAACTTTGGAGGATCCAGCCTCTGAGTTGGGACAAAGCTTCTCCTCCATCTTACCAGACCAGACCAGATTTTCCAAGAAAAGTCATTAAATCCATTTTGGACACTTACTGATCCAGGGTCTGCTGTAGCACGTGCAGCGCTACACCTGCCGTTCTGTGCTCTGGGTGTGTGGGCTTCTGACTCCCAGCATGCTGCTGCTGTGTGTCCGGTGGGTGGTGGGCTCTTGTTTTTTTTTATCCCGAATCACCTCTGAGAGAGAAGAGGAGGGGGGGATGGTGGAGGAAGAGAGAGGTCGGAAACTGGGGGGGGGTGTCTTCATCTCTTCCCTTTTCTCTCTCTTCGTTTTTCTTCAAAATTTTCACTCTCACTCACAATCAAACGTTCATCTTATAACTAATGAAGAGATTCAGACGATATCTGTCACATGTGTGTATTTTTCCAGGGCAGATGTGTTGAGCTTTGCCACTAAAGAGCTTTTATGTACCAGGACGTAAACTACGTCGTCATCACCCTGCTCTTCCATCTTTCTTTCCCCTGGTTTAGTTTCACTCTTCCCTCTTTTCTTTCCTCTAAACAACAGTTTTTATCATTTGCACGTCAGTTTCAGAAAGTGTGTTGGTTTGCTTCTGTCAGTGTTGCGGTATCTTCTTTTTAACAAATTTTGAATCCGTTTTTTTGTTTTGCTGATTTCCTCCATAAATCATCCACCACTGTTGTCGCTCCCACACTGTCCTCTCTCCACCGTTTTGTGATGAATGTTGTAGAGGAGTTTTGGACTCCCGTCTTCACTCTCAAACCCTAAAGCTTTTCCCTCTGCTGTGAAGGGAAAGCTTGTCTCTGTGAGCACTAATGCACGAGCAGCAGCATCCTCTGCAGCCTGGTAGGAGTAGACGTAGCTGTAGTGGTTGTAGCGGTAGACGTGTTTTGTCACGCAGCTGTGTAATGGTAGTAGATGCATAAAAACACGTTGCTGCGTGACCCCTGCAGTGTATAACTCTGTTGTTGTTGGCGTTTCTCAGGGGACCTCAGGACCCGACCCCACGACCGTGTACGTTGATATGAGAGCGCTGCGGCACGACAGGTGAGTTGAACAAAGCAGGACTGTCTTAAAGGTCCCATATTGATAAGGTAAGGTGCACCTTTATTGATCCCCTGAAGAGGAAATTCAAATTTGACACAGTAGCGCAAAAGAATAGCAACGCAAGGGGAAAAATGTAATAAGAACTAAAGTAAGAATAGAAACAGAATCTAAAATAAATGAGATAAAATAGAAATGCTGTATATAACAATATACAATGCAATGTAGTTGTTCTGCTGTTCTGTACATGTGCAATATAAAAATCAAAAAATAAAGTGGTTGTAGTTCAAGTGAAGCAGCGACAATGGATTTTTAAAACTCCATCATTTCCTAATAATCTCAAGGGAACATCCACAGTTGGGTTATGTAATTTAGTTTTAAGTGTAGAGAAAACACAGGCAGCTGTTTGGGCGTGGTCATCTGAGTTGTGTTTATTAGCAGCTGCTGATTTCCAGAGAAAGAAAGAAAAGTTCAGTTTAAACCAAACCACATACTCAGTTTACTTCATTGTTATTGGAACGTTTCTCCATATTTCTTTAGTTGTGAGTTTCCTTTTGCGTTTTTGCATCATCAGCTGACATTTATGAAATGATTGTTTTTGGCTCAGTAATAAGATCTCCTTATTTGTTCTCATGTGAATTTTCATCCCACAAGGAGTCGGTTGTTTCTCACACCCAGACTTTAAGTATATTCTGTTCCTGTGGGATCTGGATCCTGCTGCAGCCGTCTGCCGGGCAGCGTCGGTGGGGAGTTGTGTTTGTGGAGAATAAATAAATGCTCAAGATTCTAATTTTAATGCGAAACTTGATCCGCAGCTGAGAACCGTCACTCTGCCCCGATAGTAAAAGGTTAGAATGTAATGAGACGCTGAAAGTTTCTCCAAGACAATGTGACGATTTCAGTCATGTCAGCTTGATGCCGCGGCTGTCACCCTCTCTGCCTCTAAAACACCTCCAGTCTGAGGAAGATGCACTTTAAAAGCCCATCAAACCCAGTCTGAGTCACATTCCAAGCTGGGTGACACCACAAATAGCAATTCAGGAGTCTGAAGTCTGACTCCATGAACCAACCGGAGCTCAGCGTCAGTATTCATGTCGGTTTGCAGGCGGGAGAGATGGTCAGCATCTCCTGGATAACAAGCCGAACTAAAATGTATTCAAATATCTCCTGACAGGGTGGTCCGGTGGGATTAAAGGAACAATGTTGAGACCTACCTCAGCTCAGCCAGACACCAGCTCACAGCCCAAACTGTAAAATGTAAATTTAACCATGTCAGGAGCTGAAACCAGCCCCGAAAGTTTCCCAGTGTGTCGAGGGAAACTTCAGCTCTGTGTTCCAGCTGATCATTACGTAGCTCAGCTGGTGTCTGCGACCGCTCCGCTGTCATTTCCCTCCAGAGAAGTCAGAGTGCATGAAGCGGCGAGGCTGTTCAGTCCTGCTGTGTATAAATATAACTGTCGGCGCTCATGATTACATGTAATCACTGCTGATTTAAGCACATCTGCTCTCATGCCAGAGACGCTCAGACTTTCTTGTTTCTAATCTGACAAACCACTTCTGTCGCTTTCTCCTTCGGGGATCAATAATTTTATTTTAACTTTAGTGGTCAAAACAAAAAGTATAATTACTGTTATTCCCCAGTGGCCTTTGTTGTTTCATCTCAAATTACGTATTTGCAAATCGAATGTACGACAGAGACTCCACTCTGAAATGCCTCAGGTTTGTTCCCTGCAGCGGGTCGACAGTGGTTAATGTAGAAATCAAATCCTCCAAAACTACAAACTGTGATATGTTAAATACTTTATTCAGAGGAGGAAGGACAGTTATTTGTCCTTTTTTAACCAGAGGAAAAATAAATAAAATAACAATGATAAAATAATCAAATATAAATACATTTCATTTAGATAAATATATTTCTGAAAAGTAAAAAAGGAAAAGAAATAAAAACATAAAATGACTTGTTGATATTATATTTATAGATATTTTACATATATTTGTATATAAAATATATATTTATATATTTTGTTTTATATTTTCTACATTTTTATTTAATATTTTCTTCTTTTTTTCTAATGCTTGAACTCTTTTTTTTTTTTTGCTCCACAGGGTCCGACTAGTAGAGAGGGGGTCACCACACAGCCTTCCACTGATGGAGTCTGGGAAGGTGAGGTTTTTTTTTTCGTGTGTGTGTTTGGGTGAAGTGTTGAAATATTTGAAATTCTGATGCAGATGTTTTCACTGTGCTCTTTTCTTTTTGAACAGATTTTACCTGGGGTCCGAATCATCATCGCCAACCCAGAGACCAAGGGACCAATGGGAGAGTCACATCTGGGAGAGGTTTGTCTGAGCTTGAAGCACAAATCACTTTTTACCCAAGTCAAGATAAAGACAGAAAACTGTAACAGTGAAGTGGGAAATTCAGATTCATTTAAATACTGGTTGGACCACAGAGTTATCAACACTAGTTTGTTTCCAATATATAGAAAATAAAAACATACATTTATAAGCAAATTTCTTACAGTAGGCAAATTGAGGCAATAACTCATATTATTTGCTGGATTAGTTACTTGACAGAATTTTACATTTTAAATCATTTAATTATTCATTAATCATTTTAAGCTGCTGTTCTTCTTCTCCAATGTTCCTGTGACTCATTAGAAACTAAACGAAACAAGCAACAGGAAAACAACTTTCAGTGACTTTTTCTTTATAGACATAAACAACTCATCGATTCATTGAAAATGTAATCAGCTGTTTCAGCAGTAGTTTTATTGTCTCCTTAGACATTGTTCTTTTTATAAGAGTCAGTTTCGCATTTTCACACAGTGGCTATCTAACTGTGGCTCCACGTGGTCTGTGTTTGTAGATCTGGGTGCACAGCGGCCACAACGCCAGCGGCTACTTCACCGTCTACGGAGACGAGGCGCTGCAGTCGGACCACTTCAACTCCAGACTCAGCTTCGGGGACACGCAGACCATCTGGGCTCGGACCGGATACCTGGGCTTCCTTCGCAGGACCGAACTCACAGACGCCAGTGGAGGTGAGGGCGTGGCGGCCGGCTGGTCGAATACTGTCAGTGTGTGTGACTGACGGGGCTGAAGCTGACCTCTAATGGTTTCATATGGCAGAGAGGAGGGTTAAACAGCTTCAGGGCTGGTTTGAAATGCTCGAAGGGATCCATTACAGCATTACCCATGATGCTCTAAACACTGCTGGTGAAGATGGTTCCTATTTGACAAACACAGATCTGACTCAGTGTAATGTTGTTTCAATTTTGGCATTAAAACTGTTGTGGAATATTGGTATAAAATGAGTAACTGGAATCTGAAATCATATTTTTGGCTGCAGCAAATACAAGGAAATGTATCTCATGACTGTATTTTATGATCACTGAGAGAAGAACTTGAACCTGTGGAGGGAAAAGCCCTTTGGTCACTACATCTACTGACAGTGAGAATTTTCCAACCAAATGAATTAACACGTCTGAGGTTGTAGAACATACAAACAAAAACTGTGGCTCAGTCGCCTGTGAAGGTCTGTCAGAGGACAGACAGAGCAGCTGCAGCCACATATATGCTGGCAAAAACCTGCACCTACACACAATACAGATACCAGTATTCTGTCATTTTAAATGATTTATGAGTTTCTTTTATTCTCAATTCAAAGTGGAATTTTGTAGTGGACTTCTATGAGAAATGATAATAATCCTGAATTTGGAAAAAGAAAACTCAATAAAAACACTTAACACAGTAGATTTATAATCAAGTTTGTGTGTGTGTGTGTGTGTGTGTGTGTGTGTGTGTGTGTGTGTGTGTAGAGCGTCATGACGCCCTGTACGTGGTCGGTGCTCTGGAAGAGGCCATGGAGCTGAGAGGGATGCGTTACCACCCCATTGACATCGAGACGTCCGTCATCAGGACGCACAAGAGCATCACAGAGTGGTGAGGAACACGACGTACATCGGCAACACAAGTTAATTAGTTGATTAATCATTAATGTGTGCAGCTATTTTCATAATTGATTAAACATTTTTCATTTTTATCAAACATTTTTTGATGCTAGCCTCTCTCTTCTTCATAATCTTTCATTATAAGATCAACTTTTTAGACATTTGGTCGAACAAAACAAAACATCTGAAGACGTCACCTTTGGTTTTGAAAAGTTGTGATGTTCAGGTTAATTGATAATGAAAATAATTGTTAATTGCAGATTCCAGCAATTACCATAACCATACCTATTACATGATTGATTGTATGTGCGTTTGTGTTTAGTGCTGATATTTTAAAAGAAGCTGCTGTAAAAAATGTATTTAAAAAAAAAAAAGACATTCCCATGTACGTGGTTTCTTCTTCTGTGCCTCCAGCGCCGTGTTCACGTGGACCAACCTGCTGGTGGTGGTGGTGGAGCTGGACGGCTCGGAGCAGGAGGCCCTGGACCTGGTCCCCCTGGTCACCAACGTGGTGCTGGAGGAGCACTACCTGATCGTGGGCGTAGTGGTGGTGGTCGACATCGGCGTCATCCCCATCAACTCCCGCGGCGAGAAGCAGCGCATGCACCTGCGTGACGGCTTCCTGGCCGACCAGCTGGACCCCATCTACGTGGCTTACAACATGTAGCCCCCCCCCTCCCCGGTGGATGAAGGATTATTGAGGCTGTCAACTCCTGAGGCCTGAAAAAGAACAACCGGAGTCTGAGGCGGAGTTCCTGGCATAACGGGAGGAATTAGTGACTTTTTTGCCCTGAAATTTGTCTCTCAGGCAAAACTTTATCCCAGGCTAAGTATCAAGTGGTTATATTTAGGTTAACATTAGCATTCAGGCCATGGTTTCAGTTTGTACTCAGCCTGAGAGGAAGTGCGGCCACCTCCTTCCAGGGCAAGAAAGTAGTCCCCCCCATCTGTGCCGACTGTTTACTGACAAGAGGCAATCGTGAGGCAGAAAAGGACAATCGTTACCGTAGCAAAGATTCTGGCTTTTAAAACTACATTTGGCTCATTCTATATTTTCCCATTAAGTTTTTTTTGTTTGTTTGTTTTTAACATGTCCTCTGAAAAGTTTAGGCTATTTTTTTGAAAAGGATATTTACACAAAAACAAAACAAACTATGGCAAAAATGATATTTTATGTTTTTACGATATCAACCATTACAAAGTGTGAGATATGTTTTGATACGAGGGCGGGGTCTGAGGGGGGCGGATCGCAGCTGCCCTTAAATTTTACGATGAGGTACTAACCATTTGTTTCATGTCAGCTTGTTTCTTGTTTTTTCTTTTGTTTTGTAAGCGTAAGTGTTACGTTTTTGTTTTTTGTTTTTTTTTAATTCAACATTATTTCCTGAAGTGTCCGTCCCATTTCAGCGGGAAAGCAGTGTGCTAACTTTCACAAACTAACAGCTGCAGCCTTTAACTCCGTTTATTTTTCCGTACAAACGCTTCGACAGAAGCGGAACAATACATAAATTCATATCATGTAAGTATGTACAAAAAGAAACTGATTTAATTTATTTTGTTTCTCTTTTAGAAGTATATGACGAGACGTTCAAGAATGTTTTGCTCTTGAATATTTGCTAATATAAAAAAAACAAAAACGCATTGTATTATCATGAGTGAAACAGAGTCACAACAAGCATATTAAGGAAAATAGAAATATATGATTAAAAATTATATGAAAAGATGAGTTAAAGGATTCATCCCGGACAGAAGCAGTTTCACACGTGATGCTTTTTATCTGCGTGTCGGTCTGAGACGTTGACGTCAGTCAAAAAGAAATTTGTTAGATGAACTGAAGAGTTTCATTCCTACTGAAACATGAAGAGTTCTGAACCAAAACATAAACTTTTATTAGATTAAATCTGTAAAAGTTTTGAACCTCATCCTCCAGAAACATTAGCAAACATTGATAAATCATCCCTTAAAAAAAATGTCATTTGTGCCTTTAAATTATAAATTATTCCCTCAGTTCATTTACTTACATATTAATAAACATAAAATTACATTATTTGCTCCCTCTGCTCTTTATTGTGGTAAGACTTTGTCTCACCAGCTAGAAATTAATTTATTTTTTTTTGATTATAGATTTTTGATGATTTGAGTTTCATAGAAGTGACAACATCCGTAATATCAGAGTTTTTGTTTATAAAGAACCTTTAACTGCTTTTACGGAGCAATGTTTTTAAGTGGGTCCACATTTTGCGCGCAGAGACCCGCGGTGAAGACGACTGCTAGTTGGTAAATGCACGATTTAAAATACTTTGCAAATGTTTTATGAGGAAGGATACGCACAATGGGTACCTTTTATAAGTTTAAGGGTTGTACAGGACGTTAGCAAGAATATTAATGTTTGAAATATCTATTTTCATCGGCCATTATTATATTTTTGTTAATTAAAGCACCAACTTTTCCACCTCAGCCTTAACTCTGCGCTGCAGTATAACTAAGTAATGATAATGTCAAACACAGGCTCAGATGAGAGATGAGGATTTGCAGATTCAAGTCACAAATACCAGGTTTAAACATTTTAAACTCTTATTTCAAATTCAATGACACCATGTTGTTTAACAGCCACAATCCAAATTATATAATTGTATGTCTCTTAGTTCATGATCAAACTCAAGTAATTTTAAATCCAAGTAAGGCGATATTGATTTGAGGGCAGACATTAATTTTGAGGAACAGATCCCATATTTCAAACATATGACGTACTGAATTTGGAAAACTAAAGGCACATGACTATTGAAAGGGATCATTAACCAAAGCTCTGTAACCTTACAAAAACACATTAACTGACTGAGGACATTTGCTGACCTCCAGTGGTGACCAGGGGGACTTACAACATCTCCCTGGAACAAATACAATATACTGTACATGTCAAGTTTGTTGAAACTGTAGTTGGTGTTTCTTTCTAAATCTGTGAGGATCAGAACTCCTATGTCATGTTTATTAAAGAATAAACTGGTCTTTAAAAATGTCATAAATAACGCGGTAAATAGCCAAAACAGCCACTTCTAGTTTCTCTTGGATGAGAGTCCTCAGTTCAAACAGACCGACGGCAGCACTGGACTATGTTTTTGTTTTGAACCACCTCCGGCTGGGAAAAGGTGAATCCTCATCAAGACCTTCGAGTGCCCCCGACATGGCAGGTAGGCGAGCGGCCGCCACTATTGTAAATATCAAAGAGTCAGAGGTCCCTCATATTTTTTACATGGACAGATCAATCAGGGCTCATTACAGTGATGTCACGACAGGAATAAAGACTGAAACAGGAAGCAGAAGGCTGAAGGCATTTTAACCTGAGACCCTTTAACCTCATTACAGAGCAGCGGAGAGGTTGAAGGTCAGAGGAGGAACACAACCTTCAGTCTGTAAGACGTGAGTCGAGGTTGATGCTTCTGAGAATGTTCTAGTTTCAACATGAGGATTTTTTTTTTTTTTTTTTTTTAAGAAAAAGCACTTTCTTCACCGTTTGTTTCTCTTATCAGCAAAATGTTACGTCCCCTTGTATGTTTTTTTTTTTTTTAAGGTTTTAAAAATGTCTTATTTGAGTTGACATACTTGTCTTTCAATTAAATAAATATTTCAACAATTTTGACAATAAAAAAAATTACTTTGTCTTGTTTGCTGTTTTATATTTTGCAAGTTTGGGGAAATTTTATTACTAAAACAGGTTTGACAAACATTACACCGTTTCATTTTGGTAAGTCCTACCTGCTGCTATTGTACTGTACAAACATACATAACATACATATACATACCTATATACAAACATACATACATGAATACATACATACCTACCTACACACACACACTCCTACATATTCTCTACTGGATTGAGGTTTGGGCTTTGACTGTGCCACTCTAGAACATTCACCTCGTCTTTAAACCACTTCTGTGTAGCTTTTGCTGTGTGCTTCAGGTCATTGTCTTGCTGGAAAATAAATCTTCTCCCAAGTCGTAGTTCTCTTGCAGACTGAATCAGATTGTCCTCCAGGATTTCCCTTTATTTTGCTGCATTCATTTTACCCGCTACCTTTACAAGCCTTTAGTTTAGCCGAACTCTAGTCGAGATTTAATATGAGCTTTCTTCAACAGCGACTTTCTCTTTGCCACGCTCCCATAAAGCTTTGACTAGTGAAAGCTGGGCAACAGTTGTTATAGGCAGTCTCTCCCATCTCAGCTGCTGAAGCTTTTAACTCCTTCAGAGTAGTCATAGGTGTCTTGGTGGCCTCCCTCACTGGTCTCCTTCTTGCACAGTCACTCAGTTTGTGAGGACGGCCTGCTCTAGGCAGATTTACACGTTTTCCTTAACGATGGATTTATCTGAACTCCAGGGGATGTTCAGGAACTTTGAAATTGTTTTGTATCCATCCCGTGACTTTTTAATAACCTTTTCTCACAGTTGTTTGGAGTCTTGTTTTGTTCATGGTGTAATTGTAGCCAGGAACACTGATTAACCAGTGACTGGACCTTCCAGACACAGGTGTCTTTATACTACAACCACTTGAGACACATTCACTGCACTCAGGCGATCTCCATTTCACTAATTGTGAGACTACTAGCACTAATTGGCTGGACCTCTGTTGAATTAGGTCAGTCACTTTAAAGGGGGTGAATACTTATGCAATCACTTATTTTACATTATATATTTTTAATTAATTGACATTACTTTGTAGAAATCTGTTTACACTTTGACATTAAAGAGTTTTTTTTTTGTAAATTCTTGTCAAAAAAGCTAAATTTTATTGACCATGATTCCATTTATAAAATCAATAAAAGGGGGAAACATCCAAGGGGGTGAATACTTTTTATAGGCACTGTACATACTTGAATACATACATACCTACATAGCATACATACACACATACCTACATACATACCTACCTACATATATAAACCATTTGTTTAATGCTTATGAAGTGCTTAGAAATGCAGTGTTACGTGTTAAAATTTAGATGAAATTTTTTAATTCAGAGATGAAACGATTACCTCATGTCTTTGTCCGTGAAACTATTTCAGTAACTGATTTAGAGTCTATACTGTCTGTACAGTGGAAAAGAAATTTAAAAACGCACTGGAAAAATGCCAGTATATGTACTAAAAACCAATGAAATTAATTGATTGGTTGATTGAGAAAAAATAAAAATCTGTCAATCAATTATCAGGCAAACAGTTTGCTGCTTTTCTTTTTCATATGATGGTAAACGAAATATTTTTGACATTAATCGTCAGTTAGAGCATCGTTTAATAAATGATTAAACTGCCTAAGAAACCCTTTTTTGAACTGTAAATACTTTTTGATTTCATATTCAAAGACCAGTGGCAGAGGAGCAGTCTGGCATATAAAAACTGTGTATCCAAAGCTTATTCCTTTGTGCCACACAGTGCCTGATAGTCGGATCCATTCACTGTCGGTTTCACGAGATTTGTTGACAATAAGAAAAATACAGAATAATGTCGGACTTATGTTAATGTTATCTTCTTCAATGGGATCAAAATCGCATTAAGAGAATTGCAAACAATTTTTTCAGTATTCATTAATATACTCATCACTAAAAAAAAAAATGATTATAAGCATTCAACAACTACAACTCCCATGAGGCTTTGGCAGCACCCATAATAGCTAAGAAGTGACAATGGGATATGTAGCTGTTGAACACTGGTTTTGCTTTTTCTTCGTGAAGGTTTTTGATATTTCTCTCTGAGATTTAAAAACTTCAATAGTCTTTCCAGAAAAAAAACAGTCTCCTGGTTACAGCTGTCAACAGTTTTTAGAGGAACTACTGCATTTCTTCGACAGAAAACAGTTCCACTTATTCATCATCCAGAGTAACTGAAGCATCAATTCTGGAAAGAGACAATGCAGTTTTTTCAGTGTTTTTAGCACCATGACAGGTTTTCTTGAGAGGCCATCGACTTCAAATTGCTGTCGTCTACGTGGTATTTTGTTTTTTGCTATATTTTAATGTGTGGTGTGTCTGAGCCATTTGCAAGTTTTGCTATTGCTACAAAACTAACGTTAGCATCAACAGCTGTTGACTTACAAGTCTTAGGCCATCGTTGTGTTTGCAAGACAAGAGGTTATAATACGCCCTCCGAGCAGCACTACTTCTTCAATGACTCGGTATCGGAAAGTGTAAAGACAGGCAGACTGGCTGGGGCTAGCTGGTTAGCACGCTAACTTGAGAACCAACATTGGTGTTGCTTTCCACCTCTGGAGATAGCTCGTAACGTTTCTTCTAGACTGGTAAGTAAACAGCTGCTAATGCTAACGTTGAGTATGTAGCAATAGCAAAACTTACAAATAGCTCCTTTAAATTCAGTGGGACTTCCTGTTAAAATAAAGGAAATCACACAATTACATTCATCCAAACATCCCAAAGACAGAAACTACAACACCTCCACAAATAAAACCAAAACTATCTGCATGTATAGATATCAAACAAGTTAAGAAAATATGTATTGTAAATTTGGCTGAAGAAACTCTTTAAAAAAGGTGACTATAGCACAGTAACAGTTAAATCAGAATATGAACAGAAAACATTTCAGCTTTTTCAGGAAGACCAAATGAATTATTTTCTTATTCAGTTTTACAACAAAAACAACAAAAAATGGAAACACAGGAAATTGTTGATACATTTATTTCCTCCATGTTAGCACATAGAATATATTTATATACATATTGCTAGCTAAAGCATAAAAAAAAAACAAAAAAAAACAAAAAAAAAACAGAAAACAAAAAAGTCGGGAGCATAGAAAATGTTAAGCCACGATTAATAGTTTACATATGGACAGAACAGAAGAAAATGACCAACAGGAAGTGAGGACAAAGGAAACTTTAAACTGGATTTATTCCAGTTAAAAGTACATTAAAACCCAACTAGTTTTCAACTAGTACCTCGCACAGTATCATGTACTTGTAATACTCAGGAATAAGAACAGTGGAAAGTCTGGTTCTGGATGACAACACAAAAATCGATTCACTCAGTTTTTCAAGCTGACCTCTTCAAAGACGTGATTTAGCTCGACTGAACTTCCAGGAAATAAAAAAAATTTAAAAAAACATCATTGTCATATTGCATTTCTCTGAGGGAGTGCAAATATGTCTTCTTTACACAAGGGGGAGATTAAAAAAAAGAAAGGAAAAAAAAAAGAAGAAAGGGAGCCGTAGATACACACACCTTTACTCATGCAGTTAAAAACCAGAGATACAAACTGGAATGACATCAATTTTTTTTTGTCCACAGGGGGAAAAGAAAAAAAGAAGTTTTCACACTGAAACCTTTTACGGCTGGATGGACGAATATAAAAACCGTCAGAGAGAGAAAGAGAGAAAGAGAAAAGCAGAGGCCTCACAGGTCACATGTACGTAACAAAAAAACGTGTCACCTTCAACACGTGTCTCGGTTTGGAAGAACATGCATTTATTGGTTGGTTTTCAACAGTATGTTAAAAAAAAACAACACGTTGAAATACTCGGATACATTTAAGGTGCAGTGTGGTTCGGGGAGTTCAAAGTAAAAATTAAAAATAATCAAACCTGAAACACACACATGCTTAAAATGACACACTGCTCAGATCATTGTGGCAACAACAGAAGCCGGGGGTTCATATGATAACGGTTGTACATTGTACAAAACTAGAACTAACAGTCATCCAGGTCGCTGTGAACATAGAGTGAAAACAGCTGAAATCAAATATTTGTGAATTCATTTACAATGTACATATAATATGAAGGAGGAGATATTGACAGGACATTTTATTTACATGTAGTGCAATGATAATGATGATGATGATGATGAAAATAAGAAAAAAAAAAAAAAAAGACACCATGTTTGAAGAAAAAGCCTGCAGAGGAGAACTGAGAGACAACATGAAGGAACTCTTTCAAGAAACATAAAATCATAACCTGCAGCGCACTGAGTGAGGGTAGAGACGTCACACAGTGGCTCAACTGTACAGTAACATGTTACATTTTAAAGTGATACACTTAAAACAGGTTTCAAAACAGAGAGATGAAGTCCAGAACAACAGTTACCGTAAATTTCCCAATAGTGGACATGTTCTCAGATAATAACAATCACATTGTTTGTCATCTTCTACGCTTGTTTGTTATATTCTACACTTTTCTTACCGTCATCAAATCCCATGAGAAGACCAAAACCAACAAGTATCGTGAGTATCTACATCCTGATGAATCTGATTCCTCTGGGCCACAGAGCTCCAATGTTTCCAAACAATATTAAAACAGACCAGTGAGACACCATGTTACAACAGGTGACATGTCCCTTCATCACCACGATGTAGTTTATTTAAACTCAACCCCACATACACTGTCCTCCTTCCAGAAAGACTCACTAGAGCACCAAATGTGAATTAATGCGCTGCTAAAAATAGTCCCCAACATTCACTATATGATTGTGCTTGAAGCTGAGTAACACACTGCTGGTTTGGGTCTTTTTAAAGGGATTTTTTTGACATAAAAACTAAATATAGAATAACACCATCCTCATCCTTAAAGCTGCTGTCAATGAAACTCAACATTATCTGCACATATTTCACAATAAAAGCCTTCCAGGTAAAGGGAATAGATTATGGCTGAATCCAAGTTTCTCACACTGACTAATTCAAAGCAGGTTTTGAGTTTTTAGTGTTTTCACAGTGGAAAAGTGAAGAAATGAAGAGGTTAGGTTTAATGTCCTTTATTAAAACGTTAACAGGTGAACAATCTTCATTTAATTAGTTTAGCTTAACAACCTGCAACTAATGTGAAATAAGTTGAATTAATTTTATATAATTAGTACTTCAGTTAGCAGAATCACACAAATTAATTAATTTAATCATTTTCACTGTTTAATCTCATTGCAAACTGGATACACCTTTGGGGAAACAAGCAATCTGAAAATTTAACACCGGTATCTGGGAACTAATCTTTCCTTTCAGACCTAATCTGATTACTGTCCCAACATGCAAAGTACAATCAATGTTCAGTCAATCACAGCAGCAAAGTTTCTCCCAGTTTCACACTGCACACAAGCTCCAAGCAGGTTTTGGGAAAAGTGACCAAATTAAGTAAAAAAAAAAAAAGAAAAAAGAAAAAAAGAAAACATTTCAATGTGCAGTTGATGGACCGTATTCTCCCACAATGCAATGCACAAAGGAAATGGAAGAGTGAGAAAGAACAAGATAGAAAACCCATTTTCCTGAATCCGTTTCTTTTTAAGTGGAAGCTGCATTATGAGGCAAGTGTGCTGATAACTGCAGAAACAGTATGCTAACATTATCATATTCTACACACTGTGTTCAGTTAGTATGTTGTGTGTAACTGGGACCACGTTAGCTACATAAATATAACATAAAAAACAAAAAAGTATTAAAATTTGTGAAGTTTTCATTTGGCATTTTGAAGTCTTTGTGCTCATGTGTTGCATTTCCTGTTGGTACACAATGAAAGAGTCACTTCAACTGCAGAAAACATCTACCACAAACATCAATATCTAGCTCATGATGTGGCATGTGGTGAGGAGTCGGCACACGGCGTAAGGATACCACCTTAACTGAGTACTGAGGTTTCATTTACAGTTAAAACACGATCAAATCTGGAGTATAAGAAATAAAAAGTCTGGTTCTCTCTTCAGCTGAGGTGAATAAAGGTCCTGCCCACTATGTGAAAATTTACGGTATTTTTTTCCCCACGTTAACAGAAGCACAAACCGATGATAAAAAAAGAACAACAAAAAAAACAACAGCGCGTCTGTACAGAGTAACCGAATAATTTTCCTCCGTTCAGTCAGTCTTCATAACTGAGGAAACAGTCAACAAACTTTAAAAGTGTCACAATTCTCAAAGAAAATCAAAAACTGGCAATTTTATTGCCACATTGGAAAAAGAAAAAAAAAATTCCAAGCACCATATGTTTACACAATCAACACGCGACATCCAGCGCAGGGAAAACTCTAGAAAAGATTCATTTGATCATTCACATTTGCATATTGTTTTATATTGGTCCATCCGTCGTCACTGCTTATTAGACACCAGGAGCTTCTGGTCTTCTTTTTTATTTTTTTATTTTACCGTAATGAGTGAAAAAAGACAAACTATGAAACTATCAACATGCATGTAGCTTCACTGGGAGTTAAGAGGATGAGAAAAGAAAAAGAGAAACAGGCACTGACCACCAACTATAGCATAAGCAGTGAAAGAGTCTCATAGCTAGTCACTTTAGGTTTAAAAAAAAAAGAAAAAAAGAAAAAAAAAAAAAGGAAAGAAAAGAGGACGAATTTCAAGTGTACATCACTAGAAAAATGACACTGACGACGCTCTGAAAAATATTCATCGTTTTTTTTTTTTTTTAAGGTTGTAGGAAAGCAGGGGAAGGTAGGACTCACCAGATCTAGGTAGGTTCAACAAAATGTCTTTTTTGGCAATATTACAAGCATTTGGGTGGTTAAGAAAATGAAATGTTAAAAAAAAAACAAAAAAAAAAACTGTCAAATCATGGAACCTCTCTAAGATCCAGCTCAGGAAAGATTGCTATGCATTTCCCCAATTTAGAACCAAAAAAAACTTTTTTTTTTTTTTAATATCGGATTCATAAAAATGTGTCTATTTAAAAAAATGTGCATAATAATATTAATCATAACAACAATAATAATAATACATGGAAGATTTATTTTGTCGGCGTCTTTTAAGGCCGAGTTCGTGACCCTGTTCCCAATAAGTGACTTGAGGATGATAAGATTTTAGGTAGAAATGATAAAAAGGTGCTATGCACCTCAATAGATTCATGAAAAAAAACAAAATACATCAACATCTGTGAGCCACATCACCACAATCCAATATCTTCTGCAGTTTTTTGTCGTTTTTTTTTTTAAATAAGTTTTCTCTATGAAAGCAGAGCGAGTTCAACGCAGCGATAGTACTTACGGCATGTTTTCACTTTTTTTTTTCTTTTTTTTCCTCATAAGATCGACTGTGTATTTGTTGCATTTACAGTAAGAAAAGTGAGTCTTTAAAAAATTCAGGTAATAAAATGTATTCAGTTAATGCTCATCTGTTACTACACACTTAAATAACATTCTCTGACACAAGTTCAAAATTAGCACTTCAGTAAAGAAAAAAAAAAGGCGAAAGAAACACACACACAAAATCATACCTTAATTTTGCATTCGAGCAAATGCTCTCAAGCAATCTGTTCATGATTCAGAGACAAAATAAACAAAATATAGAAAGAAAAATCAATACAATGGGTACATTAAATTAAAAAAAGAACAATTCGCTCTTTTCACGCAGAAAAACGTCGGGTCCACAAAGTTTTCAGGAAGGCAAGTAGAGAAGTAGGAGAGAGGGGCATGTATGTGTTTATGTGTGTGTGTGTGTGTGTGTGTGTGTTGTAGACACTGACTGACAGGCGTAGGAGAGGGCAAGAGCCAATGGCGTGCTGTGTAGGGGTCAGAGAGGGCAGGGCTTGTTCATCTCTTCCTGCGGCAGGTTCGTTTGTGGTCGGCGTGCCAGTGCTCCTGCTGACACTTGATGGAGCAGTACGAGGTGTTCCAGCAGCAGTGGTACATGGCCTCCTCCTCACAGTTATAACACTGAAAACAGCACAAGGCCAAGACTTCTGTTACAAGACTGCAGCTGGGAAAACACAAAAACACTAAAACAAAGAGGTTTTTGTGCCTCTGCGCGGGCGACAGCCATTTGTGAGGTACAGCCAAAAACATGTTTTATGGGGTCATAGTGACTTTGACCTTTGACCACCAGATTCTAGTCAGTTCATCTTTGAGCCCAAGTGAGTGTTTGTTGCAAATTAGAAGAAATTTCCGCAAGGTGTCTCTGAGATTTCATGTTAATGAGAATGGGACGGACCGACAAACTGGAAGCCACCTGAGGCATTTTGACAGAATGTTTTGGGCTTTGTTGGCAAGTAGTTTAGGCAAAGTGTTTCCTATGCAGCTGTATTACGCAAGGAAATCTAAACATCTAGAGGAACAAAACACTTGATAAACATTTTTGCCCTGGATCCAAGACTATTAATATCAAGTTTATTCAAGCTAGTGGTACCTTTATGACTGAGTTTTAAACTGAGTTAAAACTAAATACACTAAATGTTTAATGTCCAATTTTAAGTTATAATCCTTAAGAGACGGATTTCAAAGGCCGATGTTGATTTCAATATTAAGGTTTAAAAAAAACCTGTTCAGGATTTATCAACTAATATTCAATTTTCAGGGGAAGACCTGTAGAGATGTTTCACCTTCTCTGCAAAGATCAGTTTTTATAAAGGAAACATGTAAATGTACTTGGGTCTTTTGTGAAATATTCCTCAGCTGTTATAGAGGAAAAAGAGACTGATGCAGAACTCACCCACTGCTTCTTCTTGGTCTGGGAGATGAGCTGTTTGTTTTGGGCCACGAGCTTCTTCACCTCCTCCACCAGCTCCTCTTTACACTTCTCCTTCACCTGCTTACACTTCCTCTCCATCTCGGCCTGAGCTCCGGCCACCGCCTTACTCACTGCCTGACGCTTCTCCTCCTCCATCTCAGCACGGAGCTGCAGGCACAGAGACAGGAGGGTTCCTTATCAAAGATCCAGACAGTGAAGTAAAATGTTTTCTTTAAGACAAACACAAACCTTCTCCAGAGCTTCTCGGACGACCCTCTCCGTCTCCCTCTTGTTGTCGGCCTTCATCATCTCCTTGACGTCGTTGAAGACCTTGGTGTACTTCTCGTGGCACATGTTCTGGCAGGCACCGTCACTGTTGGTCTGGGTGCCGCGGTGCAGCGTGCGCGGCGACCCTCCATTGGCCTTCTTGGTCTGCGTAGACACCGACAGCTTCTCAGGCTGCTGCGGTGCCGAGGACACAGGAATCTCCTGGCTGGAGCTCACCGCCTCCATCTCCGGCTCCGGGTCCTGATGGACAGGAGAGGAGAGGAGGGAACATGGACGTTTTTATGAAGCCACACAAGCAAAAAACTTTCATGTGTCTGAGAAAGGTGAGGAAATAAAACATTTTTGTACCTTATGCAACAATCTACAACTAATTCTGTTGCAAAGGCTTTAAAGTTATATTAAATAGTAATCATCACAAATGCTCTGAAGAAACTAAGACTTGTCCAGACTAGTCCAACTGGCACTGGATTTTGAAGTTCAATATCTTAAACGGTCTTTTTTTTTTTTTTTTTTTTTTTTATCATCAGATTACAATCAAATAAATGTAAAACTAGGGCTGAACGATATGAAAATAAAATCATATTGTGATTTGTGGAGCTGGGCGTGGTCGGCACACAGCTGCAGGAGAAAGAGGCGTGTGGAGAGGGCTGATGAGAGCAGTGCCAGGTGAGGTGATTGATCAGCTGCTGCCTGTTAATGAGTCTCTTCCTTTTTAATGCAGTAGCGTGCTGGACCAAAGAGGACTGACACACGAGACACACGAGACACACAGGGCCGACGGCAGCCACAGCGAGCCATGACAAACAACATAAGAGAGACGGAGTGCGTGCGCCAAAAGGGCCGGGCAAACAAAGACAAGTTTAAGAGAAGTCTAAGTTGAAAGTGTGTGTGTTCAGTCCTCACAATAAAAAAATAATTGTTAAGGAACTCACAGTGGCAGCGAGTCCTGCTACACAATTATTTAGGCAGATATTGTGATATGAGTCACGATATTAGTTGGTATGGTCATTTTTACATTTCATTTTCACTTAAAAAAAAAAAACTAAAAATGAGGTTCCCTGCATCTCTGTAGCCCCACAATGCTTCATTTATGGTCTGTTATTGTGACACCCTTTACCTTCATCAAAAAAAAAAAAAATTGCAGCTTCTGCAATTTGGATATTGCGCTTGGCCATATTGTGATTTCGATAATATTTTGATTAAATGTGCAGCCCTACTTAAAACATATTTAACAAAAACACATTTTTTTTTGATAAGACTAAAAAATATCTGTAACATCAGTAAAAATCCTTCTTCTTACTTATACCATACACGGTTATATGTAAAGTTTGGGCAGTGCTATTTTGTTATGCACTGTTATTTTGTATTTCATGAACTTAAACATTTTAAAAAGTCTGTTTGACCTTGCAGCTTGCTAGCTGTTGAGCAAAAATCAACAAAATACTGTAATTTGCTCAGTTTGCATATTGCAGATTCATAGTAAATGTAATAATATAGACATGGGTGGCTCCACTATAAATTTATCCTACTACGAACAAATACTGTCTGTGTAGCTACAGTCTGGCTGCTGACAAACAAACTTACACTGACTTCCTCTTTGGGCTCAACCATCTGAGTCCGACGGCTTTTCTTTGCCTTGGGCTCCTGGCTGCCTTTGAGCTGGAGGGGGACAAAAAACAAGTTCATATGAAATGGTAAAACGGTATATATGTAAAATGTTGAATATAATAGTGCTCCAGCCGGCTCTCTGGTTCTATCAAAACACAGATAGAGAAGTGAAGTCAAGTGTTGTAGAGACATTTATAAAAAGCAATTTCTCTTACCTGCTAAAAATGAAAGAATAAATAAATTGCTGCTGAGATAAAAACGTGTCACATTGCTCTTATCAATATTAATCAAAGATCTTTAATCACACATAGTTTTATGATTTGAGTGTTAACGTCACAACCACAAAAACTAGTCTAGTTTCCTTCCCTCTTTTAATCTGCATTGCTGCGTATAATGTTACCAGTTAATACTGAATGAACAATGTGGCGGTTCAGTCACCAGGTGGCACTGTTTGATCTATATATATCTACACTATCTGAGTTTATTCTCTACCAGTGTGAAGTTTAACTTTAACATTGTTTTTAGTTAGTGCATTACAGAAAATGTTTTTTATAAACAGCCCTAACTTTGTTTCACAGAAAACTACCTGCTGCTTTGGTGTTAGTGTTTTTAGTGTGAGTTTGCAGCAGCACCACGTTTATAGTAGAGACCTGATAGAGACGAACAATCGCCGTGGAAACCTCAGAGGAAGTTAAGACTGGTGTTAACCAGACTCAAAAAATAACGCTGTTTGTCTCTGCAGAAATCTACTGTGACAGGCACAGTGAAGATGCAGAAACAAAACCAAGACGACAGATGACAACACGACTAAGTTTGTCAGCCATAATTTGAAGGCTGATCCAGCAGCCAGGAGCAAGAAATCTTTGATCAATAGCAGATGACCTGAGAGGATGGGGTGGCTAGTAGCTTTTTAACAGGTCTATCAAACGCTTATTGTGTTCACTTGGGTGCTTTATATAAACCTCTTCCTCTGTAGGAACTTCATCTGGGGCTCAGGACCCATTTTAGGAACTCAGGAACTCAATTTAGTTCTTTTGCCATGATTCTTCACTGGGGCAGAACTTTTGATCGGCACTAACTGTTTGACCAGTCAGCGCATATACAAACCTCAAGGCTGCTACAACTTGTGTTAACTTGTGTTTGCGTTTCCACCACATGTGAAGACCTGTTAAGACACTACTTACATGTCGGACCTGCTCATTGCTGGTAGAGGAGATACTGGACTCGGCCTCGTCTGTCCTCTCCAGTCTGTCCGTCCTAACGCTGCCCTCCTCCTGCTGCTGCTGCTGCTGCTGCTGCTGCTGCCGCTGGCTCTGGCTCTGACTCTGGCTCTGGCTCTGGTTCTGGCTCTGGCTCTGTTGGTGGTGCTGGTGCGGCTGGCTGCTTTCCTCCATCTTTGTTTTCCAGAAGCGTCCCTCCCTCAGGAAACGCTGGTAGACCTCCAGCTCCTCGCACGCCTTCTTCCAGCCGTTGCTGCGCTTCACCTGCAGCTGCTGGACACTCACCTTGATGTCCTGGATGTTGTCTGAGGGGATCCACGCTCTGGAGGAGACGAGGAAATAAAAAATAGTGCTTGAGATTTACCATTTTAATGTTATATTTATACATCTGAGGATATTAGCGGTTTCCAAATAAGGCCTGATGAATTTAAAATGGCTGATAGAGATGTGAGGACAGTAACAGTCCTACTTTAGGTGCTTTAAATTAATGTGCACTAAATTATAAAAAAAAAAAAAAAAAAAAAAAAAAAAAAAAAAGATTTCACATAGATAAAAAAACACCAGACTCCTGCTACTGAACCAATCAATCAGAAAAGCGATACTGTGTGCTGTTGTGATGTCGTCCAGCTGCTCTAACCTCTGATGCTGGTGTCCAAAGAAGCGCACGTCCACCTGGTTGTCCTCCCTCTGAAGGACTTTGGCAGGCCAGTAACCAAAACCTTTCATCTTTGCCCACACCAGGTCATGGCTCGGGCTCTGCCAAGTTAACAGACGCAAAAAGAAACATATTAGACTGAAGATACAACCTATTGGTATATTTCTAACAAGCACAATCAGAGTTTCTTTTGTGGTGGGATGCCTTTTATTCTAAAATTACAGTTCACAGGACAACTTGCCTAGTTTTTTCAGTAGTCTGCATGAATTTGCAAGAATTTGTGTGTATACGGTTTGATGGTCTGTACATTATTTTTTCTTGTTTCATCAATGATTTTAGTCTAAAAATTGGTATAAAAAAGGTTTTAAATGTCTGTAGCAGTTTCCCACAGCTTGTTTGTTTATGTCAAACTAACTGAGATATTGGGTTGTAAGACCTGACATCTGACTCGAGACAAAGTGAAGTAAAACTCCACTGGTGTGGTAAACAACTACTTGTTTCAGGGGAACTCCAATCAACAAAAACAACACTATAATTGCATCTTACAACTGCCGCCAATAATGTAATGCTTCTGCTGATAAAGAAAAACAACAGGAACAACAAAAACGACAGTATGTTGCTGCCTCTGTTGAGAAATAAAGTTTGGTTGGGCCTGGTACATTGGGTTTGGTTGTACTCACACAGGGGTAGCAGAACCAATTGTCAGGCCGAGCGTTCGACAGGTAGAAACAGTTCTTACACAACAACAACTCGTTCAACTGGAAGAAGAGGAGAGGAGGAACGAGGGAGAGAAGAGGGAGGGAGGAAAGAAAAAAGTTACAAGAACCGTTGAGAACTTTTGAAACAATAAGCTCTGAACCTACAAACTACAGTGTGTGAAGTGTGAGAGAAAGAATGAAACGACGGTACCTCGTGGCATGTGTCGCTGAAGAGCAACCGTGCGATCTCTGCCTGGTCACTGTGAACTGCAACACAGCAAGAAAGAAACAAACTCTTTATTTGAAAGTGACAATATTCATATGCTTTGCTCCTGGGCTACTTGTGGAATCATATTCAGCAGTTGCTGCAGTTTACAAACAGCATTTTAATGAATATTTTTAGTATTCACTACATGTTTGGACGAGTAATGCTCTGGTGGTGACGCATTTTCATCTTGTTTTCTAGGTGAAATGAAAAAGGAAACAACTCAGCACAACACAGTAAAACCTGTAAAACTTTGACTCACCTCCATACAAGATGGCAGTGTTGTGAACAATCAGTTGAGCGTCTGCTTTAAACTCCTCAAAGGTCTTATACTTTCCTTCAGACAGGTTCTGAGAAGAGATCGATGGAGAGAGAGAGAGCAAGAATGTTGGTCAGAGAGAGAGAGAGAGAGAGAGAGCAGGTACAAAGAGGTCTATTCACATGCTGTGTGTGTGTGTCTGGTGGCCGAAATGCGAGAGGGGAGTGTGCGTATTAACACTAACACACACACATCTGGGCAGAGATCCAGTGTGTCTGGCAGAGGCTGGGTGTGATGCAACACAGCAGCATCCTGCCTGAACTAACACACTAATACACACACACACACACACACACACACACTCTCTCTCTCTCTCTCTCTCTCTCTCTCTCTAACTAAAACGCACAAAATTTTGACCAAGCACACTCATACACACAACAACTCAGACTGAAAATCTAAACTATGATGAATTTGTCCTGACTGGTTGGCAGGAATGTCAGCTAACTGGCTGGTTGAACTCCTGGTCAGATGACAAGTTTAAACCAGCAGTTCTCAAACTTTTTCTCTCTGGCTCCTTTAAGATACAAGAAATGTTTCATGCCTTCAACTCCTCCATTAACCACCTCCATTTTTTTTTTTTTTTTTTAAATCAAGTGTTGCAATACTTTGGTAATTAATCATACAATGAACCAAGTTGGACAATATTATACTGAAACTGAAGTATCATCAAGAACAGACAGTATGACAGTAAGTTTGGTTTAGCATTTACTTGAATTACTGGTGTACAAATGATAAATGCAAATGAAACGTTGCCTTATCTTCCAGGACAGAATAATTCATCATAATTCTTTGACCTTGCTTTTGACTGACTTGACGACTTAAAAAGGTGAAACATTTGCAAAAGCAGTTTAGCAATAATAATAAAAAGACCTGCACTGCTAACAAAGGCATCAGTGTAATAAATACGTCTCATGCAGCTACACATGAAGAACACACACACATAAAGTGCAGAGATCCACTTTAATGATCACTTGGAGCACAGACAGGTCTGCAAGTTTGCTCACTAACTCATCTGTTTGTGTTGACCGGACATCAGGCTAACATCTGCAGACAGCTGTTAGCAAGTGTTAGCTCTGCAGGAGGGAAGGACTGAATAGAGTAGAAGCCCCACACTGTTCACTCGACTTTCACTGCCTCAAATCTTCTAATCACAGATAGTATCTCTTCGGCAAACACAAACAGAGCTCAGGGTCAGTGTCTGTTTTCAGTCCGTCTCTCTGATTTGTTGTTTTGTTTAAATCTGCCCCTCTTGTACTTTACATTTCATTTTTGCTTTATGAGTAAATCTTGACAACCTCGCTAACGTTCATTCAGAGTCATGAACGTTAAGACAAACAACAAATAAAACAAAATACAGCGCAGGACAATTGCCTGATGGTAAATTAACTCAGGAGGAGTTATGTGAGAGCTGGACTTATATGTTTGTGGGTGTGAGGGGATGTTTCAATCTTCTGTATGGGTGAGAAAATGTAAAAAACAATGACAAAAATAGGGCTGAAGAATAAATTGATACATATATATATATGTATATATTAAAACAGAAAAATGTTAGAATATCAAATAAGAACAGGAGTTACACAGCGTGACACTGAGCTTGACTGTTACCTCTTGGATGTTGGAGACGTCCAGCGCAGTGTGGATCAGCCGTTTGTACATGGGGTGTTTAATGTCTTTGCCTTTCTTGTTCAGATCCACTGCCTGCAATGTAGAGGAGTACAGCTGCAATTATTAGCTGATTAATCGATCAAAGGAAAATTAAAGCAGGCTCAAGCTTCTAAAATGTGAGGATTTGTCATATACGACAGTAAATGAAATATTTTTGGGTTTTGGACTGTTGGTCAACAAATTAAGTCATCTGAAGACGTCACAAAGTTGTGATGGTGATATTTTTTTTGACATTTGATACACTGAGAGATCCATTAATTAAGAAAACAATCTCCAGACTAACTGATAATGAAAATAATCTTTAGTTGCAGCCGTACAGAGGAGGGATACTGATTTAATACCACTTCATAGAATGGAGGACAGATGTGTGAGAGGGTTAATGAAGCAGAGATGGAGGGTAAATGATGAGATTTGATACTAATTTCATAGGGAGCAGTGGGATGAAGAGAGGAGAGGATGAGAGAACAAGAAAGGTGGAAGAGTCACGTCATTATTTATCACTTGAGGTAAGGGAGCAAAGGAAGGGAGAGTGAGATAGGAGGGGAAGGGTGGTGACGTAGGAGAATGAAGGGGACATTTCTTCTTAATTGAGAGAGGAGTGAGGGTTAGTGTGGGTAATTGTACAAGTAGGACAATTTAAAGGGCACAGCAGAGGCGTCAACCACAGACCACAGACTGTGGTCATGTCATGGTGGGTTTCAAATGTATTTTTCTATATTTCTATTATTTTACAGGAGTAAAAACATGTTTGTCGAGTTATTTCAGAATGGCTCCTGCAGCCTCTGAGAGTGGGCGGGCTGCCATGTTTGACAGCTAAGCCGATGGGGTGAACATGACACAAGGTAAACAAACTTGTGGTGATAACTGTAGCTTTTAAGCCGTGTGAAGACAGTGTTTAGTTAAGAGTCGCATCACGGATTACTTCTCAAAAGCACGGCTAAGTGATGCAGCAATTTCTAATCACTTCATGGAATCACTGACTCTCTAACAACTTCATGCAGTGTAAGAATAATGAAGAACTTTTTGCTGATAGTTGTGATATCAATAAAAACCAAACTCAAAAAAAGTGAACATTCACCTTGTGAATCTTTAAATCTTTTTTCATGTAATATGACAAGAAGAGGAACTGACAAACAGAATTAAAATCATAACTATCTAAATGACACCCAAACCCTAATGAAAATGTTAACAGTCAGACTAGAGTAAGTTGTTTCTCTAGACTACCGTGGCTTGTTATATTGAACAACAACAGTCTGCTGTGTTCTCACAGGGAGGAGGTTTGATGAGTTGAAGGTGGACAACAGCAACAATAACAGGTAGAAATAAATATACAGTTGTTCTCACCCTCTCCTTCATACGTTGGACGATGAAACGCAGGTATTTACACATCTCCTGTTTGTTCAGGTTCTTCTTTTTACTGCCCTGCAGGAAGGAAGGGAAGGATGATGTGGATGTGGAGAGAGGAGAGAGGGAGTTTAGAACAGCAGCAACTTCTGGTTTTTTGATTTGTGTAACCCAAATTCTCCAACACACACTTATATTTAATATTAATTCATAACGGCGAGAGCACAGAAGTGGAGACAGGGCTGGTTGAGGACAGAAAAATAATTAGACGTCTGCTGGTATTACAGTAAAACCAACAGATAGTTAGCCTGTTTCTGCAGAGAAATGATTTCTAAAACCTCATGAAAGTGACAGGAGCCTTTATTTGGGTAAATAAATACAAGAAACAGAAACATTTCAGCTGGAGAAACCACTTTTTTTTTTTTGATTGGATTATTACAGGAGCGTTATTACATATGAGCATAACGAAGACGTCAGACAGATAAAGTATTACTGTAGAGGCAGCGCGGAAGGATGAAAGGGAGGATTATGATTTGCAGAGGCACATTTTCTATCCAAACTGACTAAATCCAAAGTCTGACAAAGCAAAGACTGTTAGGCTGAAGTTTCAAATATCACAAAAGCTGTTTATATTTTATAACATCAACTTATATAAAAAAGAAACAACCTCTTAAATCCACTCAATACACTCATATGCACAATAGTACTGAAGCCTCCTCTATGACACTAACTAACTGAAATCGCAGCAATTGCCTGTCAAGTTGTTATTATTATTATTATCTCATTTCCGCACCAATTTTTTTTTATTTTTTTTTTTTACAGTAGTCTGTGTAAGTCACCTTACAGTACTCTGCCTCTGCCACTCAGACTAGTTTCGGGTTACATCCCTGTCAATCCAGAGTCATATAAAATATTAACCATTTGTGCGAAATGTTGTCATAATTACTGTGTGAAGTCTTGAGTTATTGCTAAGTGTTTTGTGAGGTCACACTGACCTACGGTAGATCTTTGACCCCCAAAATCCAGTCAATATATCCAAGTGAACGTTTGTGCCAAATTTGAAGAAATTCCCTTGAGGAGATCTCGAAATATTGCGCTCACATGGCCAAAATCGTGTTTGTGGGGTCACTGTGACCTAGACCTTTGACCCCCAAAATCAGTTTGTTCTGCAGTTGAATGTTTGTGCCAAATTTGAAGAACTTCCATTGAAGACTTAACTGATAAATCGTGTAAAAAAAAAAATAACATCAACTTATGATACACTTCAAGATACCAGCTTGGGTTTAAATTGCCTAACCTCCACCCATACTCTCATAAACCTAAACCCTAAAACCTTTTGAATCCTCGAATGGCCCTTTGTCTTTCCTTTTCAAAACGATGCTCATTAGTCATTAAAAAATAGACATAATAGCCATTTAAGGGTGTATACACCACCTACCCTGCAGACGACACACTGCCAGTGCGACCCTCCGTCTCTGGGCTTGCACTCCTCCGACAGACACTTGAGATGATAGACCCGGAAGCAGTTGTCGCACGTGAGGACGTCCCCCGGTAGGTGACACTCGAAACAATACCAGTCGTGGCTCTCCGCCTCCCAGTCCTGCAGGGGGAAGACACAGCAGAGCACAAGTTTGGGTGACCCCCCCCTCCAACCCGCCAACTACAGCAGGGGAGGAAATGATTTTTCTCCATTCTTGATGAAACCTAGCGCTCATGATTTACAGATATGTGATGAGTGTGTCAGAGGATGTTCCAGAGACCATTTCACCACTGAAGGTGTCGGGTTTGATCCCACACTGCAAACCATCAGCTCCGGTGAATGAAGGAACATCGAAATTCTTAACATCTACATCATGAGTCGTATCCAGCTTGTAAATGAGGTTCCTCCTGACTGATCTGTGCTTAATTTTTCTGAGTATGAATTTGTTTTCAATTTGTGTGTGTGGCTGTTGTGATTGTGATGCTTGATGACTTATAGATGAGCTACAAAGGAGACAGGAACTCCCTCGTTAGATTCCAATGGAAATAAAAAAATGATAAACTTCCTTCCTTTTAATTACCAAGTTTCAAAAGAATAAATTCCAGCTCAGATGACTGAATCTGACAGCATGATTATTATATCTAGGGATACACTCAATCTACTTCAACTTACTATTTCATTGTGATTCCACACACACACACACACACACACACACACACACACACACACACACACACACCACACACACACACACACACACACACACACACACACACACACACACACACACACACACTAAAAACTCAAAATATCCATTTGTGAAAGTGGAAATATACCAAGTGTAACAGCAGTCGGTGAAGCTAATTTAGACGCACTGGCCTCAGTGACAGCAGGTGGTGACAGCATGGAGTTCAGAGCATTGTGCCAAAAGGCCACTAATTCCAATCATGAAGCAGCTAAAAAGATCTGAGAGGAAAGTGGATGTGAAGAAAAAAAAAAAATCTAATGATAATGTTGAGTAGCTTTTCAGTTCTTGTGAAGTCTCTTTTTTCCTGTCTAGCTGCTGGGCACCAAGAGCAAAAACAAAAAGCCCCACGGTATCAAACCTCAATACTTTTTAGTACAGACTACAAATGTATCTGAAGCACCAAGTGTTGAAATCTGTCAAAAACACTGGCAGTGAATACCTGGTCAGATTCATGATCTTGCTTTCTTTTTCGTTAATCAGATTGTTCCTGATTTTAAATCAAAAATTGTTGAATGTCAGATGATTATATGAAGGCAAAGAGTTTGTACAAATGCACAACATTTAACAATTGAAAATTTACACTTCTCCTGTGTTTTATTTGGAGTGTTGATCCATAAGAAGATATATTTGTGGTTTTAAGAACCAAGAACCATCTCAATGCAGTTTTACATCTCCTCTCTCAGGCTTCTCTCTGGAGCTCTAGAAACAACAGGTCTGTGAGTTTCTGTTTTCTGAGTGATTCAATAAAAATAAGGCAGATTTCAGGTAAACACTCAGAGAAACCAAATCCCACAAGGTTGGATGGTGGGTCCAGGTGGGCGGCGCTTGGGGCATGGCTGAGAGCGGTGACTGCTTTCTTGTGACATCACAAAATTACAGAAAGTCCTAACAACTGGTTTTAAGGCTCAGTTTCTGAATACAGGCTGTGTGCATTTCTCTGTGGACTGAGGCTTTGATACTTTCACTTTATTAATATAGAACCTAGACCTGATCTATAATCTTTTTTATATACACACGGACATCTACCTTTATACTATATGGGACCTTTAAGTAACTTTAAAATAAATATTTTTATATTTCAAAAAGAACTGTCAAAAGTTTCACTAAGCTACCAAAACTCAGGTATTGTATTTTGTATTATTGTAAAAATTTCAAGCGATACTCAGCCCTGGCTGGCCTTTAGCAATGTTAATCTTAAAAATAACCTGCCCTCATGCTGTGATAATTACACGTCCATATCAAGCATTTGTGTTTGTGGCTGAAAGGGCATTGCCTTTTTTTTTTATTTTTTTTTTTTATCCTAACACACATAAAGGTTGCAGTCGTCCTGTCTTACACTCATTTTCATTAAAGGGTTCAAGTGAAGGGCACAGAGATGGCGAGTATGAACCACTAAAAATTCATCTCCTCATCAACCTGTCAAGAGTCCAACTCCTCCCACTCACAGTCTGGACCGACTCAGTAGGGAAGAGCAGGAGAATCATGACCGAGTGCCGCTCAATAAAAGCAAGAAAAGAGCAGCACTTCAGTCTCTTTCTTGATCTTTTCTCCATATGTTTATGTGCTGTAGTTTGGGTTTGAGCCTGAGGAATCATAGAAGATAATCTTACCAGTAATGTATTTTCCTAAATAACCCTGATAAGTCTTTAAACAGAAGACTACAACAGGAATGTGCACTACAGCAGGGAGGCCTTCCTCTGTCAAAAAAAAAACACATGCAGATTGAAACAGACTTGGACCAGAGTGGTTCCGTCGGAAGTGTAGGGGTGAAACGAGCCCCAACACAACCATAAATAGTCATAAGAACAAAAGGAGTAAGGATAGCTCTGACATTCACGCTGCCAGTGTCGCTGCTACAACAAAGAACCTGATCTGAAGCAGGGCCTGCCAGGAAGCACTCTACACTCTGAAATGCAGGGGTTTACTGGAGGATCTTTTAACAGATAATCTACAACTGTCAGAGCCATCACCAAAATCCAATACTACGCTACATTTTATCACCCATGTGACAGTAGCATGGACAAATATAATCAATTAATTGATTTGTCAAATCGACAGAAATTTAATCAACAATTTTCAATAATTGTTTAAGTCATTTATCAAGCAAATGCCAACATATGCTCTGCCTTCAGCTTCTCAAATTTATGGGTTATTGAATATCTACACAAGCAATTTGAAGATATCATGTGTCTCTCAGTCAAGTTGTGATGCGCATTTCTTTAAATAATTTTCTGGCATTTTATAGACTTAATGATTAAAAGATTAATCAAAAAAATTATCTACAGATTAATCAATAATGTAAGTAATTGATTCTAGCAACATGGTGTCCTTTGTAATGTTCTGGGGTCAAGTCAGTTTCTCAGTCCTCCTCGTTGCTTGGCATCTACTGTCAATTCTACAATAAAAGGCATAAAAATGCAGAAAAGTCTTTAAAAAATATTTATTTTATCAGTTTAAAGCCTCGTGTAGCACTAGATAAGACTCTTGTCTTTTAGTCAGTGCGGTCGCTGTCAAGAACACCTGTTGTAAAAATAATCCCGATGCATTCAAGGGCAAAATAAAACTGAAACCTTTTGGCTCTCTATCTTCAAAGCAGTCAGGCAGTCCAACAATGTCATAAAAACTTTGTGTTCAAAGTATAACCTGACAGATGGGTTTTTTTTTTTGTTTTTGTTTTTTTTATATCAATACTAATAATGTGTAGCCAGGATATATAGTTAACGGGACATTTTGCAGTTGAAAATAAACTCAATAAATCCTCTCAAACATATCTTACATATTTTCATAATGACATTTCTTATTATTTTATTTCAGACAAATGGTGCTTCATCAGCAGAACACATTTTTTCCCCCAAATAAACAAAAATGAGGCTTTCATTCCTTGGTTTATACATAAATTTGTAAGAACAACCCTGAATTTAAATGCAATTGTCTTCTGCCAGGTCATCAGAAAAGCACTGACCATACTCCAATTAGTAGCTGGAGAGTTGCTAGCTAGTGTGCTAACAAAACTCGGCCTTAACCCATAATTCACATCCTGTGTTTGCATTACATGCCTGCAATGCAAAGTACCACTTGGTATGTAGGAGTGATCATGGTCGGTTCACATTCCCAATCCCATTAGGGAACAAAGAGTCTGAGTTAAGTGTAACAGTTGTGTTCACATATACCCAACTGAACAGAAGTGAGGGAGGAACATTTTCCATGGCTCTACATTAAAGCCTGTCCAGAGATTCCTCCAAGGACTTCTACTTTTTAGAGCGTATAGACTCTTCACCCACACAAACACTTGACAATACAGAGATGGTACTTGTGTTCTGTCGAGTGTCAAGAGCCACTCCACTATTGTTGGACTGTCTGAAAGACAAGTGCCTGACTTCAAAAGGCTAGAGCTCTCTGAGCCAAGGACACTGTGTCTGTGGTTTCAACAAGCACATGGATAGAATAAGACCCAAGCACAACAGATACTATCACAGCAACATGATGTTTGAGTACCAGATTAGTCAAAGGTCAGAAAGACTGAAGCTTTCAAATTCATCTGCAAAAACCAAAGCAAGAATTTTTTTTTTTCTTGCTTTGGTTTTAAATATAAATATATTTTAAATATTACAGAAGCAGGAAAATCTACCTTGGGGTTTTATATTAAAGACTATCCCTAAACATCCGTGAAATATCTCTGCGCCTTCCTGAAGGGAGAAATGTGCCTTGACTAAAAGCTGCCAACAAAAGCAGGGACCTGGATGGTGATGGAGGAGGAGTTGGCTTCCTTCTGCCGTCTCCCACTGCTTTCTAACTCTGGTTAACAACTCTGCACCGACAGTGTCAAGCTGGGACACGTCAGAGAGCCGTGCCTTCTAATGACCTACACAAAACAACCCTGGGGTTCATCTCCACCTCCCGCCTCTTTTAGAAATAAACTGCTTCACTTGTAGCCTGACATCTTCTCAACATTCAAATAAGCTGGACACTGCATTGTAAATAAGTATGTTATTTTGCAAGTTTTACCAAAGTTTATACAGATTTCATCCGCTTCCTAAAACTGCTATCTTTTTGGACATTACTTTTTGGGCGAGTGCTTGCATGTTTAGGCTAATAGTGGTTGGTTGATGTCACACAAAGTAAGCCATATCACTTTGTGGCTTAGAAAACGACATTACTGAAGCACTGAGAGAAATGCTGCCACAATAAGCAGAATTAAAAGGGTGTTGGTAATTATGTGATTATTTCCTATATATACACAGATCTTTTCTGCTCTATCACATGCTTGTGTGAACACTGTTAAGAACTACATATCACTTGTAGCAGTGGGCAATAAAGATAAAATCTTTTATTTTAATCTAAGTAATTGTAAATCAAAAGATTCTATGTGTATGATAAACTTTCTTGAAAAATTAACTGAATACCTTAATGTTTCTTTTGGCTTATTCAGCAAATTAAATATTAAATGTCAATTTCAAATATAGTCATAAAGAAGTGAACATTGCCTATGATGTTAAATGAGTAGGCACCTCTTAATAAAAAGAGACAAAATATCTGAGAGTACATAAATTTATACTGTCTCATATCGTCATATTGTCCACCGCTATTTAAAGGGTCATCCCAAGGAAATTGTTTATCTGAGGTGGTAAACCACAAGGACCCTGATGCAATGGCTAAATTCATCAAACACAAGGCATTCACTGTGTGAAAGAGCGCCTCTCTTTTTCTTCCCCAAAAGGTTAATATTTTATATTTTAAGTGTATAAATTGTTTACAATGTTAGTGGAGGTGGTGAAGCAGCCCAGCTCCACTATGAAACTCTATGGGAAACCCTGCGCTGAACAGTATTGCTTACAGTACTTTCACACATTTAAGACAAACTCCTGTGAGGTGATATTCCATTTCAAAGCTTGTAGAGGAATCAACAAAGTTTTAAAAACAAAGTAAAATTACTGAGGAAGGTGTAAAATATGAATACAACGTTTACACAAGGAAGTTCACTGAACACTGTCAAATTAATAGGTTAGTAAATTAAATGAAATAATGTGTTTTTGGTCTCTGGGCAAAGTGCATCAATACATATCATGTTCATTATCATGCATCACAAGTGTGCAGATTTAAATTAGTTTAACCACCAAACTTTCAAGTTATCGACAAGTATCCAATTGTTTTATAAAAATAAATAAATAAATAAAAAATAAAAAATACCCCATAAATACCGCAGGAAATTTAGAGTATAATTTCACAGATAAGAATCAGTTTGGGCAAACCTGGAATTAATCCAATCTGACTTGAGGCAGTGCATTTAAAACTTGTTTTCAAGAATTTGGCAGTGCTATTTTAAAATGTTATGATTGGTGGGCAAATGCCACAGTTATCTGTTTGAGGATTAAATATTCCTTAGGTCAAGGACACAGCACATGCCAGCTGGATTGAATCCAGGCACCTGTGGAGGAAGAACAGGCCTCCATCTAGCAACTGCTTCTCACATTCAACCTCTAAGTCTGTCCACTGAGTGACTGAGTGACCTGGAGAGAAAATAATAAAAAAAAAAGTCGACTGTGTTACTAGCAGCAGGCATGGAGAAAACTAAAGAGCACGACCACACAAACTACGACTACCCTCCCGCCCGCCTCCACCCTCTTTCGTTAATCAAAAATGAAGAAAAAAAGAAAATAAGCATGCCAGACAGAAGTTAAGACCACAGTAGAACACACCCCTTCTGAGGAGAACTACAACTACCAAGACCAAAATACTACGAAGGCACAGATGCTTGCTACCAACCTGCAACTATGCTAGTATTGCTTGTTATCTCACAGTAAAATGTGATTCAGTTAAGCACACTGATTACTGTTACAGCTATGATTTACAGTTGCTATTTGACTGGTTGGCTGGTGTTTAAATGCCAGGGACTGGATACGGCTTTGAGCTGTACCAGGTGAAGACTTTTGGGGTTTTTTGGTTTTTTTTTTTTTTTTTGTTTAAATCAAGCAACAGCACATCTGTAGATAAGTAGCAAGCACATACTTTCATCAAGATCACTGATCACTTCCGCAAGAAATTTGGCCACGTAGACACAGCGCTGCAATGGACTTTCATGAAGCTTTTTACAGCATAACTGAGTGACAGCAAGTAGCTTCTGGCAGTGTGGTTACTACTAGACTGTAGGCCGGCGTGCAGAGTCATCTGCAAATGGAAACCTGATACATTTTTAGCCTTGTGTGTAATTTTATTTAAGTGCAGTGAGAGGCATTACATAGTGCAAAGAAGACAGTCTCTCACCACTGGCAGAGAAGCCTTACCGTTTCATCTTATACAGCCCACAACTTTTTACACTAACCAGAACATACTGTATGCTGTTTAGTTTTTTCTGCAGCCTGCATAAAAAGATTCAGATTCAGTCTGACTGCACTGCATGTGGCAGAACCGATTTCTCACAGAATGATGTTAGTTGAGAGGAGGGGGGGGGTGTGTGTGAAGGGATCAAATGAGGAACAAACCCTGAATTTGAAAATAACAATGCAGCCCTTACCTTGCTCCCCTCGGCTTTCGGCTCCTGTGATTGCAAGTGATTCAGAGAGTAGTGTTTAAAAGTCCTGCTGCCAAAATGACCTGAGCTCCGCTGGTTAACAAGTGTTTTGTCCTGAGAGACCAACACCTTTTTGTGCGATGACACCACACAGTACATAGAAAGACCAGCTAAAAGCTATCTAGCAAGCTTCTTTGACTCCTTTTCCGGCCTTCAAATCATAATATATATCTTTTAATGCAAGGATTTTATCTGCAAATATACATAGAATTAGTATGAACTGGTACATGTTTTGTGCATGAGTATGTGCAAGTCAAAACTGTTGTTTTAAGCACCTGAGTAGTTCACCTTAGACCTAATAAAAAGAGGCTTAATCTCCCACCACATTATTATTCTCAAACAATTGACATCAGTCATTTCTGTTCTTACTGCATTTTATCTCCTGTAGTTTAATGGGTAAAGCATAACACTAATACAGCTGGGGTGTTAGTGCCCTGGTGTAAAAAGCACTGTGATTAAGGCACCCACCAAATACATATTAATGCCACTCGCACTTGCAGAGTAATCCATAAGGTGCTCTTTGCATTACAGATGGCAAAAGACAGGAGGATTCTCCCCAGGTAGTGCTGATATACTGTGAAATGACAAGCTCAGTGCAGTGCTACTCTGGAAGAGACAAGTAAAAGCATCTCTACACTGTGAACTGTTCCTTACAACTAAGGGAAATAAGATGGAAATAAAAACAAGGAGTAAACATGAAAAGAGAAAAGCATTACTAACACAATGCTGCACAACAGAGGGCTAAAAGATAATAGACAAATTGGGTACACATTTTTATATGCACGGATGAAACAATTATTAAACAATTGTAAACAAAGTCCACAATTTGAACAAAATGCCTTGATATTGTTTTCTTAAACTTTTCTATCTCTGCTGTTTGGCTCTTATTTCTTAGGTGAGGATTTTCATCATCTTTGGAGATGGTACAACAGTAATGTTTGCTCCATGTAAAGTCTGTGTGCTGTGACTCTGTTAACACTGTGTTCACACTGCAGGCAACTTGACAGATGGGTGGCTACATCCTGACAGAATCCATGTTGTAGTTTCCATTAAGACTCCTATCATAACTTCATCAGTGCATATATGTTACGACTACTTTCAGCCACAGAAAGTTGGATTCCTTTTATCTATCTATCTATTCATTTATTTATTTATTTTTTACATAAATCATTTGTTTTGGGGAAGTTTTATTCTAAGAATGACTACGTGTATAACATACCCTTTTATAGACAACACTTACAGTATTTGTACATTTATTTCTGACATGTATCTCACTTCTAAATTGAAGTAGTTATCTGGAAACTCAGAAATCAGGAAACTAAACCAAAGAGAAATTGAATCTATTGATTCAATTTCCAATCTTTCTAATAAATGTTTTGGAGAACTGTCAAACTAGAATTATAAGGGTTGTTCATTTTGCACTTGTCAGCTAGAACTATATCATAAAATAGAGTCCCATCAGCTGAGAACTATTCACCCTATTGGCCAAAAGTGGTGTTGATGGCAAAGAGTTTTGTCATGTAACGGTTGCCATAAACATTCAGCTCTTTAGGTCAACGCAGGACTTCCAGTAATTTCTTAAAAGATTTCGCTTGCAATGTGAACATGGGCACCAACAGAATTCTACTGTTATACCTTGACAAACACACACAAGGATTCAGTGTTGACTGCTGCCTGTGATGACAACCTAATAAATTGTCACTGGGCTTACCATCTCATCCCCGGGCAGCCAGTATCCTTCCTGTTCTATGCCGGCTTTGGAGCCCTTGCAGCCAACCGTCAGGGTCTCCACTACGAGGCCGTCCTTTACGGCCAGGCTCAGCTGTCTGGCAGTCTCCTTAGGGTGCATGCCAAACACACGACTCAGGTACCTGGGCAGGTGAGAGAGGAAAGTCTCTGAGCAATGTGCCATTTTTTTCTATGCTAGCCAAACGCTGACATTTCAAATCCCAATCTACAGTCGAGGCAGACCTTGGCGGGGACCCACCGCTTGTATTAGTGTGGCTATCATAAAACTGAAGGTTTGAACGGTTGTTTGTAAGTAAGGTGACACTAAAGCCCTTTAGATCCTTGTAACCAGCTTCAACTGTAGACATCACGATCAGTCAAACAGCATGCATATTTTCGATGATCTAAAAATTACTTGCTTCTCAGATTTGTAATACTGCATCAACCACACCCCACTGCTCCATAAATTATATTCATGCTCCCCAGAAAACAGACTACAGATACATGTGGTGTTTGAAATTACAATGAGAGACAGTGTGTTTTAGTTTTTTTTTTCTTCATCTCCTCTCATGCACCTACATCATCCAGTGTGGGAGCAAATGTGATTCAAATAATGGCTCAGTTGATTCCTGCAGCTGCCAGTGACCTTCACGAAGCAAGGTCATGTACCCTCTACTGTGGCAGACAGCCAGTGAACAGACCGCGTCAGTGGGGAGTCAGGTGACAGTCGGTATTTACTCCTGAGTTACAAAGGAGAGGCCGACAGCATGTCCATGAGGTTGGGCTGGGGAATTAACCCAGGAGCCAACATTTGGAACCTCTCACCAACTTAATCTTGTCTGTTAATTTGGTTAATACTTTCCCCAATGTGTGCCTTCATGAGATGTCACATTTAAGAAAACTTAACCTCCTGTTCAGTCAAGTGCCTCTGCCCCGTCCAACTAACGCTAGTCCATGTTCAAAAACGATGATATGGACTCAACCTGAGCAGCTTATACCTAAAAAGAACACTGTGTCCGTCATTTGAGCTTCAGTGAAGATGACATCGAACACAAAGTAGTCAAATGCAAACACTGCAGAAAAACAATTTCAGCAACCAAAGGTAACACCACCAATTTGTTCAAGCTATACAGTTAAACACATTTTTTTCCCCAAGAGGAAAAAAACTCAACTTTACTTATTAGTATCCAATTCTGGTAAGGTGAAAGAATTTAAGAGCTAGCTTCAGATATCAACCCAGTGTGGTTTCCTCTTAGTTTACAAGCTCGAAAATAAACTAAGTTATAATATTAGTATATTATTTATACTATTTAATATATATATATATATATATATATATATAAAAATTACACATTTTTACAGCATTTTATTGCAATTAAGCAGGACTGGAACTGAAACAATTATTTTCCTCTTGAATAATTAATAATTGTTTTGTCAGTAAATGTCAAAAGATAATATAAAAACTCAATCATGATTTCCCAGAGTTCTCGGTGGGAAAATACCTTTTCACATAGTGGAAAAGGTTTGTTGTGTTTCTTGTCTCCATCTGCACAGGTCGCCTGTTTATCTTACAACAATAGATCTCATAGCAATTAGCTTCTTTAACAATTAACTAACTAGTTTTAAGCAATGTGACTGCTGTTGCTGTCACATCGCCGAACAAGAAGATCACGTTTCCCTCAGAGAGAGAAAGTGGTTAATTATTTGCCTCTGCCTCACTGACTTCAGTCTCCTCTGTTTCCAAAGAGCCTAACCCATCCTCCCTCTTAGCCGCAAAGCCCATTTGGTGAAATTCAGCTACAGTGGGACTGGATAGGATGGAGGTGTTGTGGACGGGAGGGCTATCCGAATGCATGCCGCTGCTTGCTGTTGCCATGACAACAGCCTCTCGCCGTCAGTTTTCATTTGGCGAGCGGCCAGCTCCCAAGGTGCTCGCCAACTTGCTGTATGAGATGTGGTAAGTGTTTCATTTAGTCTCTGCTCCATCCACCGACTGAAAGCAACAACTGAACGGCGAGGTCTGCTGCTGACGAGCTGTCAACAATTTTTGTAGTTGTGTGTAGTGAACAATGAAAGATCTTCTCCGCAGATAAAATCCTGATGGTTAAAGCCATCATGAGCCCAACCCAGCTGCAGATTCTATATCTCAACGTTGTTTGTAAAGAGGGGGTCTAATATATGACGGCTGGCTTCACCGCAAGAATGGCAATGAGTGAATATCGGTTGGAGAATGTCAGAACTCCAACAGCTGTCAGTCTAGCTATTGATCGGTGTCTGGTGTGGCCTTGAGTGCAGATAGGACTCAACAGAACATCCAAGCCTTGCCTTCACAGCTTGAGCCAATAAACACTGGATTCACATGACATCAAAATCAAAATCACCTCACAACAATGCCAAGTGGAATTAATTGGTAATGAATTAAAAGGAAATAAATAAGCAATGATTCTCACATTGTTCATCAAGCAAAACCTCCAAGTAAATAGTTGGTCCACCCTTTAAAATGTGAGGATTCTGCTGCTTGTCACTGTTTTCTGTCACTGAAAGTTAAGTATATTTGGGTTTTGGACATAAAATAGCAATTCAAAAAAATGTCACCTCGAACTCTGAGAGGGATAGTTTGCATTGGTCCCTGACATCTGGAAGAGAAATCAATTTACTGAAACTCGCAGCCTTAGATCAAAGTCACCACAGGCAACTGATCAAGCTTTTTAGGCAGAGAGAATGAAAATGCAATCAAATTCAAAACAAAGATGAACAACCCATATGTACACAGTTCAATAAGCCCAAAGCAACATTACTGATGATTGAACACGGGCTTCTGTCATGATGACACCCATCAGCAACCCACTTTCACCCAGAGCAAACACACTAAGAGTTAGTTAGAGTTAGAGTTAGAGAATGAATCACATCTGCAACCATTTTGATAACTGAACTAACTACTTTCTGTCATTTTATGAAGCTATTCTTCAAAGATCTCCATAAAAACATGACAAACCAGGGGAATGATTAAAGTAACCCACTATGTCTATATACAGTCAGTTCAAGTAATGGCATGTTTATGTGCGAAGCCATTCTCTCCCCCTCAGGTCATCACCATGCTGCTTTGAATCACCTGAAACCCGGTGAAGAGGCAGCCGCTTAAGGACACATAAACATACCAAACCAGAAACTGGCCAACACAGAGGCTCAGAAACAGGCTTTGTGTAAACTTTGTTACAAGGATAAAGACCCCACTCCCCTCCCCAACCTCAACTCCACAGCTATTATCCACCCTTCCTGTCACTTGATGCTGTACAACAAAAATGAAGAAAGCAGTCCCTATGAAAAGTGTTCACAGTGACATCTATGCATTACACAGAGTAAGATGGATGTTGTTACTAGGACACATGACCGTTGACTTTTTCAAGTTTCAACTTTTTCACTGCTGAGCACCATAAACAAAACCCTATTCACCTCAACTGTACTGGGCTTGTTAAATAAGACTCTGGGGAGAGCTATTTAAAAAAAATTACAGCAGATAAAATAAGGTGAACTAACCCTTTAAAGTATCCTTTAAGATATATCATTAAATATGTATATTCTCATCTCCGTCTTATTTTCGGCTGAACTTACTTGGAGATCCTGTCCATATTTGCGATTTGTTTCTGGTTGCGGATGACCTCAATGGCCGCCCACACATACTGGACCACCTTGGGGTCTGCCTGCCTCTTCTTCACCACACGTGACATGATTTCCTTATTCATCACAACTGTGGGAAACAAAGGGAATATATAAATCAGCAGCTCTATTTGTTTTTCTATGTGAATGAGAAGTAGGTTTCACTATACTTGAGTTGTTATATCAAATACAAAGAAACAGCCTCATAAGGAGCCACCCTCTTAATAGTAGCAGAACTGTTAATAAATAAATGCCAGTGGTAGCATTTATAGTGATAATGACAGCTGTAGTAATAGCTTTAATATAAGATTATAAAATAAGTCTTACATATGCTACAATCACACTAAATAATCAAACCTATGTTCCTCATGCTACAGTAACTGGTCATAATAATGTCACATGGAATAAAAAAAGATTTTTTTTCCATCAAATACTCCTTGAAGACTTGGATATTGTATCTTATAAAAATGTATATAATATATAAATATAAAGTTTATTGTCAGAATTTACAGAAAATGTGCTTGTTATTTATTTAGAAAGAAGAAATACCCCAATATATCACAAAATCAGAGTAGACCCATGTCTTTGTTATACTCTCATGTTGGGCTTGAAATAAGTTAATAGACAGCAAGAGAGAATCAAATACGCTCAGTATTTCAAGTTAACTTTTCGGTTAATCTGCCAAAAGCTGGTTAAATCCATAATAAAATAAAATTTAATGGCCTTAAATTTTTTACAAACAAATTTACTGCCTTATAATAATATAATAATATCATATGCCTATATAAACTCCCACAGAATTGTCTCATTTCCTGTACAGGTTTAGCCACAGAGGTGTAGTCACTCAAAACAGAGCATGTTGTATCAGTACGTCCCTCTAGCAAACATGAGCTGAAGTTACATTTTTAATTCACGCTCAGCTGATATTAGGCAAACTAATCATCAGGTCAGCAGGGAAACAATACATTTAGGTAGTGCAGAGCAGCTTCACAGGAAACTGTGAGAGGTATAACAAAGACCAGGAGAATCACATGCGACCATCTGTAAAGACGTTGCTGACCATTATGCATGGTCAGGTGGGTGATTAAGTCACCTGACAATGGATGAGTGATCATCATGAGTTAAAAGCACTCTATAATCATACTGCATGCAGTATATCCTCCATGTTATATAACAGCTACATTTAGCCATGAAAACAAGTACTAAGGAAATGCTGTGAGTAACAAACCAGGTGTCTTTAGAACTATCTGATGCTGCTCTGTTGTTTAAATGTTAGTCAATACAATTAAGAGTATTGGTCCAGACTTGCCAAGAATGGGTTACTACAAAGAACTTCAGAGAGAAAACACCCACGTAATTTGTGGCCTTCACTAAATCTTCAACTCATCTGAATCAACAGGAAAACTTTCTTTCATATTCCCTCATTACAGAAAAAATAACACATATTGGAAGAAAACTACTGTCCCAACCATTAAAATGTCACTGGACAACTTACTACCTTACATTTGGAGAAAGGTGTTTATGCTTTAAAAACACAAGCTCTCTCAATTTGACAGAATTTGGCAGCCCCTTTAGCAACTAATCTACATTTTCCACTTTTTATTGTACAGTATAATACAAATGTGAGAAAAGTGAAAGATATACAGGGGATAAATCTAAGCTCTGTACTTCCTTTTTCCCGCCATTTTTCCCTCCTTAGTGTATTTTGTTTTTATTGCTGTTCCTATGTTTTTCCCAGTAACATAAGCAGACTGCTCAGTAAAAGCATGTTTGAGAGATTTGTGCCAATGTGAATTGTTCAGTCACAATATCTTTACATGCTTTGAATAAGTTCTTGGGAAGTGGCTTTGATTCAGTAACAACAAGTCCAGGAAATGTTTTTTTTGTGTCCTTGACTATCAGTCCTCACATCCTATGATATCCAACTAAAGCTACAAACACCTTTTTCCTGCAAACAAAATGAATTTACAATTCTGCTGAAAGTCTCTCATGCCCATACGCCATTTATTTAAAATCAATATATGTAAACCATATTCCTCTTAAAAGCATTGATTAGATGTCAATGGAAATGCCTCGTTGTCATTTGGAGGACATTCTTAATACCTCAGACTATTTCCCTTCTTGCCATGTGGACAACAAACTCTGTGGTGGTGAAGGAAGCTCAGAAAATGCCAGAGAAAAATTGACAAGGAAAACTCTTAAAAGACCTTCAAAGGTTCTGAATAATACTGGCCTGCCTCTTCACTCTGGTGCACATGCCTGGCCTTCCCTGAATATCCCGAAATCCAATTTTATGCGGTCCTCCTCTTAACCATCCGTGAAACTTAAGATGTCACTTTCATAAATTGCCAAACGCTAACCATAGTAATGCTCAAAGCATTTTTATACGAAGGAATATGCTTGGCTTTAGTGCACTTTGTGGTAGAGGAGGCTGCGACAGATGTCGAGAGAGGATGTTCATCTTCACACATTTCTCATGAGAGTATGAAAAGTGGTTTAGGATGAGCCCTAATTACCTCAGAATAAATACACATGAAGCTAAAAACAACAGAAAGCATGTGGTCAGTCACAACAAACAAGCAAAACATGCTGTCTAGAAAAGTTGTGGTCAGAGTGGAGGTTTTCTTAAGTTCAGATGTTGATGTTGTTATATTTCTTTTGTTTCAGACTGGCATAGAGAGATCTGAGCTTGGGCAGTACACAAATATCAGCCTGATGTGTATGATATTAGCTTTACAAGTCAAGCTCACATAAAGCTTTCATTACCACTCTCTGGATCTATCTCATTGTGGTTAATCAATGTTTTAGATTTTTTTTTTTTTTAATTGCTATACTAACAAAGATGTCTTAATGTCTTACTGTCATAATTTCACCAGCTGAAATAAAGTGCTGGAAATGGACACAAATCAGAGAGAAACAATACAGAAACATAAATGGTAGTAGTTACAACAATTAAGATTTTTTTTTTTTCTTTTTACTTTGTTGTGTCTGAAAATAATTTTCAGACACAACAAACAATTGATAATCGGAAATTAAAAGGTTTTACAGTGTTCAAAAAGCATAAATTGTAGTATTGCTGTTAATAGGAGGATCACTTAACAAGAAAACACTAAAAATATTTGTTGTTCTCTTTCAAGCAGCATGTAAATATTTTTTTTTACATTTGGGTGCAGGTTATGAACTCGGAGGTGAGGTGAAAAAACATTTTTCACTCATCTTGCCTCTAAACATCACAGCACTCTTGGTTCAGAGAGTGGAAAACCAACTTGGAAATTAATAACAGGTAGTTTTGCAGACTTTACAGCAAGTAGAACAAAAAGGAGAAGAGAGCATTAATGTGACTGTGAGTAATGTGAGCTCCACTACTGTGTATCAAGTGTAGAAGGTGTGAACGAGGGCCACCTGTGCCACGATGCCAAGCCAGCTCGGACAACCAGGCTCTCTCTCCTACATCCATGTGTCTGCTGAGCTGGCATGTACACAACACAGTCACCTCTGCCTGACTCTCTGCTTCCAATCTGCACCTCTGTCCCCGGAGAGCTCACCCTACATGATGGCAGGGCGACCGTTTCTGCACGCCGACGTGCTCCCCAATCAATTAGGCAAGGTGTGCGACACGGGAGGCCAATTAGAAGACAGGCTGAGTGGGCTTGATGGCTCCCAGGATAAACAAAGAGACTACACGGCGCTGTTGTTGCCTCTTTAGAAAACCTGTAAGCTCCTCCTAATATTACTCCATATCGACATTCATACCCACTGGTTATAATGCCCATTAAACCAAGTCTGACAGTCAGACAGGTTAGAGGATTTCAGCATGACACTCTGCCATTCACCGTTAGCCCGCTAACAGCAACCAGGTTGACACGGATATGATGTTCTAGAAAAAGATACCGCGATGTCACACTGCGACACAAACCTTCACAACAAATATTTTATTTAAATAACATGCTAAACATAACTTGTGTCTTGTGGCAACAAAGAGACAGTCGTGGAAGGCCACGGGCACTGCCATTCAAGAAGCTCGATTTAGCTGCTAGCAGGCTAACTAACGTCCAAACCAAAGCTTGTCAAGACAAAGGGGCCATTTAACTTTTTCTACATACGTTAAATTAGCCAATTCATATTGTATATAGTCTCAATGATAACATAAAACCCAGAATAAGCACGTAAAATTAATGGTTGGCTAGGAAGCAGGCTATCGTGGTGGGTTCATTTTTGTTAGCGATGCTACTAGTAAACTGTTACGTAGCTAACGTTAGCTGACTGACTGGTAAACCTAGCCAACTTGTCACCGAACATGGACAAGATTCACAGTCACAACAACGACATAGTTGTATCTGTAGTACACGGGAAGCTTTATCCGCCGCCACAAAATACCGAAACGCTCTCAGCTAACTAGCCTACCTGCTCGTTTGTTTTGGAGGGCGCCATGTTCACAGTCCTCCATCACGGGATAGGAGAGGCTAAGCTAACGGTGCTAGCGCCTGTAGTTGCTGGCTAACTAGCCGCACTAGGGGTTGTCATTGAGCCTGTGCGATTTTCACCAGAATAAGATCAAACTCACCTCTGCTATAGTGTCACAAACCCACAGCGCTGCAGAAAATCCGCGAAGGATTGAACGCGAGGCAGCTTACATTAGTATTTTTCGGGCTAGTTGAGGCTGCGGATGGTGGCTTGTGTGCAGCAGCTGGCCACAGTACAGCAGCGCTGCGCTGGGAGGTAAACACAGACAGCGCCAACAGAGCGGAGCCGAGCGGGGCTGCTGAGCCACAGGGAGAACTCTAGTGGTGGAATTCAACTTACTGCACCCTACACCGGGGACTCATCAACCGGGATATTAAAGGGGCAGTCCGCCGATTTTACACGTCAAAGTCAATTTGTTGCTCATGTAGGGAGTACCACTGTGCACAGCCACCATAGCCACCAAGGGGACCCCTGAGGAAAACCTCTACAATGCCAGTTTCATTATTTCCCCTGACACCCAGAAAGAAACCAGTTCAGCAATCAGTTTTCTGTGATACTAAACTTTTTTTCATTGTTCATTCAGTGATACAAACATTTTTCCATCTTTAAAGCAAAACGTCAAAGAAAACCGTAATTTCTCAGTGATAAAAACTGTTTTAGTGAAGAAAGGACAGAGACTGACTGACAGATGTCCTTCTGCTCTGAACATGAACACTGTACTTTGTGTTGTTTCAAGAGGAAAACTGCCTCAGTTGTACTCTCATATTCGTTTCATATCTTCCCCATCAGCTTTGAATCAGATCCTGGAATGAAGACAGAAGAAAATATCTGATTTATTCTTGAGGAAAAAAAGCTTTATTCAGTGATTTCATAAACAAATTCAAGTCGTCCACACAGTTTGTTTAACCTGAATCTCAGATATGGAAAAGAAAATAATGTATGATCTCCTTTTTGATACTTATGATAATTACATTTTATAACACCTCATAGAACCTTATTTGTAAGATAGTTTGAACAACAACAATATTTAGACTGACAAGATCATACATGTAAAATTATAGTTTTCCTTATTTAAACAGTGACAACAAAATACCTGTGATAAAGGAAGGTCTGGTGATTTCTCTGTTTAGGCCCATGCAGTGGAAGAGAAACAACAACATACAAATACATCAACACAAATATTCAACAAACATTCAGAGCACAGAGAAGTTTATATTTTCATGTGGAGAAATGTCAGTTTAGGTAAAGAAAAATCATCCTGAGCAGTGATATCCTCCATGACTCCAGCTCCACCTAAAGAAACTCAAACATCAACACAACAATAGATGAGAAGAGGTCAAAGTACCACCCATAATGTTTGATTGACAGGGGATCTCTGTGCAGTGCAGAAACACGACAGCAATGAGCTTTTAGCAACAATGATGGAGTCAAAATGAATTGGTGAATTAAAATACAGATTTTAACCAAATGCACCTTAAATGACCTTTGTCTGTTTGGCGTTACAGATCTCAGCTGTGTCACCACAATAATTAAACCAAAGTCCAGCATAGAGAGGCTGAGTGAACGTGGTCTGGACTCTGTGGAGGAGAGTCCTGGTTTCAGAGACGCTGTAGAAGGACAAAAGACCTGCACTGTGATCCAGGTACACTCCTACTCTGGAGGACCGAGGACCTGAGACTGGAGTTTTGATGTTGTTGTAGAAGAATGTATAACTGTCTTCGTAACAACTTAACACCCAAGATTTATCATTGCGTCCAAATCTACATTCATCCGAGCTCCCTGCTCTTCTGATATTCTTGTATGCAACTACTACAAAAACTCCTCCTCTCCACTCCACTTCCCAGTAACAACATCCAGTCAGACTCTCTCTACTCAGGACCTGAGACCATGAAGTGAATCTGTCTGGGTGACTAGAATAAGACTGTTGTTGACTCACTAATGTTGCTTTTCTGTTTCCCTCAGATAATACCAGATATGTGCGTGCTGTGTTTGGATCCAGTGTGATTTCCTGTGAATAATTTGAGAATTTGTATCTGGTTGTGGGCTCTGGTTGTGACAATAAAAGCCCCGCTTCAGTCACTGTCAGTGAGATGTTTGTCCATGTGTCTCTCAGAATGTCCTGTAGTTTATCTCTGAGCTGTGACACAGCTGCTGTCACACCCTCAAAGTACCTAAAAGGACGGATATTGATGCTGGATGAGTCTGTAGATTCACTGAGTCGTGACAGTGAGGGGTAGTTGTGTAGAAACTGGTTGTGATCCTCTGTGTGTGAGAGCTGCTTCAGCTCAGCGTCTTTCCTCTTCAGCTCAGTGATCTCCTGCTCCAGCTTCTCCTGAAGCTCTTTGATGCGACTCAGTTGAGTTTCCTGCTGGGATCTGATCTGCTGCTTCACATCAGAGCTTCTTTTCTCCATGAGACGGATCAGCTCAGTGAAGATCTTCTCACTGTCCTCCACTGCTTCATCAGCAGAGCCATTGATAGCTTTCACCTCCAGTTGAAGCACCTTCACATTGTTCTCTCTGACTTTGATTCTGTGCAGTACTTTGCATCGACTCAGCTGGAGCTCTCTCTGCCTCTCAGTCCTTTCTGCTGCAGCTGAGACTGTGTCGTGGCCTTTATGTTCATCCACAGAGCAGAGATAACAGATACACTGCTGATCAGTGCGGCAGAACATCTTCATCACCTCATCATGACGAGAGCAGATGTTCTCCTGGAGCTTCTTGGAGGGCTCCACCAGCTTGTGTTTCTTTAATGGAGCTACATCATAATGAGGCTGCAGGTGTTTCTCACAGTAAGAGACCAGACAAACCAGACAAGACTTGAAGGCTTTCAGTTTTCTCCCAGTGCAGAAATCACAGGCCACATCTTCAGGTCCAGCATAGCAGTGATCAGCAGGAGCAGCTTGGAGTCCAGTCTTCTTCAGCTCCTCCACTAAAACCGCTAACATGGTGTTTTTCACCAGGACAGGTCTTGGTGTGAAGGTCTGCCTACACTGAGGACAGCTGTGGATTTTCTTCTGATCCTCTTCTTTCCAGAAGCTTTTAATACAGTTGATGCAGTAGCTGTGTCCACAGGGAATAGTCACCGGATCCTTCAGTAGATCCAGACAGATTGAACAAGAGATGGATTCCTGGTCCAGCTGAACTCCTTTCTGCGCCATTTCACCTCTCACTGTCAACGACTGTCTGAGTTTCAATTCTGTAGAACTGAAACTAGTTTGAGCTCTGATCTGAACAACATGTGTCTCTGCAGTGAACAGGGCCTGTCAGCTCTTGCACTTCACCACATGTTGGTTCCACCCATCTTCAAGCTGTAGATCTGAAGGGGAGGGAACAAGGAAATATGGACAGAGTGGAGCTGGCTGTGTTTGAGGGCAGGAAGAAGAGGGAGGGTTATCAGGCTTACATTCACTCCAGGAAGAGGAGCGGTTTGATACTGAGTATTTAAGACTTTCCTTCAATAGAGCGTATTTCTCATTTAAAAACACTGATCACCAATACTTTTAGCTGATAAAGGGCTCTTTCGGTTTAGAGATGATTCCCCAGTTTTCAAAATCTGCTCTTCTGTTCTCTTAAAATATGTTTTACTATGTTTTAATTATTGTAATCTATAAAATGTTTAAACAAAAGTAAAATAGAGAAATCAATCACTGTTGACCTTTCAATATTTTTGAATTATTTCATAAAGTCCTTGTCCTTATACAAAGTTTTTTTGTGTAAAACAGGATAAATCTAGAAATGAATTTTCGTGTAAAATTTGTATTTTAATGTTTGATGCATTTAAAGAAACAAATCAAACGAGTTACTTGTTGCAACTGTGAATCCCATAGGACATGAATGCACCAGATCGTTAGACTCTGTAGTTCAGTTTGGAGACAGAAATGACTGAATGGATCCTAGAAAATTAACAGTTTTATACATGTGATTAATAATAAGGCATCATAGCAGGCTATTATGTTTTCACAACCTTGCTCATCCTGGTGCACTTAAAATATCTCAGGAGAGCCACTACATTGCATAACTTAGTTTTAACTAATTCAAACAAACTTAACCAAACTTTGCTGTTCATGGGTCCATTGTTTAGCCATCAACAGAAGACTTTGATGCCCTCTGGCATCTGAGGCTTTAGGCCTCAGCTGACACTAACACCGAGATCACCTGTTGCCATAGATGAAACCCCCATATGTCACATAGCCTATGCTTAGTCATCAACTGTCACATAGCTGTCATTTTGGAATATATACATGCACAAGTGATTTTCTTCTTTTCTATACACACTTTGTATTATGAGTATCCATCTATTGTCTTCCGCTTATCCGCGGTCGGGTCGCGGTGGCAACAGGCTAAGCAGGAGGCCCCAAACATCCCTCTCTCCGGCAACGCTTTCCAGTTACTCTTGGGGGATCCCGAGTTATTCCCAGGCCAGATGGGATATATAATACATCCAGCGAGTTCTACCCCAGGGTCTCCTCCCAGTCGCACACGCCCTCCAAAGGGAGGCGCTCAGGAGGTATCCTTATCAGAAGCCTGAACCATGTTGTCCAAGCTCCTTACCCTATCTCTAAGGCTGAGCCAAGCCACCCCTACGCAGGAAACCCATTTCGTCTGCTTGTATCCGTGATCTTTCGGTCACTATCCAGAGCTCATGACCATAGGTGAGGGTTGGAACGAAGATCAGCTTGTAAATCGAGAACTTTGGCCTCTGGCACCGCATCCCTCTTCACCACAACGGTCCGGTACAACGCCCGCATTGCTGTTGACACCAACCCACCTGTCAATCTCCCACTCCATCTTACCCACACTCGTGAACAAGACCCCTAGATACTTGAACTCCTTCACTTGGGGCAGTAACTGACCCCCAACCTAGAGGGGGCAGTCCACCTTTTTCCGGCTGAGAACCATGGCCTCAGACTTGGAGGTATTGACTCTCATCCCTGCCGCGCCGCACTCAGCTGCAAACCGTCCCAGTGAATGCTGGAGGTCACGCTCTGATGAGGCCAACAGAATCACATCCTCTGCAAAAAGCAAATATGTAATTCTGAGGTTCCCAAAGCAGACACACTCCTCACCTCGGCTGCGCCTTGAGATCCTCTCCATGAAAATCACAATCTCATAATACTCGTAATATGCTCATAATTTTTCATTTTGATTATATTATTATAGGTGATAACATATTCCTATCTCGTACCTACCAACTAAAGATATCAAAGTGTGTGAGTGTGATTGGATGAACATTTGCCTGTCAATGTCTAGCCATGATTTAAGAAATCAGATTTAGTATCCCCCCAGTTTCTACTTAGTTTCCTGTGTCCCTAAAGGTTTTCCTATTTACACACTCACAGACCCTTTTCTCAGCCGGGCTAGTTAAGGCATCTAAAAACATACATGATATGACACATTGGGTATGAGGTTATATGGTTAAAGTTAGCATCAATACACAATACAATGAACACAGTATTACATATAAAATTTTTAAAAACAGAAACCATTTATATCTACAACCAATACATTTTTCTCCCACACATCACACTTGAGAGGTTACAGCATCATCATATTTGGAAAGTTTAAGTTTTACTGATTAATGTCAATACATTTTTAATAGAAAAGCATAGAGAGTGAAACAACTGTTTCAAACTACACAAACACTCTGCAGTGAAGCCAACTCATGTAACTGGAAGAACAATCTAATGCTATTGAAGAATAAATCAGAATACTATTAAAAATTTCATACGGTTGATTATTGGCTTTATTATAAGGGCAGACTATATTCTCATTAAACAAATACGTACAAAAAATGTATCAGTTTCCTCGTAACATTTTCTAGTAAATAAAAGAAAAGCAACAATTTCTGGATTTTATTTGATTTAAAAGATGAATACCTGAAGGCTCTTGCCTTTTGCTAGGCCGTCATTGTAAATAAGAATTTGTTCTTAATGTCTTGCCTGGCTAAATAAAGGTTTCACAGCACTAACCATGATGTATTACATCAGACATTTTTATCATAAATCTTCTCAGCCTAAAATCATGATCTTCACTACAAACTTCAGAAAAAGTGAGCTGAGCTACTTCAACCTCCACTACATCCCTGGTCAGGTGGATGAAGGCGCCCTCTTGTGTTGTGCATCAGTTTTCAGATTTCAGTTGTTCACCTGCTGTGATGTTCACTGCAGGAAGACGAGTAAAAACTTCACTCAGCCTTTGGCAGCTTTAAACAACATCAGTAAAGACACATTTAGATACATGTAATATCACACTTCACACAGCGGTCACACCCTGTAACACTGATGCTGCATTCAGGTCACATGGGAAAGATGGAAGACAAGAAAGTATTTGATTTATTCTTTAGGAAAAACTGTTTTATTCATGATGTGAAGCTTCAGTTTGTTCACACACTGAATCAGTAAAGTCTGTTAAATGACTCTTGTTCAGTGATTTCATGAACAGATTCACTTCATCCACACAATCAGTTTGTTTCACCTGAATCTCAGATATGGAAAATTGATTGATTGTTGAATTGATTATTATCATAATAATCACAGCCATTAATCACAAACTCATAGACCTTATTTGTAAAGGGATTTGAACAACAACAACAACAACATTTGAACAGTTAAATAAATGTAAATGTGATTATAGATTTCTTTGTTTACAACAGAGATGATGATGAGAAGAGGTCAAAGTACCACCCACAATGTTTGATTGACAGGTGATCTCTGTGCAGTGCAGAAACACAACAGCAATGAGCTTTTAGCAACAATGATGGAGATAAAATCAACTGATGAACTGAAATACAGATTTGAACCAACTGCACCTTAAATGACCTTTGTCTATTTGAGTTTACACAACTCAGCCATTGCTTTCCAACCAACAAAAACTCCAGCATAGAGAGGCTGAGTGAACGTGGTCTGGACTCTGTGGAGGAGAGTCATGGTTTCAGAGACGCTGTAGAAGGACAGAACACCTGCTCTGTGATCCAGGTACACTCCTACTCTGGAGGACCGAGGACCTGAGACTGGAGTGTTGATGTTGTTGTACCAAAATATATAACTTTTTTGGTTACAATCTAACGCCCAAGATGTGTCATTGCGTCCAAATAAACATTCATCCGAGTTCCCTGCTCTGCTGATGTTCTTGTATGTGACTGCCACAGAAACCTCGCCTCCTCTCCACTCCACCTCCCAGTAACAACGTCCAGTCAGACTCATGAAGTGAATCTATCTGCATGACTAGAATAAAACTGTTGTTGACTCATTACTGTTGCTTTTCTGTTTCCCTCAGATAATAACAGATATGTGTGTGCTGTGTTTGGATCCAGTGTGATTTCCTGTGAATGTTTTAAGAAGTCAGCTCTGGTCCTGGGCTCTGGTTGTGACAGTGAAACATCCACATCAGTCACTGTCAGTGAGATGTTTGTCCATGTGTCTTTCAGAATGTCCTGTAGTTTATCTCTGAGCTGTGACACAGCTGCTGTCACGTCCTCAAAGTAGCTCAGAGGACGGATATTGATGCTGGATGAGTCTGTAGATTCACTGAGTCGTGACAGTGAAGGGTAGTTGTGTAGAAACTGGTTGTGATCCTCTGTGTGTGAGAGCCTGTCCACAGGGAATAGTCACTGGATCCTTCAGTACATCCAGACAGCTTGAACAGCAGAATTTTGCCTGGTCCAGCTGATTTCCTTGCTGCTCCATTTCACCTCCTGAGAGTTTCTGTCAAATAGCTGGAATTTCTCTGAACAGAAACAATCTTTGTGCTCTGAAGAAAAACAAATCTCTGCTTCTTCTACTCTTGTTCACTTCCTGCAGTGAATGAGACTTATCATCTCCTGCTTTTCACAACATGCTATTTACACCCATCCTCATGCTTACAGACCTTTGAAGGGGAGTGAACAAAGAACCGGGTGAATCTTGATGAGTGTTGAAGCAGGAAAAGAGGGAAGGTCCTTCTGCCTTTACTGTATTACACAAAGATGAGGCACGATGTGTTATCTGTCATTTAAACATGCAGTAAGAATTATGACCCAATTAAATTGGAATAATTGCACTTTGAGCTATCACATTCAGCTCACAATAGCTATGCAGGAAATATTATTCATATTTTACAATGTTTGTAGCAAAGTTAATCGAGTTTTACAGAAGAAAAAAAATAGAGTTTCATATTCTAAAGTTTTGCAACCTTTGATCCCATAACTGATTCCTGAGGCCTGGGGACGACCGGAGACCAAATCAACCATGTGATCAGCTATTCAGCTGTCATAGGAAATCATCTACTGTTTAAACTGCATTGTCAGCATGGGGTTGGATCACGTGAACTTCTACTTCATTTCTGTCTAACCACCTGTTTTGTTTTTACTGCAACACGTCTCCAGGAGAAAACTCCTTTATAGACTCTCTCTTCCTACAGGGACAACACTGGTTCTCTGTCATCCACTGAGGATAAAGAGCTGCTGTGCTGAAGTCAGGTACTTAATATTTAACTGAAATAAATGGAACAAGGTCTCCACATTAAATGAGAACATACAGTGTATAGTGTGTAAGTGCTTTTTAGGAGGAAACATAGAAGCTTTTTCTGATCTGATGCCCCTATCAGCAGGATGACGTCAACTGTCTGTGACTGTCAAAACAGCAAATCAGCTGATATAAAACAATATATTGTTAAAGATTAACCCACTGGTTGTAAACCTTCTTGTCTTATGGCCCCGCATAAAAACACTGTTGTGGCTCCTTGTCATGTTTCACCTGTAAGTCAGTCATTGGCTGGTTACACTCTTCCTCAAATTGGAAGATGTGTGAAGGAAGGGAACAAGGAAATATGTAACCAGAGAGGAGCAGGAAGAAGAGGGAGGTGTTGTCAGGCTTTGTTTTGTTGTAAAAACAGGAGCAGATTGAGAAAGGCAGGCTGTGTTGTCATTTGCAACAAGAAGGATGAATACAGTTCATGTCTCCACATCTTTTTCTGGGTGAGATCCAATTACTGAATCTTCACATCTTTTCAGACTGTTCACGTTTCCCCTTAGACAGAGTAAAGACATTAATATGTCTGAATATATGATGTGACAAAAGTACATTTATTTTGAAATTCCCGTTCTACTAAAATCCTAGAATGCAACTTGTACATCAAACATCTAGTCAGAGGGGCGTCAAGTGGCGCAGTGGTCTAAGCAGGCGCCCCATATGTAGAGGCTGCAGTCGGCCCCGGTTTGAATCCCACAATCGGACGGCCCTTTACTGCATGTCATTCCCCCTCTCTCTGCCTCCCCATTTCCTGTCTCTCTATACTATCCTGTCCAATAAAGGCACAAAAGCCCCAAAAAATATACTTAAAAAAAAACAAACAAAAAAAAAACATCCAGTCAGACTCTCTCTACTCGCGATTAGGAGGAAAACTGCCTCAGTTATACTCTCATATTAGTTTCATATTTGTTCAATCAGCTTTGGATCAGACCCTGGAATGAAGACAGAAGAAACATTTGATTTATTCTTTAGGAAAAACTGTTTTATTCATGATGTGAAGCTTCAGTTTGTTCACACACTGAATCAGTAAAGTCTGTTAAATGACTCTTGTTCAGTGATTTCATGAACAGATTCACTTCATCCACACAATCAGTTTGTTTCACCTGAATCTCAGATATGGAAAATAAATAATGAATCGTCTCGTCATTTATTATTATCACCATAATTACAGTTTTATAAAACCTCATCAACCTTATTTGTAAGTTGATTTGAACAACAACAACATTCGATCTGACAAACACATAAATGTAAATGTAATTATAGATTTCTTTCTTTACAAAGTGAGAACAAAATATCTGTGATAAAGGAAGGTCTGGTGATTTCTCTGTTTAGGCCCATGCAGTGGAACAGAAACAACAACATACAAATACATCAACACAAATATTCAACAAACATTCAGAGCACAGAGAAGTTTATATTTTCATGTGGAGAAATGTCAGTTTAGGTAAAGAAAAATCATCCTGAGCAGTGATATCCTCCATGACTCCAGCTCCACCTAAAGAAACTCAAACATCAACACAACAATAGATGAGAAGAGGTCAAAGTACCACCCATAATGTTTGATTGACAGGTGATCTCTGTGCAGTGCAGAAACACGACAGCAATGAGCTTTTAGCAACAATGATGGAGATAAAATCAACTGATGAACTGAAATACAGATTTAAACCAACTGCACCTTAAATGACCTTTGTCTGTTTGAGTTTACACAACTTAGCTGTGTCTCCATTGTTCCAGTTAAGCCGAACTCCAGCATAGAGAGGCTGAGTGAATGTGGTCTGGACTCTGTGGAGGAGAGTCATGGTTTCAGAGACGCTGTAGAAGGACAGAACACCTGCTCTGTGATCCAGGTACACTCCTACTCTGAAGGACCGAGGACCTGAGACTGGAGTGTTGATTTTGTTGTAGAAGAATGTATAACTGTCTTCGTAACAACTTAACACCCAAGATTTATCATTGCGTCCAAATCCAGATTCACTTGAGCTCCTTGTTCTACTGATATTCTTGTATGCAACTGCTACATGAACTCCCCCTCCTCTCCACTCCACCTCCCAGTAACAACGTCCAGTCAGAGTCTCTTTACTCAGAACCTGCCAACATGAAGTGAATCTGACTGTGTGACTAGAATAAGACTGTCGTTCACTCATTACTGTTGCTTTTCTATTTCCCTCAGATAATAACAGCCATGCGTGTGCTGTGTTTGGATCCAGTGTGATTTCCTGTGAATATTTTAAGAAGTCAGCTCTGGTCCTGGGCTCTGGTTGTGACAGTGAAACATCCACATCAGTCAGTGTCAGTGAGATGTTTGTCCATGTGTCTCTCAGAATGTCCTGTAGTTTATCTCTGAGCTGTGACACAGCTGCTGTCACGTCCTCAAAGTAGCTCAGAGGACGGATATTGATGCTGGATGAGTCTGTAGATTCACTGAGTCGTGACAGTGAGGGGTAGTTGTGTAGAAACTGGTTGTGATCCTCTGTGTGTGAGAGCTGCTTCAGCTCAGCGTCTTTCCTCTTCAGCTCAGTGATCTCCTGCTCCAGCTTCTCCTGAAGCTCTTTGACTCGACTCACTTCAGTTTTCTGCTGGGATCTGATCTGCTGCTTCACATCAGAGCTTCTTTTCTCCATGAGACGGATCAGCTCAGTGAAGATCTTCTCACTGTCCTCCACTGCTTTATCAGCAGAGCCATTGATAGCCTTCACCTCCTGTTGAAGCACCTTCACATCTTTGTCTCTGTCCTGGATTCTCTGCTGGATTTGTTGTCGCCTCAGCTGGAGCTCTCTCTGCCTCTCAGTCCTTTCTGCTGCAGCTGAGACTGTGTCGTGGCCTTTATGTTCATCCACAGAGCAGAGATAACAGATACACTGCTGATCAGTGCGGCAGAATATCTTCATCACCTCATCATGACGAGAGCAGATGTTCTCCTGGAGCTTCTTGGAGGGCTCCACCAGCTTGTGTTTCTTTAATGGAGCTACATCATAATGAGGCTGCAGGTGTTTCTCACAGTAAGAGGCCAGACAAACCAGACAACACTTGAAGGCTTTCAGTTTTCTCCCAGTGCAGAAATCACAGGCCACATCTTCAGGTCCAGCATAGCAGTGATCAGCAGGAGCAGCTTGGAGTCCAGTCTTCTTCAGCTCCTCCACTAAATCTGCTAACATGGTGTTTTTCACCAGGACAGGTCTTGGTATGAAGGTCTTCCTACACTGAGGGCAGCTGTGGATTTTCTTTCCATCCTCTTTATCCCAGTGGGTTTTAACACAGTTGATGCAGTAGCTGTGTCCACAGGGAATAGTCACTGGATCCTTCAGTAGATCCAGACAGATCGAACAGCAGAATCTCTCTTGGTCCAGCTGATTTCCTCGCTGCGCCATGTCACCTCCTGAGAGTCAAAGTCAAATAGTTTCACTTTCTCTGACCAGAAACAATGTCTGTGCTGTGAAGGAAAATGAAACTCTGCTCTGTCCGCTCTTGTTCACTTGCTGCAGTGAGTGAGACTTATCATCTACTACAGTTCACCACATGTTGTCTACACCCATAAATATGTGACAGGGTGGAGCTTGATGAGTGTTGAAGCTGGAAAAGAGGGAAGTGTCAGTCTTTACTGTATTACACAAAGAGGAGCTGTTTGTTAGAGGCACGGTATGTTATATGTCATTTACAACCTGCAGAAAGAATTATAACTCAGCTCAAAGTGCAATTATTGTATTTTAACTATCACTTTCAGCTCACAACAGCTGGCCAGGTAATATTATTCATATTTTACAAAGTTTCCAGCAAAGTTATTGGAGTTCTACAGAAGAAAAAAAAACTTCAACTTCATATTCTGAAGTTTTGTATAGTTTGATCCCATAACTGATTCCTAAGGCCTGGTGACAGTGATTGTTATTGTTATTTTAAATCTGACTGTGACCTAGATCATATCATTTTAAAGTCAATTTGTTGACAAAAAAAACATTATCAGAATATTTGAAAACAACAGTGCATCCAACACTTCATCAAATCTTTCATCATGTGTTACAGGGTTCAACCTGGTAATTCCTGCTGCTATGACCCGACTGATACCTGATTGATTTGGGACAAAATCTGCATTTACGACAATAAAAATAGGTCTTGGACTTTACTGTGTTATCCTTTACATTTTGTGGATGTGTGTGTGACTTGGACTCCTCTGTCTCATGTCTAAACTTAACAGTTCAAAATATCCAAAAGATTTTATAACATAATCAAACATCTCTTCTTAAACATAATTAAACTGCCTTAAAATGTCTGCGGCATCATGTTACATATCAGCTGACATATACACAATACCAATATATCAGTGATAAGCTAATAGTGGTCAATATATTGATTTGAACAGTTTTGTAGACATAACTCTACTGGGAAACATCAAATTTAGAAATTCTTGACACTTTTTCACCCTTTTCATCTCTAAATATAAAAATATTTTTATTGTTCAAAACACAAACAGCGTTTGGAAAATCAAAAAAATAATTCAAAGCTTGAGGGGTGCAGTAGCATTATCTTACATACGTTGGTCATACAGCCACTAAACAGGAGTAAGGCTCTCGCACTCAGTGTTTCCATGTATGTGTTTATTTATACTCTCACAGTCACAAAGTTCATGCAGCACCTACAAAACCAGCATCTAAACACTATGCAGGAAGAAAACGGTAAAACTGATCACAATATTACAGGTTTAATGGTGTCATGTGAACAAATTTACATATGGCAAAGGATATGGACAGTTATTTAACCTATGCAAATATTAATACAGTTAATTAACCAACATTATCTGACAGCCGTAGTAATCAGACAATTTTTAGATAAAGATTTTAAACGAAAAAAAAAATTCATTCATTCATTCATAAAAATCAATATATTGTTAAAGATTAACTCACTGGTTCACAAACTTCAGCACATGGCTCCAAACAAAAACACAGTTGTGGCTCCTTGTCATGTTTAACATGTAAATGAGTCATCAGCAGTTCCATCACAGACACATTTCCTCTCTAAACGTCACACATGGTCTCATTTATATAACTGTCCGAGGCCCAAACAGCTACAACAATCCAAAAAGCAAAAATGACAGAATTATACAAAACATGGATACAAATCTATGAAGCAGAACTTTCTTTTTTCTTGTTTTCTCTCCCATTTATCATGTCACGACTCACACAATCTGTATATACCATAAAGTAGATCATATCAGCTCCACCTCATCCAGCTACAGCGGTCAAATACTCCACTGATGCATCAGTATGAATTATTTCATGCCAGTCACAGGTGGCATTTTGTTTTACAAAACGAATACTTTTGATACTTTAAGTATGTTTTCTTGATAGTAGATCTGTACTTTTACTTTATGTAGCATCTTGAATGAAGGTCAGTTAGTTTTCTTCTTCTTGTAATGGGTTTTTTAAAAAATTTTTTTACAGTTATTCCTTGATACTTTTATTTAAGTAAAAGATCTGAATACTATCAGAGTTGATGATGATGTAGACGGATGGGATGGGACAAATGAACCCAGAGAAAGTCAGCACTTTCACATCAGTCACTGTTTGAGCTCGAATACAATGTGCTAGAATAGTTTATAATGTCACTGAAAAGTGTTTACAGATATAGAAATTGTCTGAAAGCTCTTCCGCAAGACTATCCTTATGTGACAATTTGGGTTTGTTTAGAATAGCACAAAAAAATGAAAATCCAAAATGAAAGAAAAAGTATGTCCTCCTCCTCCCAGCTTCCCTCTTTTATATCTTTCATCTACTTCAGCTCACAGAACTCAGCAGTAGCTCCATTATATCCACTAAACCAAACTCCAGCATAGAGAGGCTGAGTGAACGTGGTCTGGACTCTGTGGAGGAGAGTCATGGTTTCAGAGACGCTGTAGAAGGACAGAACACCTGCTCTGTGATCCAGGTACACTCCTACTCTGGAGGACCAAGGACCTGAGACTGGAGTTTTGATGCTGTTGTGTCTGAATTTATAACTACTGCTGCTGTTACACTCTAAAGCCCAAGATTTGTCATTGAATCCAAACACAGACTCATTCATGGGCCCTGACCTGCTGATATTCCCGTATGTGACTGCTACTATGACTCTTTTCCTTCTCCACTCCACTTCCCAGTAACGACGTCCAGTCAGACTCTCTCTACTCAGGACCTGACGCCATCTAATGAATCTGTCTGGGTGACTAGAGTAGGACTGTTCTTCTCTCATTAATGTTGCTCTTCTGTCTCCTTCAGATAATGACAGCTGTGTGTTTACTGTGTTTGGATCCAGTGTGATTTGACATGAATATTGTATGAATTCAGCTCTGGTCTTAGGCTCTGGTTTTGGATTTGATGGAACAACTTCCATGTCCTTCTCTATCAGTGAGATGTTTGTCCATGTGTCTCTCAGAATGTCCTGTAGTTTATCTCTGAGCTGTGACACAGCTGCTGTCACGTCCTCAAAGTAGCTCAGAGGACGGATATTGGTGCTGGATGAGTCTGTAGATTCACTGAGTCGTGACAGTGAGGGGTAGTTGTGTAGAAACTGGTTGTGATCCTCTGTGTGTGAGAGCTGCTTCAGCTCAGCGTCTTTCCTCTCCAGCTCAGTGATCTCCTGCTCCAGCTTCTCCTGAAGCTCTTTGACTCGACTCACTTCAGTTTTCTGCTGGGATCTGATCTGCTGCTTCACATCAGAGCTTCTTTTCTCCATGAGACGAATCAGCTTAGTGAAGATCTTCTCACTGTCCTCCACTGCTTTATCAGCAGAGCCATTGATAGCCTCCACCTCCAGTTGAAGCACCTTCACATCTTTGTCTCTGTCCTGGATTCTCTGCTGGATTTGTTGTCGACTCAGCTGGAGCTCTCTCTGCCTCTCAGTCCTTTCTGCTGCAGCTGAGACTGTCACCAGAACAGGCTTCGGTGTGAAGGTCTGCCTACACTGAGGGCAGCTGTGGATTCTCTTCTGATCCTCTCCATCCCAGAAGCTTTTAATACAGTTGATGCAGTAGCTGTGTCCACAGGGAATAGTCACCGGATCCTTCATTAGATCCAGACAGACTGAACAGCAGAAAGCACCCCAGTCCAGCTGAACTCCTTTCTGCTCCATTTCACCCTGTAGCAGTGACCTGTATGAGAGTTTCACTTTCTCTGAACAGAAACAAAAGTCTGTGCTCTAATCCAAAACAAACCTCTGCTTCTTTTGCTCCTGTTCATTTGCTAATCTTCACTGAATGGGGCTCATCAGCTCCCGCTGTATCACATGTTGGCTACACCCATCTGCACACTTGCAAATCAGTGATGAGGAGGGAACGAGGAAGCACATGGACAGAGTGGAGCTCGCTGTGTGTGAGAGCAGGATGAAGAGGGAGGGGTTTTCACGCTGATGCATTTCAACAGCAGGGTTTTTTCTCTTAAAGGGATAGTGCAACTTTCACTGTCCTTTTCACTGTGCAGTGAAGATTAGAACAAAAACTAGTACAGCAGCTACATGTGAAGTTATTTCAATCACTCAAACATAAAATATTTCATTATAAGAAGGGTTGTTATGTTATTTTTATATTCTCTCTATAGGTATCTATTCTTCATATGAATACAAACACTGTGTCAAACAACCAAACTCCATTTAAATTTATATTTGAAAACATGTGCTTCACATGGGAGAAAAGAGAAAGGGTGAATAAAAGAGAAAGAGAATAAAATAGTGAATAAATTGGAAATGATTACATTTCTCATCAAATTCCACATTTAACTTTGATGTGTAGCATTAGTGTTTGCCAATGCACTCATGTCAAATTAAATATATATTATACACAGCACACTTATTGGATGGCACCAGAAGAGAGCATAGCTTAAAGACTGTAATGATGGGAATGACCTTAATGTTGGAATCCACATTTCAAGTTGCGATAAACTGTACTACCACTGGGGGGCGAGAGAGCTCCACTGAACCGTCATCAATGTGAGGAAATGCTCTATGTTTATGCCAAAGGTTCTTGCTCAGTGCAGTTATGTTAGATAAACAGTTATTAATTCATCTAAACCATGAGATTTTTTTTCAGCTGGAGTTGGAACACTGGAAATGTAAAAGCTGATTCCCTGAACATGCAGCTGTTGTACCTCAGTGGAGATAACAATAATAAAAAAAAAGGTTGAGTTGAGGCTGTCCAGCTCAAACGATGAAAACTCCTGAGTGGATCCTGACCTTCGACCTTGCGCACAAGCTACAAATCCCTGGCTGAGGCAGGAGAATTACAGTGCATGGATTAACTTCTCAGCACAACTGGAAAAGGCATTGTGACTGTATTGTCTACACATGAATGGAAAAGTCCAGACAAGAAGCTGGATATTAGAGGTTGAAAGAGACTGTTGTAGAGTGTCATTCGAGAATCTAGGACTTATAATAAGGACCTGTTCTATCATCATTTAAATTAACATTCAGACCCACATGAGTCCAGGCAGCTTTTCAGAGCAGATACAGACATCTGTTTTTGCACTAAATATGAATGTTGTAATGATGTGATTGTTATCCTGAAGCACTTACTGACCAGCTGTGTCCAGACATCTTGGAGACATATCACATACTAGCCCACTTCAAAAGCTCCACCATCATTCCTGTTCTCAAAAAAAAAAACAACAAAGAATCAAGGACGACAAGACTTTTGACGTGACAGTGACGTCTGTGATAACGAAGCCACTTGAGCACCTGGACTCGTCAGGTACCTACGCCAGGATCCTGTTTGTGGACAGGTTCTGATTTATTCTCCATCAGAACTAGTTTACAAGGTCTGCTGTGCTGTGTTTGTACCTGATATGAACATCCTGACTTGAAGGCAAAGTAAAAGAAAAACAACAAAAAAAAAACTGGCTTTAAATACAAAAGAAAACTGCACACATCTTCAGACAGTCTCTCCTGGAAGACATTCATAGTGTTATACTTTGTTGCGCACATGAAAAGTGCCACAAATGGTTGAGTCCGGGGAGAAGTTCAACCCCTAACCTTAACTTTCTGGCAAGCTACATGCTGCAAGGTGTGTTGCTGCCCCAAACAATCAAAGCTAAGTGTTTCATTTTAAAATTGAATGCTGGGTTATGTTTTGTAAAAGAAAAAAACTTTTTTGTGAGACCTTGCATCGACAGGTGTTGCCAAAGCTACTAACACTTTTCAGAATGAATGCTCTGATGTTTACTGAAACATCACTTATATGCCCTCTCCAGTCCTCAAATTAAAATCTAGTTTTCAGCCTCCAATATCTTTTCTAAATACCATTTACAAAAATGTAGACTCACGGCCGGTGCCTCAGGTGCCCGAGCATGGAGAAAGAATCTGGTTCCCGCGTCTAATCACTCAAAGTGGAGTTTCCGGAGCTTCTGGGCAGCGGTCTGTTCAGTGTTTCATGTTGCCCCTGCGGAGCCAAACAAGTGCACCAGGTTCCTATTTTCAGTCAAGAATGTCATAACAGGAAGGTGAGACTCCAGTCTGCTGGAGAGCCTGTATTTGTTTAATAAAAAATAAAAAAAAATATGAGGCTCATTATCCTCACTATTACTTACAATGACTCATATTCTTTCTATTTGCTGGGTATCTGTTGATAGTTGTGTGTTGTAATTCATTCAGCTATCTTTAATAATCATTAGTTGTCCATTTTAGTGTTCTGGTGCATTTTTTTTTTATTTCAGTTTCATTCTTGTCTGCATCCATTTGATTTCATATTGACATAACAACGTAACATTGTTATGTCAATATGAACTCAAATGAATGCTTTTGCATTTGTGTAGTGACTCTTGCATTTGTGTTACGGCTTTTCAATCGGTGTTGTGGCTTTTGCATTTGTGTTGTAGGTTTTGTATCGGTGTTGTGGTTTAATTTGCATTTGCGTTGTGGCTTCTGCATTCGTGTTGTGGCCACCATATTGAGTTGATATGGTGAACTTGTTAGAAAACGGTTGCAGTTACAGAGCAACCTTATTATTCCTTTGGAGTCATAATGAATGTAATTGGCATGCTATGGCAGGTCCAGTATACTATAGAATAACTAATTATTCTTTTTTCTGTAATTGGTGAGTTCTCAGCCAGAACAGCACTTCTGCTCTGGAGCTCTTCGAGCGTCGATAGGACTGGGGGAAAAGACACAGTCAGACACTGTGTGCAGGAACAACCAGATGGTGATGTTGTGTGTACCTCTGGAGTCTTCTGCCTGAACTGAAAGCTTGCAGGCTATGTTTCATTAAAACTAAGCAGGCGCCGACTCTTCCTCACCTACTGTACATGTCACATCCACTCTGAGCTGCTCTCCAAACCCCCACTGATGGATTGGATTTCCTTTAATTGTAGCCGCAGGCACTGACACTTTGTTGTATCAGACAGGCTAAACCCGACTGTGGCGGTGAAACAGCCTTTGTTTTCCATAAATCCATCAGACGCAGCGCTGTTAATGAAGTAGCTGTCTGCAGAGTTAGTGTAATGTTTACGCCACATCTGATAATAATGTGTCTCTCATAGCTGCAGTTTAGTGATGCACAAAAGTTTCCTGCTTTAAAAGGAAACTGCTTTAAAAACTCCAACAGATACGTTTCAATCAATGACAGAAATGCTCGCTGGGAAAACTGCACTGAGAAAGTTACTTTCCAAACTAGGTCTGTTCTGTTCAGATCACTTTTTTTTTTTTCACCCACACTTTATTTCACTTTAATTCCACGGTTACAATGTGAACCATACAGTATGTTCTATCTAGAGACTCTGACAGGTGCTTATCAACTCCTGTCTCCTTCATCAGATACTAGATTACACAGGAAAAAAGAATCATTTATTGGAAAATGGAGGAATGTGAACACCTGTTATCTCTTTTATATTATATCTAAATGCAACTATACAATTCTAGCTGTATATGTAGAATCTTATTAAATTTAAAGGTCATTCAAGTCTGTCTTCTATATAGACATATTAGGGGGAAAGAAACAGCAAGCAGTTTGCTTCAGGGCGGATTTTTTTTTTGGTTTTCTCTACTTATTTTAAGTAAATAAAGAAATTATATACATAACATACATGCATAGTAAACATATAACAAGATTCACTTAAATTTTTACATTTAAATTCCATCACTTAAGTTGATATTTATTAATCATTAGGTAAAAATCACATAAACATAAAATTAACAAGCCTAACAAAACTTACTAAAAACTTAAAGATACGGGAGACTCCCGGGAAAAAACTGGAGTGTTGGCAAGTATGTGTTTTCGTCTGTTGGAGAGAGTGAACTCTTGCTGTTTGTATCAACCCAAACATCTCTGCTTTCATTCTCAGCGAATGAGCTCAGTTTGATTTTGCCACCGGACTAATAGCCGCTTTGCTAAGAGCCGATGCAGGCTCACATCAGTTTGTGTCCAGTTAGTCTATTGATCTCATGTATTTGGACACGAATTGTTAGTCAGCACTAAATGAAAATGAAATGCTTCCTTGCAGGGAGCATAAGGTGGTGAACAATAACATTAGGATGGTAAAAACTAAATAACAATGATAATAATAGCAATACATTATACAATTAATTAATAATATAGTAAGCATTCCGGTGCATGGGGAGATAAGCTGAAGGTTATCAGAGTTGTGAAACATTACAAAGTAATTAACCAGGATTCATTTTAATCATGCCTACAGCGCAATGCTAAAAAAAGAAAGACCTCAGTAAAGGAAGGAGAAGCAGCGAAATGAAGCAGCTGAGGGTGGCAAGTCTCTTAATGCATGGTTAAATCAAATACAAGAGAGAACCAGACTCTGACTTTGAGAGTGTTGACAGCAGAGAGAGAGGAGGAGGCCTCACCTGAGAGAGAGGCCACAGATGATCAATTATTGACTGTCTATGTTGGAGAGGATGAAGCCACAGGAAGGAAATGATGGAGGATGCTGAGTATGAGGAAGTCATAGAGGAGGGTTGAGGTTGAGGAAACGACGACTAATGTAGTTGAGGCCCCGTCGAAACTGGCATTCTTGACGTATCCTACAGATTCTGCCCACAACCAAGCTTTTTATCTCAAGTGTGATGCCAGCTATGTCAAAATGTGTGTTGATAAAATGCAGATGGCCGATTGTTTCAAAGGATATGGGATGAAAATAGGCCGTGGTTGGAGTATTCGCCGGGTAAGGACGCTTTGTGCTGCTTCAGCTCTAAGCTTTTTAAGTAAAGTAACAAGACTGCTTGGAGACAGGCTGGGGTAAACAACTGGAAAAAAGACTCGGAGGCCCACTTAACAAGCATGGTGCGATGGAACACATACAAAAAGAGGCTTTTGAGGTATCAGATGTTCACGGCAAGGCGATAAGAGAGGGAGAGAACTTGTGAAAATGTTTAGCTGGTAACACCAGTGTACCCAAGCTACATTCAGAAATGTTGAAGAGAAAAAAAATGGATAGGAAGAGGTGTCAGGTTTCATTCCTCTCAAACACAGCACAAAACATTCTCATAAAAGCCTGGCCCACATTCACAGAAAGAGAGATGAGGAAAGAAATGGATGAAGTTGAAATACATTTGATACTTGTACATGAAACTATTAAGGTGTCTCGTAGCGATCGGGTCTCCATTGTTGTCCAATATGTGTGGAATGGATGCAAAGGAGCGCTCCATCCAGGTGTCAAGAACCTACTACTGCTCTGTCCCGCCCACTGAACACTGTCAGTCCGGAGAGAAACATCAGAGCTTCTCGAGATCTAAATATGTCACTAACTGCTTTTATGAAGAAACAAAAGTAGCTAAAGGGTTTTAAAAGTTGCCAAATCCAGCCATAAAATCACTGAGTTGCCAACACTGCTCAGTAGGAAACCCCCTTAAAGGGTCTTTGTGTTGATGAGCACTGGCCTTATTTACAATATGACAACGCTGAAGTTATCTAGTTATTGATTTACGTTTTTATTGGTCTTTATATTTACATTTTAAAAATTCTATGAACGTGAACTTTCAGAATAAAAAAAAAAAAAAAAGCTTAGATTTCGTAACGTTTTTTTGTTGAGCTAGAATCACCACTATCCACAGAACCAGGGTATTGATCTGTCCACAGCATATGCTGTTATTGTTGGAGTGAGGGACACCTTGTCCAACCTGAAGACAGAAGAACAGTTTGGAGCACTGCTCAGGAATACTGCTGAGTGTGCCTGAAAAGTATAGACAGGGTACGACTGCAGCCACAGAGAGCTATTCCTTCAAGTCACTGGAAGACTATAGAGGGAAGATGTACTAGCCATCTATTGACGTTCTTTCTCCGGAACTATACAGGAGATTTAGGGCAGATAGGGAGACACAGTCTAGACACAGGAGATGAGAGAAAGATGCTGTGAATTCTATGGAGAAGTTAAAAAGAGAGCTCAGGGTTTTTCATGCTTCTTTCCAAGACACATCCGCCATGAAGGGGACGTTAAAAACACAGAGATGACAGTGGATAGGAAATCTTTCTAACACTGGTGCAATTCATAAAAAAAACAAAAAACATATGCAACAATTCCAGTGTCAACAGCAACAGTGGAGAAGTCGTTCTCCGAGCTCAGTCTGGTGAAAAGTACACTCATGCAATCCTATGCAAGGAAGAGAGGCTTTCTGATCTGCTGCTGCTCGCTATTGAGGATGACATTAAACCACAATGAGGGGAGAAACATCTACAGGGACACGGCCACCAGAAGGTTGCTGCTGCAAAGGAGGAAGTATTAAGTTCTTAACAAAGGACATGCTAGTAACAAAGGATGGAAGGGAAGTTACAGATTTTCAATGAAGCAATGTTAATCTTGATCTTACATCAATAAATAAAAAAACAAACAAAAAACAAACAGTGTCTCAAACCCAAGCGGCAACCTCCAGGGCTGAAAAAATGAAGCCAACACTGAAGTACCAAAAGCTGCAGTTCCTCGAATGACCACTAGAGTCTGGCTCCAACAGTGCGTCAATCCCCATAGACTCCAATTTTGAAATGTCCAACAGAAATAAACATGTTTACAGCCTGGGTCTTTAAAGCTAATTTCCTCTTTCATGACAACTGTTTATATAACTCACCTGTTTACATTTTATTAAGGCTTAATGTTATGGAGAATTGAGGGTGTGGCCTCTTTGAGTGACAGGTGGGTGAGCGTATGCTTGCCACAAAGTCTCAGCTCCACACATGCCCCTCCTCTTTGCCCATTTTTGGATTAGCCAGGAGACAGGTGGAGTCAGGTACTGCCCACTCTGACCTTCAAAACCTCTCTTCAGAAACCATCAGAGTCCATCTTTATTTACAGTCAGTATGCTCATGTAGCGGGATGAGAATGTCATTTCAGAGGCTCAGTCTGATGCTTAACATTTAATGAAGATTTTCTGCAAAATTGCAATTGTCACATTTAATTCACGAACGCTACACAGCGCTGTGAAGCTTCATCCCGAACACAGAGGCTATCACTATCCGACGTATTCATAATAGCAGTAATAAAATATAACAAATGAGCAAAAATATCAAATTTCTCCTTGTTCTGAAATGAACATACATCTTCCAATTATATATAAACAAAATTTGTGCAACATAACAGCATATTTCTTACTTAACAGTCATAGAACATAATCAGCGGCGTGGACTCCGGCACACGAGGGCTCATGATCTTAGCTAGCGCCCCACGCTCCTACCACGGCATTAGCCGCTAACATGCTAAACTAAACAGAGCAAACACAGTCATTAAGCTTACAGAACTGAAAACAGTGGCACAGAAGTACAGTGTAAACCTTATCCCAACCCCAAAGTACGCTATGACATCCCCAGCTTACCTGAAAAATGTAGCATTACTGACACCCTCTGGTGATGAGCAGGTACTGCTGATTAACAATGACCGGTGATGAAAACACTGTACCCTTAATTTCTTACTTAATTGAACCATTTGTTCCCCATACACACGCATAGACACACAAGAAAAATATACGGAACCTTCCAAACTCACAGTACATCTAAGAACTTGTTAATTAAAAACATGACTTATTTGCGCCACACACACACCTTATGTATCTTTTATAGAATTGTGTCTAAAGGCATGATGTCTCAGCCATACAATATCAGCATCTTCTTATTGGCTGTTATTACTGAAGCACAATTGTGCTCTATAAAGAAGTGTTAAGAGACAAATATGGAGGTGAGAGGCAGCCATGTAACCAGAGGAAGTGCATCTTGGTCAGTGGTATTAAGCTGAGCCTCAGAGAGTGATGTAAAAATATCATTCCAGTAGTATTTTCATTTAATTATTTGCAAAGATTGCCTTTTATGAATTTGGGTCTGTGAGGGAGCTGGCAAGCATCCCCCTCACTAAAGGTGAAAAACAATACACTTTGGATGATACGGGAAGTTCACTTTGTTATGTTGTGCTTTTATTTTGGGAACCCCTACTAACTACTCTCTCTTTGAGGTCTACTTCCGGGGGGCGTGTTTTCATGGAGTGCACACATGGGAATGCAGCCACCAGACTCAGCAGGTGTCAATTACCTTATCAGGCTGTACCAAGTGGGCAGGAAAGAGAGAGGGGAGTGGGTAGAGGGGTTTTTGTTAAGTTTGGCTTTTGTTTGGTATCTCTTTAGTTTATTATGTATTTTATTTAATCTGTGTCAGGCCAAAAGTCATTGTATGGAAATATCAGTATGGTTAAATTGTAAATAGGTATTGTAAATGTATGGTGCTAGTGTTTAGGGTAGTTATGCCAGGTGGGAAAGCAGGGTAGGGTGTCAGAGAAGGGGGGGGTCGGGTTGAATGTCACCTTTGCTGCTGCTATCCACTGCGACCTGCTACACCAGCCAGACTGCTTTTGTTGTCCAGCCATTCTGCTACATATACTGTATGTAAGAGCTGTTGGACTTTTTTGTTTTGTGTAATTTGCCTATGGTCACCAGTAAACCAAACTCAGAGCTCTGAAACCAATCCTTGTGTGACTGATTCTGTTCTCCATCACGCTTGCACCTCAATCCTGCTGGCCTTCATCCTGGTTGTAAGGGTTCACCACCGTCCAAACCTTACAGGGCCCTCTGCACATCCCTTTGAATATCAGTATAAAATGTAATGGTAAGCCATGCATTAGTTATTTAGATGTTTCAGTCTGAAACATGTGTTGGATCAAGTGATAGGTATCCCTAAAGCCAAGCAGCTGGTGTAGCTAAAAGTATTGACTAATGCAGATTAAAAAAACAAAAACAACAAAAGAAAACCTCAGGTCATTGAAAACATTTTGAATTCACAATATGAGTTTTAGGAACGAGACCAGGAGACCGGCAGGGTTTTAGATCGCAGCTGTTAATGATGTAAGTTGGAGTAAACTTTCCAGTTTACAAAAAGATCCTCAGCTGAAAACACAGAAACAAGCATCTGCGTGAATCTAGCGAGACAAAAATATTTGTTTTCCTAATGCTGCAACATTCATCCATGGAAAAATAAAAAAAGCTTTTTAATTAGTTTCAAACGCCCAAGGAATGTGACAAGTACTCAGTCCACCATGCAAAAAATTTAATTCCAGCGAGAAAAAAAAAAAAAAGGGAAAACAAAATTGCAGTTGTGTGGTTTCGACCCCACGGTGGTGATGAACCCTGCGGTGTGGAGGTGTTTAATGAGATTGTGGAGCAACCCAATGGACAGCAGCAGCAGCAACAAGCTCCTCAGCTGATTTCAGATTTAAGCATTAGACCTCAGCTTAACATTGTTTATCCATATTTATAGCAGACTGCTTGCCACTTTTTAGCACCCATCTGCTTCATGATGTTACACACACACACACACACACTAAGGAGCTTCCCAATTAAATCGACAGGGACTCAAACGAACACCTGCCAGGCTCACTAAAGTCAGGTTGAAAGTTTCTGCAGAGGGTAACTTTGAAATCTGTCATCCAATTTTACACCTCTGGGTTTACATCACTGACATTTATACAACAAATACGACTTTTATTACAGGTCCATTACACACAGTTAGGAAATAAATCACCCCTAAACAGACTCTAGATGGTAGCAGTATATTATTAAGCTAATTCACAATTTGCAGCCAATTTTAGAGGCTGACTGACAAATCTTTTTAGTTACTAGATGGTGACCAAACGAGAAATATAGCTGAGAAATATGGCCACTGGCCTTTAGCCCTGAAGGTTTATTGAAAAAGTGCAAAATTTTTTAAGTGTATTAAATTTTCTGGTGTTAGCAGAAATATTTCAGGCAAGGATTACAAACAAGATTTAGTGACTCAAACAACATCAGACAGACGCTGCATAAATTGTTTTAAGATTCTGGTTTTACTCTCTGATCTGCAGGCCAGTTGTTAAAAAATGTAAAAAACCAAATGTGTAAATCAAAATGAAACTAACAAAGTGCAGATAATGGCTGCAAAAAGGACCCAGCAGACACGCAGCTGCTGCCAACATTGTTAAGAACTGATGTTTGGTTGAATGTAGGTTGTGACAATGCAGGCCAACAAAAAAGGGAAAAACAGATGTATTTCAATAACAGAAAGAAATAAGAATCCAAGGCAGAGACGAAAAAACAGAAAATCTAAGGAGCACGACGAACGGAAACTTCAAAGAGGGGAACAGGAACAAAACCGGAGAACAAACTGGATTATCACAGAAGGACAACAGACAGAGTGACAAAGACATTGGAAGACAGAGACTTAAATACAGAAGGAAGGCGAGGGCAATTGAATACAGGTGAAACACATTAGGGTGGGGAAGACAATCAACCAGGAGGGAAACAGGACAAAGACAGGAGGTAAAATAACCACAAGACACACAAGGGAAGTAAAGTCAAGGCAGACCGTGACAAATGTCAGGTGACCAAAATCCAATATCAGGATGATGTTTAACTCCCACGTTAGTTTGACGTACAATACTGACGACATCTGACACTGATATTTTGTTGGTTTTAAGTTGTGATGTTATTTTACCAAAATCCAATGACTTCAAAACATCTCATGCCTATTATTATTATTATTATTACTACTACTACTACTTTTATTTGCCCCTTGGTTTGTTATCTCACACATTACCTTAATAAAAAATCCAAAATCCAGATCAAGGGACCTCACTGTGTATTAGGGTCCACTGCCTTAAAAAACTGTTTCAAGTCACCATTAAAAAAAGATTAATTTGACTGTTGTCTAATCTGATGCCACTATAATTAAAAGAGCGCTCCACTCATTTAGCATTACAACGCTCAGAATCACAATGGATAGCTTTTGGGGTTTTTTTTAAAGTAATGAAATCAATGTAGCAGAACCAGAGACATTTGTTACGGCTTAGAGTTAGGTTTGGACCCTAAAGCAGACCTCAGAGATCGAGTTGGTAAAGAGACAGTTTTACTGAGCGCAGGCAGGTTAGATGAGCTGAAAGCTTGGGCGTCGGTTCTGGATCTGTAGCTGGGAGGCAGGTACGGCTGAGGACAGAGGATACACAGAGTGAGCACAGGGAAAAAAACAACAAGGGGGAAAACCTCACTCAAAGGTTTCAGCTGATAGCTACCATATACGTAGAAGTTGGTATAATCCGGAGATGAGTGGATGAGCTGCCAGGGTTCTTACACTGAGGTTGATGAAGGTGGATGAGTTTCAGGTGTGCCGCACCGCCCACAGCCGGATAGCCAGGCCACGCCTCCCTGTGGAATGACACACAGGGAGGAGGGAGAAACACACTAGGAGCAGCTGAACAGAAGAGAGAGAGAGACAGAGACAGAGAGAGAGAGAGGAAGGTGGAGATTCTGTTGCTGCAGCTGGGACCGTGACAGACATTTTTTTAGTCCACATATATTTGTCTTCCATAACATAATATAACTGTCACAGCCTGCTATGCCTCTGTCTCACTCTCCACCCTGCCACACTTCCTAATCAGCCTCACTGTCCTCACCTGTTGCGCCCAGCTGCACTCTATCTCCAATCAGGCCAGTATATATGCATCCCTGGTTCACTCGCTCTTTGCCAGATTGTTCTCAGTATCCATGCAAGACTTGCTGTAGATTTATATTTTGGTTGCAGAGCCTCATATTTGACTTAATTATTGAGAGGGAGAGAGAAAGAGAGAAAGAAAAGGGCAATTTTAATCCTAACAGCAGCTAAATATGGAGGTTCCACTAGATGCTGGCAGCTAAAACACCCTGTGTGTATTGAAGTGGAACTCAAATGCACAAGATTTTCAAGCAGGAGAAAAAGAGAAATACAGAGTAATGAAGAAAAAAAGATCAGTAAAGTGTTTGCTTCTCTGAAAATGTGAAAGTCGAGCTAAAACAGTCAGACATCAGAGGCAGCTGGTGACCTGATGTTACATCATAAGCCACACTGATTCACCGCAGTGACTTGCATACTGTATTTACCTGTATGTATACACATTGACACTGTAGAGACACAGGTAGATAAAAACAAGTTAAGTAGCTGCATAAACACACACACACACACACACACACACACACACACACACACACTACTGGAAAAGAAGGTCAGTGTTGCAGTGCTGCAGTCGCTGATACTTGATCCTGTGGATTAACATCTCAACAGCCTCACCTGCGGCTGCAATGTTAAGTGATGTTGAGGAAATGTTAGAGGAAGACGTTTGTATTCAGCATCAGCATCTTTCTGCACAGCTGACACCTGCATACTGGACTACATTTTCACTTCACTCGAGTCTGGTTATAGATTTTCCTTTTTTTATAATGTTTCCCACGATAAAGAACCGAAAAAGTTTCATTATAGTATGAGCAACAATGTACATTTCAGCATCACACTTCATTCCTACAGAGCCTCTTGTCTTGTAAAGGCAATGATGGCTGAAGCTATTGTCAAGCGACATTCACCAACACCTGCTCCTTTCAAGAAACCACATTTGGCGGCAGAGAAACTTACAAACAGCCCCTTTTTAATATATGTATGAAAACACCAGAGAAGTGATGTTACAACAAATCCTGAAGGTACACAGATGCCTGATCTTATTTTCAAAACAGGCTTTGTCAACCTGAGGCCTTCACATAATTTCATAGATGTTCAGAGAAACTGAGAAAATGCTACCTTCACCAACTGTTCCCGTTAAAATAAAGTGATTATTTATTCAGACATTGCCAAGAGCACATAGACAGCAGAACACTTGTCTGGAAACAAAGAGAGGCCTGGTTGTTAGGTTTTCAGACGCCCACTGGGTCGGCCTTGTGTTTCATTCTATGATCAAGAGAGCAGCAGTAGGAGTTATTTCTTCATTTGTAATCGCTCTACATCGATCCGTGAGAAAACAACTGTGACACACGACTGTGTGCCAGATATTCCCACAAGACGTCCAGCACTTTGGCCTCATGGCACCGCAGCAGAGCCCTTTAACCAGCTCAGCAGCAGATCATACAAAGGACTGGACTATTGTATAGGATCTGTACTGTACTCATTAATTATAGAAAATGTCTTGTTCCCAGAATATGGAGGTGAAGGTCAGTGACCTGTAAATTTTACGAGCCGCTGGCTTGTTCTCAGCTTGTTTACGTCTCTTTGAGACATGTCAACAGTTCACTCAGTGTGCATACAATGACTGGCATTGATAATCATGGTGGAATCATGGTAACCACACACTGGGGACAGACAAGAGCCATCACTGTGATGTAGCACCCGTTTAACAAGGGGAACATGTCCATCATTAATGACAGGACACAGAACATCAGGAAACCCTCATGGGCACCTAAGTAGCCTGGGAAGGTGAAGGTGTATTTGTCTGGATCATCGAAAAAAGACCCAGACTCAGGAATTGGTTGAGGAGTGAGGAATTTATTGTGACCAAAATCAGTGACTAGCAGATGTATCAGAATGGTAAGCGTAGTTATTTATGTTGTTTGTTACACTTTGGTTTATCACAAAATACCCTGCATTCCCATCAGCCTCAGCTGTACTTTGTGTTAGTGCTAATTAACAGATGTCAAGATGGTGAGCTCGGTAAACATTATAACTGCTTTTCGTCAGCATGTTAGTATTGCCTTTGTGAGCATATAGCATGCTGACATTAGTATTTAGCTCAAGCTTCAAAGAGCCACAAGCATGGCTGCAGACTTGTAGACTACATGATCAGAGGTGATAGCAGGTCTGCTCTGAGGCACTTGGATATTAGACTTATTGGATATAATTTGGACCTGGCCTGACTCAGCTCCTGGGTACTAGCATTTAAGTGGACCTGTCAAGACCTCTGCATGTGCGATCATGAAATGTTGGCAGTGTTTCAATTTGCTTTCACTTTAAATTATATTGGTTACACAGACTCATGACTTGCGCATGCAGGAAGAAAGAAAGAAGAAAAAAACAACATGTTGGGCTTTTCAATCAAATATTCACAGGAAGCAGAAAGCCTCAGGGAGAGGAAGAGGTAGTTTCTTTGAACTTGTACCTGTGTGGGTAATCAGGTCCCAGCTGAGCTGATGGAGCTGACAAATGAAGGAAAAAGTCTAATTTGCAATTATCCTGACAACCACAGCTTCCCTCCATTAGGAGACCACGGACTTCCTCACACAAGCTTCCATGTAGAATGTCTCTTTTTCTTCGTTGTGATCAATTATTCAGCTGTGGAGAAGCAAATAAGTACAGGACTGAGCGAAGGACTCCCGCTGTTTTGAGAGCGAATGCATATCCAACAAAGACCCAGAGGATGGATATCAGAGAACGTGAACATGAACTGACATAGGTCATGGATGACATGGAGTTTAGTAAATCCAAACACACTGTATGATAGGGAATATATCAGGGACACTGGGAACAACTCTTATGTGATTGTTCCCTGCTCTTCAATCTCCTACTGATACGGAAATTGATAAATATTCCTTTTCTTGCTGAGAAGTTCGATACCGTACTCTCATGTTTGCACAGTAAATATGAATCTTGCATCTGCTACCATAAAGACCTTTACCTTCCTGGAGTCTCTTGTGGTTGCCTGGTCCCGGCCAAGAAATAGTGTGACAAGTAACCTCCAGTGAAACTGCGAAATGTCATTTTTACACTTTTTGGTTGGATTAAACAAACAAGATACCTTTAGACAAAGCCAGGCTAGCTGTTTCCCCTTGTTTCCAGTCTTTGTGCTAGGCTATGCTAATCTGCTCCAAACGACAATTGTGTCCATTCTTCCATCTGACTCTCTGCAAGAAAGTGAATAACAGTTTCCTGAAATGATGAACTATCCCTTTAATTGTGTTGAGGCTTAAGCAAGGATGAACAAAACCGTTCACAATAGCACAGTTATAAATATAACTATATGCACAGATACAAACTCCAAAGCAACAAAAGACACTTCAGATGATACTTGAGAGGGAAGGATGTTTTTACCTTTGATTGTTTCCTGATTTCAACTTCCCCAACAGCTTCTGCTGCGCAAGTGAAACAAGAAATTAAGATGTACCCAACATAAAGTATCTTACACAAGAGGGACTTGGCCAAAAGGGGAGTAGTTAACACACAATCACATTGGATTATACTGTACACAGTCACCAAAATTCCCATAAAGAACAGTAAACAAGATTAGGTCAAAACCTAGTACATATCTGGACTGCCTATGGTCAAATCCTGATTTTCTAAGCGCAACATCATCTGACAAAATCACCAAACACATAAATTAAAGACAAAGACTGTGCTGTGATTTCGTCTGTATTTACTGTGAACACTGAGAGAGCAAGTTAGAGTAGACTGGCTATCTAGTTATTTTTTGCCTTTTGCCTTTATTATAGTGAGAGAGAGAGAGAGAGAGAGAGAGAGAGAGAGAGAGAGAGAGAGAGAGAGAAGGGCCACAGGCTGAACTCGACCCTGCTGTTTCCAGGACTTTATGCCTGAATGGCACGTGCCCTAGCAGGTGAGCTACCGAAGCTGAGACAGACTACATATTTCTTTTTTAGTCTCTCATTGAGAGCACAGCCTCCACAGTTCACAATAGTTTAGTCTTAATTGTAATTAAGTATAATTACTGTAATGGAAATGAGGCTCAGTGTATTGGAAGCTCTGCTCTGCTTCCCTGCAGTTCTCGTACAGCAGGGAAACCAGTGCACTCTGCTGAGCAGTGGTAGACGTACTATCAGTCAGTCAGTAAGTCAGTCATTCAGTCAATGACCACCATTCACGATTGAATGTGTAAATGTATCAATTAATACAACATACTGAACCTAAAAATGAGCATAGAGCTAAAGAAGCAGCTGTTTGACATACAAATGGACAATTATGAGATTTACAAATGTAGGAGGGTTATTTTAGAGAACTGTATCATCGTCTTCTCTCGTCCATGACCCAGTCTTTTATTGTCCCAAATGTCTAATGACCTTAAAGCAAAATAGCCTGACATACTTTAGTGTTCCAGTTTCATGAGTAGAGGGCAGTTCATTCAAACCTTTATTTATACAGGGAAGGCCACTGAGAGCAGGCTCTCTTTTCCAAGGACGCCCTGCAACAAAATATACAATATGAGAGACAATAATACATAAGTGTAAAAAGAACTTTGAACGGATAAGCAATATACAGTGTAATGTATAAAAACAATAAAAGCAATAAAACATAGAATATAGGACATAGTCCATAAAAGCAATATGACTCAGTTGAAGGTCACACATTCACACTGCCATGAGTCCGCTGCCAGAGATTTTAAAACATTAAAAGGGATTAACTCATCTAATTTGAATCTTTTTGCATTGTTATTGCACTTGCGTGATCGTAAAATTTGCAATCTCAGTGCTAACATGTTTATTCTCAATAATCAAATAGTCTTGGGACCTAGTGCAGTGTGAAGTATATAATCAATACGGGCTTAAAGTGCAGACTCTCAGCTGTAATTTGAGAGTATTCACATCCAAATTGGAGCAAGGGTTTAGGAATTACAGCTCTTTAATACGTAGCCACCTCTTTTTCAAGGGACCAAAAGTAATTGGACAGTTGACTCAGAAGGCTGCAAAAAAAATAACAAGGCTGCATGGGCTCTTCCCTCGTTAACCTGTCATCAATTAGGCAGTTAAAAGGTCTGGAGTTGATTCCAGGTGTGGTGTTTGCATTTGGAAGCTGTTGCTGTGAACACACAACATGCGGTGAAAGGAGCGCTCAATGGAGGTGAAACAGACCACCCTGAGGCTGAAAAAAAAAGAAATCCATCAGAGAGATAGCAGAAATGTTAGGAGTGGCCAAATCAACAGTTTGGTACATTCTGAGAAAAAAAGAGTGCACTGGTGAGCTTGGGAACTCAAAAAGGCCTGGACGTCCACAGAAGACAACAGTGGTGGATGATCGCAGAATCATTTCCATGGTGAAGAAAAACCCCTTCACAACATCCACTCAAGTGAAGAACACTCTCCAGGAAGTAGGTGTATCAGTATCTAAGTCTACCATAAAGAGAAGACTTCATGAGAGTAAATACAAAGGATTCACCACAAGGTGCAAACCATTAATCAGCCTCAAAAATAGAAAGGCCAGAATTGACTTTGCCAAAAAACACCTGGAGAAGCCAGCCCAGTTCTGGAACTGCATTCTTTGGACAGATGAGACTAAGATCAACCTGTACCAGAATGATGGGAAGAAGAAAGTTTGGAGAAGAATTGGAACAGCTCATGATCCAAAGCACACCACATCTTCTGTAAAACATGGTGGAGGCAGTGTGATGGCATGGGCATGCATGGCTTCCAATGGCACTGGGTCACTTGTGTTTATTGATGATGTGACAAAAGACAGAAGCAGCCGGATGAATTCTGAAGTGTATAGGGATATACTTTCTGCTCAGATTCAGCCAAATGCAGCAAAGTTGATTGGACGGCGCTTCACAGTACAGATGGACAATGATCCAAAACATACTGCAAAAGCAACCCAGGAGTTTTTTTTTAAAGCAAAGAAGTGGAATATTCTGCAATGGCTGAGTCAATCACCAGATCTCAACCCAGTTGAGCATGCATTTCACTTGCTCAAGACAAAACTTAAGGCAGAAAGACCCACAAACAAGCAACAACTGAAGACAGCTGCAGTAAAGGCCTGGCAAAGCATCACAAAGGAGGAAACCCAGTGTTTGGTGATGTCCATGGGTTCCACACTTCAGGCAGTCATGGCCTGCAAAGGATTCTCAACAAAAATTTGAAAAGTAACATTTTACTTAGGGTTATGTTTATTTGTCCAATTACTTTTGAGCCCCTGAAATGAGGAGCGTTTGTATTAAAAATAGCTACAATTCCTACATGTTTAATCATATTTTTGTTCAAGCCCTTGAATTAAACCTTAAAGTCTGCACTTCAATTCTGTTGTAGTTGTTTCATTTCAAATCCAATGTGGTGGCATGCAGAGCCCAAATCATGAAGATTGTGTCACTGTCCAAATATTTCTGGGCCTAACTGTACGTCATGAGTTACTGGATGGACTGTCATGATATCTATGGAGACCTTCATGGTGCCCCTCTGTGCTGTTGCTAAGGTTTCTTCCACTTTTCTTAAAGTTTTTTTTTGTGACTTTTTCTTCATGCAATTCAATGGGCTATTTAAATAAAAATGTAACTTTATTTGAATAAGTTTAGTCACCACCAGGCTTATCCTTTAAACACAGCCTGTGTAAAATGTGACATTAAAGTGTATGTATCTTTACCTCAGTCAGGATCTCTGGTGTGACTTAAAAAAAACCCTGCTGGTCACTGCTATAGAGCAGCACACACACACACACACACTCTCTCTCTCTCTCTCTCTCTCTCTCTCTCTCTCTCTCCATTCAACCATCTGCTTCCAAATCAGCAGCCTGACTAATTTCACTTCATCATCTGTTCACACTAATCCACTTAATTCGTGTGTGATGTGTATAGAGATCGTGTTGTATTAAGAACACATATAAAGACAGTGAGAGAAAAAAGTATTAAATCAGTGCAACCAAAAGATGCAACAACGAGAAAAACACTTCACACATGTACTGTACTTCCAGCATGAGGGATTAAAGCTGCTGACTCCAGGTGATGGGGAACTCAGTGAAAGGCATTCTGAGAGAAAACTTTGACCTTTCTAATTGTCACGAGGAGTACGGCAGGTGTGGATCACAGCGGAAACTAAAACTGGAACCGACCACACCAACAGCTGAGGGAACAATGAAGAAGCGTCAAATGCAATCAATCTGAATTTTCCCCAATCTGCAACAATGGAAGGTGCTTTTCTCTTATGCTTTGGAGTCTTATCCTGTACTTGATTATATTCAGGACATGTCTCCTGTATACATAATCTGCATCATGTCCAACATCCATCTAATCTGTCATGTCTGAGTTACATCAGGGACGAAACTTTTTCTAGCTACGAGGGGAGACCAGATTTTGTAGATCATCAATATTTATCATCATGATTGTGAAGGAGATTTTTCTGCCTCCAGTTTCCTTTTGTTTTTCTAAACCTCAATAACGCTCCAAGAGTTCAGGCCTTAACAACCTTCAGAGTGTTAGACATTGCTTAGCTTCTATTATGACTGTTTGTGTCTAGATGGAGCCACTGCTTACATCTGTAGCCAGAGTACCCAGAGTCTTATACCTAAGGGGCTACAAGGAAAGCATAGACTTAGAAAATATTGTTCAAATCTAGTCAAGGATGAGCTAAGTAGGGGAAAGAACAAGACACATGTGATATTAACTAGGTAAGAACATGTGACAATGTGGATTTTGGTGTCCAATAGCATCTTCACACATGAATGTTTAGGATAACGTCTAACCTCATATGGAGTAAGGTTTCGTAAAATGTTGCAACCATGTGAGACCTGGAATTATATAGCCATGGTCAGACATGACATTTTCAGAACTTGGTGTGGCACTACTTTGATTCACATGCTGACTGTGTACTGCTCATCACTTTCTCCTTGGCACCAAGCTTACAATAAATACTTGCGTCAGAGTCGGTGATGGTCTGATGGATTGTGGTGCTGTGTTCTCATGGCCAAAGTGTTGGCAGTATTTTTCCTTTATAACCTTTATTCAAATCTGCTGCTTGGCCAGTGTATTCTGATTAACATCATCATTTCATCTCATATTCCAGTTGGCTGATTTATATACGTGAGCTGCAGCAGCCGTCATATCATGAGGATTTGGTCCTGGGCTGTCTTTTAATCCCTAAACCAGCGGTGGACATGTTTTACAGGACTTTTGGCAGATTAACCTCCTAAGGGGCAATGATTTGTTTTTGGCCCCCTAATGGCATGGCAGTTTCATAATTTCTACAGGCACAGAGAAACCAACCTGTACTCTAAAGATGACATGATGAGTCGATTATTCGGTTACTTGATATACAGAAAATTAGACTAATTGGCAACAAGTTTGATAACTGAGTAATAATATAAATCTTTATCAAAGGAAAAATGACCCCAATTTCCCATTTTCCAATCACAGTAAACTCAACATCTTTGTATTTCTGACTGCTAGACAGATAAAACAAGAAATCTGAGTATGTTAACTTGAGCTTCAGTTATTAAATGAAATAACTGTCAAACAGTAAAAATGGAACAAATTTGATATTATGCAAATTTAAAACAAAGGAGCTCAACATAATGAAGGTTTTAAAGGTAGATGTGACTGCAGAGTCCCTCTTCAAGCAGGGCCACATGATGGAGGGTGGAGGATCTGTCACAGCAAATTTCTAATAAATGTGCGATTAATCAAGGCCGTCCTCCTGCAAAGAACGAGCCCATACTTTGTCTGTGCAGCAGGTTATGACCCATATTTACGGTTTGTTGCTAGGCGACATCTAGTGATCATAGTAATGATGGCAGGAGCAAAGGGAAAAGTGTGATGACGTAGTATAAAGAGAGACAAAGTCCACGTCAGGAGGAGGTGGTGGTGGATGGATGAATATGAAGCAGGAGAGTGATGTTCGATTTCCATGTGAAAGCAGCAGTTTATGTTGTTTCTATAGTCCATGACTGTCCGACAAAGTTAACCATGTTATTATTGTAACCATGACAACAGAGATCGTCTAATGTTGAGGAAATACTTAACTTTACCTTAATCACCATCTTTTTCTAAACCTAACCAAGCCATGACCGTTAGTAACCATAGCAACGAAGGTATGCCGCTCTTGGTCCGTCTGTTTATTGTTGTAACCATGACAACTGAAGTCCAGTACGCCTGTTGCCGTAGGGGGCGCTATTTCAGGAGACACTCCTATGGGGTTGTATCAGAGGGTTGAAAAAAATGACCTGTGTGGTTGTTCAGGTTGGAAGAGTTGGATTAATCGAATTATGTTGTTTTCATGGATGACCAAAAAAAATCACCATGCATCTCTAACTATGTAATCATTCTGTAAATTCAATTTCTTGTCCAATTCAAATGTTTGTTTTGCAGCCTGTCAAAGGTGTGGAAGGTGAGAGCAACGGTTTTCATTTATTGCTCATAATGGCAGGAGGTGGTGGAGATCTGACATCAGATTCTCATAAGTTCACAAAACAATAGGCTGCCAGAGGGAAGCAGCTCACAGTTCTGATACACAGAAAAAAAGCCTGCACAAGTCCAGACTGATCATACCGACTAACAAAAGGTAAAGTCAGCCAAACTAACCAATGGTAACCTTGCACATGTGAAACTACAGATGATGGGACATGGAGTTCTTTCTTCACTCATTTTGGATGATAATGTAACAGCTCCCAGGCTTTAGTTGTTTTCAGACGAGCTCAGGTTTCTTTCAGATTTCTTTAACAAAGAGTGAAACTTAGCTTTTCAGCCTGGTGTTAAAGTTACACTTTAACTAAAAAGCCCTCAGGCAGTAAAATTATTGGTTTTTTTTTTGCCACCCTGATAATTTAGGATTTAAGTGCTTTACTTTCACATTAAAGAAAATCATGAAATATGGTAAAAGATTGTTTCTTACAAATAGACCATCCCAGAATATGAAGATGATGATTTGAACCAGAGGCTATTTGTCACCTATTTTTATCTCCTTCTCCTTCCTTTCTTTTGTCTAATTCATGAGCAGCAAGACAAATGGGCTTACAGGGATCGTCCCAGTTTTAGATGCATGGAGAGATTGCAGTCTCAGTTTTTGATTATGTACAGGCAGAAAAACCAAAAAAATTCAAATTACGGGTAAAACAGCAGGGAAAAGCATCAGCTATGCCGGCCATGTTGTTCAACCCAGGAAGGATTTCATCTGAACATAGATTGGATTTGCAAGGTAGTGATTGTAGGGGTAAGGGGAGGGGTGGGGTTGGGAGGTTGCAGAATGAACACCTGAACTCAGACCAAAGGTATATTCATGCCTGGGAGTGTACAGTAAACTCCACCAACATCCTACCATGAGCCGCTATAAATAACTCTTGTAAGAAAAACAAAATGGGATTACTTTCATGTAAAGAACCGCCTGATTGCAGATAAGATAAATAAACCTCTGACCCAAACTAATACTATGCGATTGGGAGGGAATGATTACAAGGCTCATATCCTTATAAAATCAATTTGTTTGTTTTTTGTTTTTTTAGATCCAGCTGTTTGTTTCATCTGGCACACAGAATATCTGATTGAAATGGGGGTAAAAAGGTATTTTAAAGGGTCAGTTCTCCCAAACTATAGTAGTTGTAGTTGTATGTGTGCAGGTTTTGAGATATCAGTCAGTTAGTTCTAATCTAGTCAGTTAGATTTCTGCTTCCACTTAAGGTAATTTGTGGAGCTCACAGCAAGAATTATGTGTTAGAAATTCTAAAGCATGATGTCTTTGTAAAAAGAGCGTCCCTGTTTCACTAAATAATCCACAAAACACACTATCAAGGGTTTCAGTTGTTTGCATTTAAATTTATCAACAGAATAAAATTTAGCACAGCAATGAGACAAAGTCGATCTTGCACTTAACTGCCAGTGTACCTGCAGCAGGGGACTTATGGGTTCCTGTTTACACACACTGGTGTAAACAGGAAGCACGTTGTCTACTCTGCAGTTGATTAGTTGCACAAAATACTACGAACAAGGAACAGCTGTAGCGTTAAAATGCAGCAATTAACTGAACAACGGCTGCTAGCAAAGACAACAAGGTCAGTAGCGCTTGTATTTCGTTATCATGTAGTCAGCACCGGTAGTCAAGGTTGATAAAACAAAATCAGGGAGCGACCGTGGGTCTCTATGAGTTTTCAAACTAAAACGGGTCCAGCAGCATTTTCTAGAGTGTCGGTTTTAAACGCCCAAAAACTCCGGTGTAGTGTGGACGCCAGGTGTAAACGTAGCAGTGTGGACGTAGCCACGCATAGGTGGCCACACATTCGCACATCTCAGGCACAGCAGGAATATCGCTGGAAGTCACATGCAGCCAATTGAGAGGAGATATCAGAGAGGGTGGAAATGAAGAATTATCTGTTTTTCCAGCTGTTGAAGTGAAACAGTCTTCATGCATAATCAAAGGACATTTACATTCAGTTTTTTGAGTGAATACATTTGCAGATTCTTTAACACATACAATTCCTTTGACCCCCATCAAACTAAACTTTAAACAAGCAAAACAACAGCTGATCTCGTATAAATTTGGCAGGACTCTAAACATAGATAGATTTAAATTTGGCATGGTCTGGACTGTCCGTACCCGGCTTTAGAGATATGACGTGTATTTGTCAGTAGTGTGTCCGGGGCCAAAGCACTCTCAGGTGTTTGATCAGATTTCCCAGACTCTCATGCTTCAATCTGACAACACGGTGTCCAGAGAGAACAAAGAGCGTTTCAGTTCCTTAACGCTGTATTTACAGAATACACAGATCAGAGGTGGTCAGATGTTTGGTGGAGACAGTTCTTCATCTTCTCTGATAAAAACAAAAAAAGAGAGGGGGGGGGGCAGAGGTTCTGCACAACAACAAACCAAACAAAAAAAAGAGCTGAGAGCTCTGTCTGTCTAAGTGGTCCAGAGAAAAAATTGTTCTTTAAAATGAAGGGATGCACTTTGAAAACTTTGGGAAATCTGAACCATTAATATTCACTTTGAGTAATAAAGATTTCCCTCTAAAGTTACAGCCTGAAATGAAATCATTTTTAGTCATTTAATGCTGATCTGCTGTGCACATTAATGCGGCCGCTGTTTTCTCACAGCGTGTTCCTGTTTGACAGAATTGTTTTAATGTGTTTGTCTGTAAATGGGTGACGAGGACCGTCGAATTTTAAAGGGTGACAGGAAACATTATTTTGTTACTAATGACTCATTTATCCTTCATCCACTCATGATGGCATTTGCTCAGCTCCCGCTTTGATGTGCATTTATGTCTGTCTGCTGCTGCGGAAATCAATTTGCAATCATTCGTTTTGTTAAGTACTATTAATAAATGATTTTGCTCTTTACAGGAAAAAAAAAATACAAAAATCATGATAAGTTCATAGCTCTAAGATAGGAACTTAATGTGTTAAACCCCATAATTGGCGAACAAAGGCAAGTAGAAGAAAAGTGTTTTTTACTAAAACAATAATCAGCTACATTAAAATTGCACAAGTGAAAAGTGTCAGCGAAAAACACACAAAGGCACTTTCATAAACTTTACAGGTCATGTCTTTCCACAGAGAACACAATATCCTTTTCTTTTTTCTGTCAGCAGATACTAATTCGCTGTAAGGCCGCTCTGAGCGTCCATAATCAGAGAAAAAAGATTCTTTCATGTGTGACAGCAACAGTGAGTGGTGATGTTATCCTGAGGACGACAGCCAGGCCCGTGTCTGTGTGTGTGTGTGTGTGTGTGTGTGTGTGTGTGTGTCATCTGATGACATCTTGACTTTAACACAGACTGACACAATAATCCAGCAGGCCTCCCCTGCTGTTACAACATGGATTTCACATGAAGCGCTGAAAAACAGATTTCTATTGAGTGTGTGAAGCGATTTATCTAATCCATCGTCTGCCATTAAATTGGACACAAGCCCCAGAGTTAAAATTGTTTTTTTTTTTTTTTTTTACAATATAGAGATATCTGTGTAAAAGACTGTCACAGCTGATCAAAGTACTATCTGAGTTAATCTGCTTATTTGCTTTCTTTGCCGGGGGTTGGACGAGGAGATAGATACCACTCTCATGTTGGGCGAGACAGGAAGCGACTGGCATAGCACCTCCAAAGGTTATTAATCAACACGGTGTATGGTATTTGTTTAACCCCTCAAACTGAAATGAACAACAACAAAGATTGGGTATGGGCATGAATGCAAATTGGACAAATGTAGTTTAGCGATTGTCAGGAAGACTATCTCCTTGTGCGTGTTTGCTAAATCACAAGCACAATTTCCCGCTGTCTCTCAGCTCCACCAACTCGTTCCTGTCGTCATCCAATCACAACTTGACACACTGGCCGTTAGCCAATCACTCGTAAGCTGTCAAACCTTCTTTCTGCTGTCAGTCATCTACCATTTCAGCACCATGAAGATTTTGCAACCCATCTCCACCTCCCATTCACCACCTCAACTCTGAATACATGGCCATCATCATCATCACCACTACTAGTGTCTTGGCTCCGGGGGAAGTTTCTTTTATATAGAGTGCCCAAGAACGGTGTATTTTTGTGGGCCGACCCGGGAGTAAGCGTCATCCTGGTCCCCTCGACAAAAAGCCACTGGGAGTTTTACACGGGCTTTTGGATTAGACAAATAAACCAACTACACTACAGTCACATAATAATCAATAAAGAACATGAAAAGTTCTAGATTTAAAAGGTTTATGAATGTGCAGGCTACACATGATTGGTAAATGCTAAATGGCCTGGACTTATATAGAGCTTTTCTAGTCTAGGAATCAACCACTCAAAGCGCTTCACTCTACAAGCCCCATTCACCCATTCATGGACACACATTCATACAGTGCCTCTACCATACACACACTCACACTCTGATGGAACAGTGTATAAGTGGGGTTCAGTATCTTGCCCAAAGACACTTCGACATGTGGACTGGAAGATTCGGGGATTGAACCACCGCCCCTTTGATTGGTGGACGACCTGCTCTACCTCCTGAGCGTTTTCCTGTCTGTAATCCTTTGACACTATTTCAATGTTATACTGACTAGAGACTATAATAATTCCTGGAAGTGGCTCAGAAAATGTTTTCACTCTCATCCTGTTTGTGGAGTGCATTTATTTTCCAGGCAATAAAAGACACTGTAATCCACATACATAGGTCTACATTCAATTTCAGTGTAGCTGAGCCTTTCAGCTTGATCATTTGAAATTCTGTTCAGGTGGCAAAAGGACACGACGTGGCAGGGTGGAGGTCAACAGGAGCTCAAAAGCGTAGAAAATAAAAGTTGACTTTCATTTGAATCAGTTTGTCTGAACTTCCTTCAAGGTGATGAGGTACAGTGCTGGGTCGGATCAATGACGGCAGCTCATCGAAGGTTCAGCCACAGTTCTGAGAAACACATCCCAGTTGAGGCGGAGTGACAGCCACCCCCATCCTCCCAACCCCTCTGGTCATTACCGTAATGAAGCGCCCCATCAGTGACCCCTGAACCCTGGCAACGTCAAGCCTCCATCGGCCACCAACTGCCCACGCCGGGCTGTCAGTCTCATCAACTGCTCACCCTCCATTCAAACACAAAAAAACCACACACATACCACACACCATCACGTAGCCTCAGAGATCTCTCAGACAGAATCCCTCCACATGGGAGTGACAGGTAGAGGACACATCAGAGGAAAGGAATTAATAGAGATGATCAAAGAGCTCTGGCAGTAATGAAAAGATGACGTGTCCTCAGACTTCCAAAAACATCAGCTGGGACGTTTTTTTTTTTTGTTTGTTTTTTTTTACACAAACCAGGTTCTCAAATACTGAATGAATGGTTTTCACATTATCTTATGGATCCATTATTTTCCAGCTCATTTCCTAAAAATGTATTGGTATTAAAATGATAATTGCTCGGATATATCCAAAAAAGGTCTATGGAATAGTACTGATTATAAGGCAAATGGAAAAAGTGTTGCTACACTTATCAAGTGCCCACTTGTTATACAAACGTTTTTAACGCTATGAGTTTCATTGAATGAGAAAACAAAAATTCTTCATTCTTGATCAGATTGAAAATGTTCCTCAATGATTCACTTTCTTACTGGTCTGGTTTATGGAAATTAGGTATAAATATGTCTGTAAGTGTAACCGCTGAGCGTGTTTTATGTGTTAATAATCAGGTCGGTTTGAAACAGAAAACTAAGGAATTTCAGAATTTACCTTCAGGAGTTGAGCGATGCCCAGTGAACAAAAGTTCACTAATGCATCACGACGTATCCTTCCCTGATTCGTCACCCACAAAATCCTCAGATTTATGCATCCCCACTGGAAATGCTAACGTCAGCATGGCAATGTGCTCAAAATGACAAAAAAGTAATGTCCACCATTATCACACATTTGTTAATCAGCACAAATTAGAGCTGGGGATGATGGGAAACAGATTGACACACAACAGGTTTCAATCCAAATGTAGCGCAAATTTCAAGAAAAATGAAGAAAATGTGAAGCAATGCGTAATTACAACCACTCCATGAATGTAAGGAGATGGATTGTCAAGATAAACAACTGGTGGCAATAATGTTCCAGTTAGAAGACATAAAACCATTGCCGAAGCAATAGTTTTCATTGATACACAAACTTTTTCCACCTTAAACCAACCATAAAAACTTCTTGCGATATAGATAGGGTGATGGGGGAATATGAATGTCTGCATTGATTTTCATGACATTGCATCCAGTAGTCAAGACATTTCACTCAAAACCCCAAAGGTTGACCTGGTGTTGGCACTAGATGAAAAGTCAGAGTCATCACCAAAGTCAGTAGTAGTCTCATCATCTGGGGAACATGAATGTCTGAAAACAAATTTCATCCAATTGTAGCTTAGTTACTTCAGTCTGGATGAAAGTGGTCAACAAAGCATTCGACCAACCAGCTGTCTTCAAATCTTCAGAGTCAGTATCGTGTATCTATCCCACTGATGCTGCTGTTGGTTTTACAGAATGCTGCATAAATGTGTGTGTTCTGGTTTCATGAATAAGGAGTACTGTGTGTGATGGAGTCGCTCAGGTTTATCTCTGTTCAGCTCGTCTCAAGGGGGATGTCTGAAGTGATGGCCTGAGGCGAGGTTTGTCCCAGGTTATCAAACTGCCCTCCAGCTGGACTTACAGCTCGGCTGTGGAAGTAAGGATGGTGACAACTAAAAGAAATGCATATTTTCATTGTCCAGCAAACATACAGTAAAACAAATGCTGGTCACTCTCTGCTGCTGTACGACTTTCAGACATTAAAGGGACATCTGTCATATGTCACTCAGAGACGTGCACAATTAAATTCTGTCCTTATCAGATTGGGTGTCTAATGATGTATGTTTTACAAGCTGTAAAGGCTTCAGTCTGCTTTACAGTGGCAATAATTAATATTGATATTTCTGGCAGTGATGAACTTACAGAGAATTATCATTTGAATCAGCAGCTGCCCTCGGCTTTACAGAGCTTCATAACATGTTTCAACTTATTGTTTAACTGCCTGGACACTTTTCTGTTCTGGTTCACTCTCACCACTCTCACAGTGTCGTTTTCATGGTGTCGACCAGCTGGTTAACACAGTAGATCATTTAGCAGCTAAAGAGTCAGATATTTCCCTCAGGAGCTAGTGGAGACCAAAAATGGAGCTAAAAGAGAATGAGTACTGGACTTACTTTCATCATGCTGCTCCACAATTGCTGGATTTGTCAATAAGAAGCTGTTGTCTAACAAGTTTGGCATTTCAATATGTCAGTGTTTTTGAAATTGACTCTCAAGCTGTCATCTTTCATTCTTCACACAATTGCTCATCTGTATAACCGATTGCACCACTATGAATACCTTTGAGGAGCCCCTCTCTCGGAAGCTGGTTTTCTATCCTGTCTCTTTGAGTGTTGCCATCAGAACAGGTACAATCATCATTTTTGTCTCCATGTCTAATTTGTCTAACCGGATGTGCCAGATGGCTTTCAACACAGAACCATCTGGGAAGGCTTTGATGGTCACTGGAAAAGGGCAGGTGCGTTAAATCCATGGCCAGTTATTGAATGAACCGTCTGTCCATTGTCGTCAATCACTGTATGTATCAACAGTTTAGCCCCAGAGTGTTTCTCCAGATATATTTACAGGCAAGACAGTAACAGAGTAACTAGGAGCGTGGTGAATGGCAATTGTAAAATATCACATCGTAGATCTAAATTTGGACAATCAGCTTTCACCATAAAGGGCTGTGAACACATCACCAACTGAGATCAAATTAACTCCAGATATGAATTCCTTCACAACAAAGGTTAAGTGCTGGCTAAAAGCAAACCAGAGCTGTACTTGTTTCTAGGTAATTGTATCTGTCGTTAATTGTTTTTGTTTGACTATTTGTCTGCTTGTTGTTGTCTCTTTTTAGACTGTACATCTGTATATTTTTAACTAATTGTAGGATACAACAACTCCTCCAACCTAAACAACCATACAGGTCGTTTTTTCAACCCTCTGATACGACCCATAGGAGCGTCTCCTGAATTAGCGCTCCTATGGCAGTATGTGTACCGGACCTCGGTTGTCTTGGTTACCAGAATAACCACGCGACTGTAAGAGAAAGCGTACCCAAAGTTGCTGTGGTTGCTATAATAATGGTCATGGCTTGGTTAGGTTTGGGCACAAAAACTACTTGGTAAGGGTTAGGAAAAGATCATGATTTTGGTTAAAATAAGTACTTCCTCAACATCAGACGAGCTTTGTTGTCATGGTTACAATAATAACAACGAACGGTCTTGGATGATAGAAATAATATAAACAACTGGTTTCACATGGGAATTGAACACCAATCTTCTGTGTCATATTCCTATGTTTTGTTGACGTTCCTATGTACCACAACCTCCTCCTGACATGGACTTTTTCTTTTTATACTATGTCACCACACTTTTCCCTTTGCTCTTGTCATAATTACTACGACCACTAGATGTCGTCTAAGAACAAAACATAACTATGGGTCATAAGAAGTTGCTAAACAAACGACCTGTGGGCTCGTTTTTCACAAGACAGTATCGTAGGATATTATCAATTGTGTTGTCTGTTTTGTCTTGTTTTTGCTATTGACTGTTTTAATTCTGTTACACATGTAAAAGCCCATCTTGGAACAGGAGTCGAGTAGCAATTGGCAATAGCTATAAACTCTTTGTGCAACACATTAGTTTCATACCTTGTTTGAAACTATGCTACATTGTCTCATCCCCATCAAATAAATAAATAAACTAAAAAACCTAACTTCAACCGACCTACAAGCAGAGCCAACCTCTTGTCTTGAACTGCAACTATTTATTATGTGTTCATCATGTACTACTGTTATTTGGACATTTCTCATGTTCATTAATTTAAGATCATTGAAGTTTCCCTCATTTGCAATGAGGTGGAGATTCAACACACACTGCCACACTGATTTGCATAGCAATGTGTCATGCCATGCAGACAGAAACAGCCCTCAAGACGAGATACTGTATGGTCAGGATTTGCTGATAACAGCGCAGGCAGACGATCCAAATGCAAACACACAAAGGCAGACTGATGCAGTGCAGTCGTCTTTAATAAATAGCCCACAGGCACGTAGAACAGCATGCATGCATGAGTAGGCAAGTAGAACAGCACAGGCAACAGGAAATCCACACACAGGTAGCAAGAACAAAAGATAAATACTCAGGAACACTAGAAAACAGAAACATGATCTGACACCTGCTGGTATAAGTGCTGGGAGGCAGATGAGGGAAATGAGGAGCAGGGTCTGTTAAGTGGGCAGGGAGGCTTGGGTGACTGAAGATAAGAAACAGGTGAGTAGGTGAACATGGAGATAGAAAGTCCGGGGGCATCTGGTGGGCAGAGGGAGAATGGCAGGTCTGGGGGAGAAAACGTGGCCTGGGATGAATGAAAAGGATCTGGAGACAGAGACCGAGGGGGGCTGAAGAAGAGAATTGTAACAGATATGATGGTCCAGGAGGCAAATTTGATAAACAAGACGGGGTTTGGTTTAGCTGGGTTAAACTGGGAGGATCAACTCGCTATGGCACAACACAAAACTAAAATCTCATTAAGTTATGCCTAATTTCCTTCCTAATTTTCCCAAACTAACTGGTTTCCCCCCAAACCAGTTAATACCTCTCTCTCGCTCTCTCTCACTTCCCACTTCACCCTCTTTTATTTCCCTCTTATCCACCCTCAAACAGGAACAAGGACGTTCTGATTATCGATACTCCTGCTCCTCCTTCTCAACCTGCCTCGTATCAGGGGTCAAACATCATCAAGTCTGTCGCTTCACCTGCATCATCATCCCAGTATCCAACTTAAAACTTTTGAGAAGTTTGTGTCAGATTTTCCTGTGTAATAAATATTTTTTCCCTTGTTGATCTCTCCTTGTTTAAGTGTTATTTCCAGGGCGCTGGTGTCAGCCAGAGCGAGAGTGCACTCACTGCAGGATTGTAAAATAAATTTAAAATCATTACAAACATCCTATATTGGTTTCAGAAGCCCAGACAGCTGTTATCCTGGGTCTTAGAAACCTGTCTACGCCGGCTGCAACTCTCAGAAACATTACATTGATAACGCGGAGAAGCCAAATCCTGCAGGGAGCGGTAAATGTGTTGGTGTCCAGGTAGTCAGAAATGTAAGTGGTTTGATAGTGAACTGCTGACGGTAACTCCGTCTGTAGAGGAATGACAGACACTGGCGGGATGTTGAGGAGTCAGGGTCGTCCAGTATCTGCTGCCTCCACCTGCCTATGCTGTGGAAATGATGCATCGTGACAGATAATGACATCTATCACATCCTCTCCTCCGTCAGTGTACTGCCTCTGAGTATGAAACACTATTACACATCATGGGAAAAGATGCAGAAAGAAAAACACATTGGTAACATTCAGAACTGCAGTAAAATGTATGTTTCAGTTATTTTATGATGTGAGCCACATGAATTGATTGAAATGTGCTGGTTAGTGTGTTGACTTTTTGAACATTAAAAACAAAGTAAGCCTTTTTTATATGCAGCTGACACTGCAAGCAGATCATTTATTGATTGTCAGAATGGATTGAAGCACATTTTAAAGAGTCAGATTCAAGACATCTTCAGTGTAGTTTGGAATAGTCATAATTTAAATTAAAGATATATTTAACTCACTACGTTTAAAAAAAAAAATGTCTTTAATATCTTTTTCAATATTGCAAACTAAGATATTGCTACAGTGGAGATATCTTATATTTTTAAAGGAGCTATTTGTAAGTTTTGCTATCGCTAAATAGCCAACGTTAGCATTAGCAGCTGTTTACTTAGCAGTCTGGAGGAAATGTTGTGAGTTCAGCATCAAACTTCATTCCCTTACTCACCGAGAGTTGTCCTCAGTGCTGGAAAGCAACCCTCTTGTTTTGCCTCTATTTCTTCTACTGAAGTTAGCATGCTAACCAGCTAGGCTTGTCTCTTCACTCTCCAATAGCAACTCACTGTAGCCTCCAATCTGTCCTAAAGACGTAGCCCTGCTAAACCACAAATCATGTTTAACTGTAATCAAATAAAGTTGACTACATTTTCAGGACTGATGCTGTTTAACATTTGAACACAAATGTCCCACACATGACAAAGGTAATGCATCTTTTTTGTGTCTTTTTGTATGTCTAAGCTCATAAATGTTCATTCATCATCATCATCATTTATGCATTTTTTGTGCATTTACACTGAACACATCCCACCTCTCTTCAGGCCAGGTGCCGGATAACTGATTCAGTAAATTCAGTTTAGACATACAGTATTATGTCCTGTGTGCAGATACTCTCCTTTTTTTCTGTAACTGAATTTTATACTTCGAGACATGTAAACATAAAAATGACTTATCCTAAATGGCTTATCCTGAATTACTGCAATATCGTCTTTCAAAAAGACAATCATCAAATCATGAAAGATGTTGTTAAAATACTGTTTCATAACACCACATGTCCTTTTCTTCAGTGGATGCGGGGATAAATTTAAGCCCTAAATCCCAGCGCGAGCCTCAATAAGCGGTTAAAGAAAGTAAATTATATCTACACCAGATTTTCATACACAACTGTAAACTCTGACTAATGGAATCCCCACAGCGCCGATCTTGGGCCGCCTGTCTTCATGCAGGAGTTGTAATCTATTCGTTGACTGAGCCTATGAACATGTAAACACATGAAATGTCACAGCAGAGTGACCCAAAAGTGTCAGAACAGCTGCCAAAACAAAACAGATGCACCAACCTTACCCACGAGGGACGAGGGATTTCTCTACCACTGTTTGTATTTCACTCTCTTTTTTTTTCCTCTCATACATAAACACATATATTTCTCCTGCCTCATAGACCCTGAACCTCCCAAGACAGAGGTGAAATAGACTGGAATACCAGACAGGAAACTGTTAGTTTAAAGTGTGTTATCTCTGTCTTTGTGTGGAAAGTTGTCCATCATAGTGATTTAGTGATTTTACTTAATGGTTAGCTCCGTGTCAACAGTGAGAGTTATCTGGTATAGTGTCATTTTTGTCCTGGCAGCCCACAGTTGCATGATTTTATGCACAAATACTCAGATTTATCATGGCCATATTTGGTATAAGTTTTTCTCTCTCAACATGATAAGTGACCCTCAGGTGGCTCATATGGGAAGAGTAGCAATCCTCCCTCTCTTCAGACAGGTTATCCAGAGATTTTGTAAACCAGTGGCTCTTAAACTGGAGGCATTTCCAGATGTGTGTGCTCAATAGAGGAAAAATAAGGGGCAGCACTAAAGTTGGATGAATCTGAATCATGTGGGAACAATAAACAAACTCAGTCTTGAGACGAATTGAAATCATTTGGTTCAAATGACCTCAGGAGGTGGCCTTGGTTTGGGTTGGTATGGTGGCCCTGAGAGCTCAAAGCACCGCAACCTAAGATAACACACAGAAATAAACAAAACACAAACAAATTTAGAAAACATCTTCATCAATTTGACGACACATGAGCTGCAAATACTCAAAAGAAAACGGAAGTGTTACCAGGGGACACTAAAAAGTGATGAACCTGGCTGGGCTGTTCATGGCTCTTGCTGCTCATTGCTTTTAACCTCACAAATCACGTGCAGCATCCCAGCCGCGTTTCTTTCTTTTTAAGGAAACACTTGAGCCGTGTTGTGAGTATTTGCGGCGCATGCGTTGTCAGATTTTAGAAGATTTTTCTGAATTTGTTTGTGTTTTGTCTATTTCTGTGTGCTTTCTTAGGTTGAGCTTAGCTTTGAGCTCTCAGGGCCACCATAGGTTGGGGAACAATCACATCACGGTTAAAAGAAACCAATGTTGCTATTTGAAATGAACAAGTCCACCATTTTGTCGACCTATCCCTCCGACCTGTACTCCTCTCTCAACAGACTTTGTGGCTTTATACATTAACAATGTCCCCCGACTTCCTGCTGTGCTCCCCACAGACAGAAAACATGTCATTTTTGGGGCATTTACTGAAACAATCAATGCTGTCACTTTTCTTGGGAGGACTGTGTTGAATGATCTGTGTGGGTGGATGAGGGAGCGGTGTCCATGAAGTAACTCGTAGTTCCTCCATGTTGTTTGTGTTAGTTTATGCAATAGATACTGACGATGTTAGCTAGCTATTTACACTAAACTAAACTTTAGTACACAAGTTGTCCTTCTTCTGGCATTTCTGTCAGTTACCAAACAGCTTCAGTGCTTTACCACCAACCTCTCGTCTGAAGCAGAGCAGACCCTGATTCACATGTGGGCTGAGAAAACCATGATGTTCTGTGATCAGATTTGGGATGTGGCTAATGGAGACAAACATGAGGCTAATTGCTAAGTACATTTTATACAGATATGAAACGCTTGAGGTGAGTAAAAGTAAACATGGCCATACTTTTAGACAGGTTTGTGCAAGGTGCTGCAGATCTTGTACCTTACAGACAGTCTGCTCCTCGCTCTCTCCACAAAGTTAGCTCTGGTGAATCAGAGATCATGACTCTCCTGAAATGAAAGACGCTGGTGAACAGATGTTTGTCGCCCACAGATGGAGCGGGCAGATGGCAGAGGGGGTCCGACTCCTCGTGCTCGCTGCCCTGTTTCTCACTAGCTGACCAACTGCTCATTAAAAAACACGTCGTTTGAAATGTGGCCACAGGAGAATTCATGTGACACGTTCACTGAGGAAAATGAATGAGAGAATGATATTATGCATAAAGCTTTCAATTACGGATCAGACAGAAGCGGGGCAGTGCACACATCTACACTGAGGGAGCCGTGAAAGAGTCATACAACTTTTTATACATAGTGTACACATTTATAAGACATCCCAGCAGAACAATAAACACACAAAGCAACCAAGGTGTTTTTATTACGAAACAGGAATGTTGTTGATTGTTGGAGTCAGTTTGCTGTTAAAGGTCCCATATTCAACACTTCTTCTGTGTTTTATTTGAAGTGTTGATCCATAAGAAGATATATTTGTGGTTTTAGAACCAAAAACCATCTCAGTGTAGTTTTACATCTCCTCTCTCAGGCTTCTCTCTGGAGCTTCAGTACCAACAGGTCGGTGAGCCAATCAGAAGAGAGGAGGCTCTGAGCCTCTCTTCTGATTGGCTCACTATTTTCTCAGCGATCCGATAAATAATATAGCAGATTTCAGGTAAACACTTAGAGAAACCAAATCCTACAAGGTTGGATGGTTGGTCCAGGTGGGTGGGGCTTGGGGCATGGCTGAGAGCGGTGACTGCTTTGTTGTGACATCACAAAGTTACAGGAAGTCCTGACGGCTGGTTTTAAGGCTCAGTTTCTGAATACAGGCTGTGTGCATTTCTCTGTGGACTGAGCGCTTTGATACTTTCACAGTATTAATATAGAACCTAGAGCTGCTTTATAATCAAACTACACATGGACATCTGCCTTTATACTATATGGGACCTTAGAGTGTAGAAAATGTACAAAAAGAATAATTACACTTCAAGTCTAATTCATTTGCCAAAAAAGAGACAAAACACACAATAAATGAAGATGAATTTGACTGAAAATCTGATATTGTGACAGCTCTAATTTGAGCACATACAGGACTGTATTCAGAGTAATGACTGTTGAACTGAGTGGTCTTCTCTTTAAATAACTTTGGAAACACTCTGTCAAACTTTACAACACTACAGCTGAGATTATGTCACTGTAGAACTTATAAATCTCGTTTTGAGTCACAGTTCAGTCAACCGCCTCAAACATTTGAAGGATCATGGATTTTATCATCTTCTCTCCCCTGTGATAATATTTTGTTCACTTTCTGAATCCTTTGAATTTGAATCCGTTAAAGAAACTGCAGTAAAGAATCAGCTTCCCCCTCTGAAAGACTATGGTTTCCACACACAACAACCAGCGACAAGGACCCAAGTGCTCATTCATCGCCCTAACACGGACCCCTCGCCAGGCCGCCTGTTCCCTCCCAATTAGCGGTGTCTTTGCCTCAAGTCGCTCTGTCAGCTCCAATCAAGGCAGCTCGTCTTCTCAGACATGACTGAACATCCAGATCGCCACCTCGAGGCCGAACAGCCCTGAGGATGGAGCCGACATGTAGTGAGGACACGAGTGAAGGGGAAGAAGAAGAAGAAGAAAGGGGTGGAAAAAAATGAGGAAAAACGAAGAAGCTGTTGGTCTCAAAATCATGTTTTTTTAATTGTGTCTTCCATCTCTGATGCTGTGTTAGTCAATCAAACAGTTTGACTCTGACTGTGACAGCTTCTTCTTCGGATGTTCTGTTAAAGTTTGAGCTGAAAATCTGGAAGTGGAGCTTCACTCTGGAGACATGAGCTGTCTTCAGACGTGTTAAATAAGTGTACCTGTTCTTCTGACGATTCAGAAACATAAACTGAACTTTTCCCCTCAAGACTCCTGCGTGTTTGGATCATTGAATATTATAGCTTTCATGCACTGATGCTATGTTATATCACTAATTTGTTACTGTAAACTGCAGCAGGGATAAACAACTATTCATGGTCATTGGATAGTTGTTAGTGTAGCTGAACTTCTGCAAAGATCAGAGTAAAGCATCTGAAGCAGAGTACATCGTGGGATTCACACTGAAAACAACCCCCCTGTTAAAGAACAACTTAAAAACCCTGATTGAGCTTCAACACTGAAAAATGTTGTTAGTGTGTAAATACATCAGTCTGTCCAAGAGACATCACATAATCTTTATGGTTCTGCAGAGTCGTCCAGTCATCAACACATTGGTAAGTGAGTAATGGGAACAGTAAGACCCACAGAACATTAATAAGATTTAAAACATTAGAGCTATTTATCATAATGATTCACAAGTTTGAATTAATTGATGGTTTTGGTTGATTAGCATTTCATCATTTTGGCCATTATAAATTTTCAAATTTGCACATTTGTTTATATACGTTTGCTACACGCTTCATTCAAATCGACTGAAGTATAAAATCAGCTTTTCAAACCCTTATAAGAACAGTTGTGCCACCTGTAGATTTTTCATAGTTGAATTTTGAGATTTCAAGCTGGAGATTTAAATTTTAAAGCCACGGAGCTTTTTTCTCTGACTGTAGGTAACAATAAATTAACATGAATTACTTTCTTAAGCAATTAAAACAGCAAAAAGACACAATGATCTCAAAGCCACAAACTTTGAGATTGTTTTGCATATCTCTAGTGTAAACATTACAGAAGTACAATCCACAAAGGTGCCTGTGATGCAGCTGTGATTCAGAATTTCTTTGTGGTTTTCAAAAATTAATCTCAATTATCAGCCGCTTCAGCTGTCCACCAAAGGGTCCCCTTATCTTTAGACAATGACAATTCCACCAAGAGCTCATGAGCCATCAAATGATTTTTTTTTTTTTTTTTTTAATGATGCACAGGATTTTATACCAGAATATAAGCCCTCAGGCACTTGAACTGAAATTCATTATGCGTTTCTCATGTTTTTCATTAAAATGAAACTTGTGTTCTGTCCCGGCCATGTGTGTGTGTGTGTGTGTGTGTGTGAGAATGCAAGAGAACTGACTGAAGAGGCAGACAGATTGCAGTCCATTGCTCATGCTCTTATCTGATGAGTGAAAGCAGATAATTAGAGAGGAGTTAAAAGGACCGGAGGCCTTTGATAGACAGTGCTCTTTAAGGAAGTGGGGCCACGGACTCACTCTGCTCATTTTAATGGCTTGATAATAATGACCCCCACCCCCACCCCCAACTCATCCAGAAATCTATATTTATTAATAAATATCATATCATGTGCAGAAGATCACCTTAGAGCAGGATGCAAAATGGTAGCCATGACAAAACATTGTGTATGCTACCATTTTGCAGAGTGTTAGTCTGACCTTTTTTTTTTTTTAACCAAACACCAACCATTTGACTCACAATGCAAACAGAACAGACAGTTTGATGTAACAGAACGTTCTCCCCTCAACTTACTGACATATAGATTTACATCAAGATAAACAACCAACACATACACAGGCTTTTTGGTTATGTCTGATTATACCTGTGTCTATGTGGCTGCAACAGCAGGAAGGAGAGTCAATACACACCTAACAATCAGGCCAATTGTGAAAACACCTGTGTTGGTGGAGTGTGTGTGTGTGTGGGGGGGCTTGCTGCTGTGTTCACGTCATGTGGGAGTTATCATGATTAAGATCTTCCTTATTACACACACTTCACATCAACATCCAGTATGTAATGATAATTAGGAAACTCTAAAACTGCCTGAAACAGAACAACAAGCAAATTAGCCAAAGTCTGTCATTCAAAGCAATCAAACACATATTTGACAGATGCAATAAGAGCCCAGTGTCCCTCGGAATTATCACCACATTGGATGATTCTGCTCCTCCAACAAATTTCAATGCAAATGCAGAGAGTAGTGCACCCATTATGTAGGAGATCAGAAAATAAGGCACCAATTAACATGTGCTCAGTAACTGGATACATTATCCAACATCCATTGGCCTTTGCATTTACAGCTGGTATTAATAAGTGTTCTTGTTATTTCAGTTCAGCCCACATTATGATCTCAATGAGCAAATCAGTTAGGCATCAAACATGGGGGTCAAGAAAAACAATGTAATGGACAGGTGTTATTCTTATTTAGATGGTTTTTATTCCACCTTATAGCTTCAGAGTCACGCGGCATTTCAATTTGCTGCGTGAGTTTTTTCTTTAAGAAAGTGGTCACACTGTACAGATTACATTTGCACCTGCCTGAGATCCAATGTGAGACAGATCCTTTCCAGATGTGATCTGATAGGATATTGTGATACTGACAGCATGTTAATGTAAAGTGCAATGGGGTTCCAAAGCCCCATTTGCATCATATTAACATTCCAGGTGGAGATAGGGGATAAAATATCAATGGAAAATCTTTTATTAATATCTCCTCTAAATCTGCTGGTGCATACCTGATGAAACGCTGTAAACGATTAAATATACCAGCTGTAAGTGAAACAGTGTGCAGGATTTTTTTTATTTTCATTATGTGAAGAGCCTTACTCTATTTCTAAAAAAAAAAAGAGTAAAGCCACGAATGTGTATCAACATCAATCATAAATGAGCTGTGCACATGTTTTCAACATGCAAATAAAGTTGGCAAACCAACCGTAATTATCTGAAATGTGCCAGCTGAAAGAACGTTTAAAAGCCTCTTGTGGACATTTGTACCGTAATGGAGACATGACAAAGCTGCATTCAGTAGTAAGAGAGTTAGGCTATGAAAGTGAAAAGCAGAGGCACAATAAGACTGTGCAGTTGCATTCATATGAAATGGATCTGTAAACATGGGACATCCACGTAGCTATCTTCCAACACACATGATGTGAACATGGCATTAGTTCTGTAGTAGGCACTGTATGTTTGGATGAACTTGATCATGAACATTATCTATCTACGTGGCATGTAATTGATTATGTTTATATTATAAATCAGTTCAAACTTTCTCAAAAGTAAAAAATGATTTTGTGTTTGTCTACAAATTGCTGGGGTCTTTGCACTTATTTTGCTACATATATTCAAATTATAAAACCTTTTGATGACTTTGGTTGATACAAATTGAAGGGGTTAACTTCCTTAGTCAAGCTTATAGGAGGAGGAATGTTTTAATTATTGAGCTGACTTCAAAAAATACTCCCAGGTTTTAACTTTGGATTGTGTGGGACTTAAGTAGGATCCACCTCTAAAAGCACAAACACTATCAAAATGAATGAAAGTTCCAAAGAGTTACATTCACACAGCACAAAGCTTACAAAGATAGCCTTTATCAATCATCTTTTGCATCACATTCATGGTGTCTCAATACAAATACATAAAGACACGATACTCAGCATCATGTCAGTCCACATTAAATATGAAATCACACGACAAGCCAACACTGTGTGTGTGTGTTGTATATGGTCTACAGTGTTTTGTATACTCTCAACCACTTATAGTTACATAGACGTCTTAATGATACATTGAGTAACATGGTGACATCTTGTTTGTAAGATATTTGGTAACACTTTCCTTAAGGCATACAGCTGTGTTGGGTCATAATGTTTGATATTTGCATGGCAGCTATGAGAAAGGTGGTTTTTTTCATCGTATTTCTTATACATGAATATATTTGTTTGAGTACCTTGACAAGTTTGACACCATCTTTAAAATGCACCCAGGCAAAAATGGAATTTAGAGCTGAAATAATTTTTTGATTAATTCATTGGTTGACTGACAGAAAATTAATCTGCATCACTTTGAAAAACGATGAATTGTTAAAAGTCTATTTAAGCAAAAATGTGAAAACATTCCCTGGTTTCAGCTTCTTAAATCTGAATATTTGTCGGCAGTGTTGTGCCAGTTAACACTTACAAAGAACTAGTTCAAAGTTCAGTTCATACAAATAAACTAGTTAACGTTCATAGTTCATTTTTTTTTTAAATTTTGAACTAAATTCACAGTCCCAAAAATGAACTAGTTCATGTTCATTTGTTCCGTTTATTTTAAATAAATAGGCCGCTATTCTTTTTCAATAGAACCTCTTTCTACCCATCCTTCCCCAAATCACTGCCACTCCCAAACTAAATTAATTATTGTATACCACTGAAAAATCACAGACATGCCTTACATTTAAATCCAAATGCTCAGACAAACTGGCTTCAGCAGTAGTAGATGTGTCTGTACTGCCTGTACCATCATAAAATGTGAGCAGCTGCTCACGTTCATCGACTCGTGCAGTTCAGCGTTCGCAAAAAATATGAACGTGTTCAATGAATACTGCCGATTGAACGCGTTCCTACACAACACTGTTTGTTGGTTTCCATCTGTCTTCTATGATGATAAATTGAATATCTTCAGGTTTTGTACTGTTTTCCAATAATAAAGATAGTGCTACTAAAACTGTCAAGGTAAAAACACGTATTAAAATTGCTTACAAAAACTCAATATCTAAGAAGATGAAGCTTGTCCAATGTTTATTTTTACTCATTACTTTTACATCATGAGAGACTTCTAATATATAAACCATTAGCATTAGGGAATATTATGTTTCTACAAATTCTACTGTTTCTACAAATTGCTTAAAATTGTCTTAATTGCTTAATTTAGAGGATATATTAAAATCTCATTGCCTGAACCTTTGTTAATACAAATGATGATTGCTGTTATGCAGATGATACTCAGGTATATCTTTAAAACCAGGAGATTCCAGGATTCTCAACAATGACCAAATTTAGCAAAACATTTTTCCTTATTTTGCTCCACCTGATTCTATGAAGCGGATTCTGGACAACAACTTTAATAAGTAGGTGCTTATTTGTCCAGACCTGTGTTTAGGGCTTTTACAACACAGTGGGGTCTGGCTCCTAGTTAATGTAGTATATATTAGAGTTGCAAGTTTGTTTAGGAGTTCTGTATTAAATTGATTATTGTTGTCATTATTTTTTGTCATTTTTAAATAAAATTCATTTAAAATGGGACCAACACTAACACAAAATTACAAAAAATAAAATAAAACTTATGGCACATATTTCGGACAGTAAGTGGGTTTAGTCTTTTGTCACTTAAAGATCAGGAGGGAGTATTGTTTTATGGATAGTGAATAGATAATCAGTAATATGACTGTAATGTAATGTGTCTGCTCAAAATAAACTTTTTCTGTATGTCTTAAGTCAAGTGCAACCAGAAATGTTTGTGGCAACAATTAAATACAGCATGTAAAAGAAAAATATAGCACATTTAAAAAAAAAAATTAAGCTTGTCCTTTTTTGTTGTCATCTCTTGACATAATTTACATTAGATTTTACAAGAAAATGACACATTGACAGCCATATACCAACAGTAATAAAAAAGGCAAACACAGAATATCATGCAACTGCTGCAAAACACTTGCATGAATAAAACCAACATTATTAACGTTCATAATCAAAGAATTGTCATTATTTTCTTTTAGGCTTTTGTATCCACCTGGCACTTCTGCCTAAACTGGTGACTTTCAAAATATGCCTGAATGAAAGTACGTTTGAAGCAGGTTGTTGAATAACCTGTTAAACAACATAAACCTGTTTTAAAGACACTCTAAATGTTGTCTTTCGGGGATGTCACGGTGTACGGACACACCCTGGAGTACAGTTCTGCATCACAGCAGAAAGGTGAAAAGTTAAACCAATTAAAAAGTTTAGTCAGCTAGTTTTAGTTAATTTGCTCTTTAATATAAGATATAAGTACTCTAATCTTATTGCACTTTAGCACTGTTGAGAATACTGACATAACACAAAAAACAAGGCTTTTAAATTGGTGCCGGTAATTGCACCAAAAATCGCCTAAGACCCGAACATCTGTCAAATTTCACTGACATTTGCTGAACAGTTTTAGAGAAATCCAGTGAGCCAAACTTATCCATTTACTTTATCTCTTTTCAAAGTGGTTGGCTTCTTAAAATTAACTTTAATTTAACTTATTTTTAAAATGAAATGACATTCTGAAAGGCAAATCTGCTCAGCACACCTTTTACATACTGTGAATGCTACAACCTCTTTGAATAACACCATCACTGCTGAAGTGTGACATTCCATAATCTGGTTTGTGATCCATAATGTTTCATCTGCTTCAACATCTTTTGGCAATGCTTGTTTTCAGGTCAAGTCTTTAACAGTTGGCTTTTTAAACAGTGCAAAAGTGGATTTGCATTTCTTCAGATTAAAAAAAAAAAATCCTTCAGGGTTAAATGTGTGTTGATTCCCCCGTGGGATGAGGAGGATTTTCAACAGAAAACAGTGATGTGGGTGGGAGCGATCAAAATCTCTACAGGAGCGGGCGGGAGTGGATGGAAATCCTGCAGTAGTAGGAGGGTGTGGGTTTGAATAAACCGTTCTGTGCAAACCTCCACTTTAAGACTTGATGAATTTGGTCCCTCACTTTGTTTACAGTCTCAAAAAACATGGAACAGTGTATATTTGTACACACTGCTGAAACCTCATTACAAATTGGAAAATACATAACATCCTTTCCGAGGCCGAGACTCCCAGGGCGTGTTACCGATTTAGTTTGGATACTGCAACTCTGTCAACAAATCAAGTGGCAAATGGTTAAATGCCACCAGTTTTGACAGAAGTTCTCAGTGGACACACTGTCTAAAGTTTCCCTTTTGGTTAAATGACATCTTCAGTCTGAGCACCTGCGTCGTTTCATTGTGACAAATCACTGAGCACAGTGTCAAAGCCATCATAGCACAGATAAAGGGTTTGGAGCATGCACAGTACTTCTCAATGACAACAGTTAATTTAATGTACATTAAGAATGATGCAGTTCGTCAGCACAGTTTGGGTTCTGAATCGGTACAAAACAACCCTGTTTTTAATGTTTGTTTGTTTTTTTTTTTGTTTTTTTTACTGTAATCTTAAACATCCAGGGATCATGCGCTGACCTGGGTCAAAATAAAATTGCAAATCATCCTTAGCAGTGATTTTTAGCAAACTTCAAGTATCAGATGGGTGGGTGTGGCCACTATGGACCACAAAATAATATGTCACTAGGTTAACAACCTTTTCCTGCACACGTGTAGGAAAAAAAAATTGCTGCCTTTTGAGATGGAATGAAAATCATCAACTCAGTCTACCAAACACAAGTAGCTGCAGTACACAGACGTCTTGGGAAGCTGCTGCTTCTGCTTCTTGGGTGAGTGAAACCTTGTTGGTGAAGAAACAGTCTTTAAGAGTTTAAAAGTTATCCACCTGAACCTTTTTGCCTCAACGAATCCTCCAAATTAAAGGATAAAATACTTTGCTAGTCCATGTCTGATCTGGTCTAGCTCCACTATTTCCAGACACTATTTACGAGTGCTTTGGGAAACTGTCACCATTTCAAATATACAACTGTTTTCTGAGTTTACATCGCAATGAGTAAGGTTAGCTTAGGTTGAATCATAAAAACTACTTGGTTCCTTTTAACCTTGACCACGGTCATTAGCCAATTGTGACCAACGCTGACGGTCGGGAGGAAATAGGAAACAAATTCAGACATTTTGTTGTCCCATTAACCACCCTGACACCCTATGTGTGCATTTTCTGAAACAACGTTTATTTTTCTTGGGGGCACGGTCTCTTTTGCTCAATGTACGTTAACTATTTTCCTGACAGAAGAGTATTGTTAGATTTCCCTCTTCTCATGAAATAATTATTAAATTTTACACTTCCATTAATACACATCATATGTTTCTATGGCCTTATATTTCACTTACAAGTAACTTAGCAGAAATATGTTTATTCTAAATACCCTGTTCACAAAACAGGCGTATACATCTGAACATTTGTATAGTAGATACAGTGAGGAGATTAAGGGACAAAAAGTCCTGTTTTGAGTCCAATCTAAAGCTGACAGCTCTGCCAACCCTCAAGAAAAAAATGGCACAGATTATCTTACTCATACTTTTTCTTTTTTTCTTATTATAAATATTGAATTTATATGTAAACATTTACAACTCAAAGTATTTACATTTCATTCCTCACTCATTTACACCAGTCAGATTCAACATGAAGTTGCTGATGCTGCAGAGATTTCCTACCAGTACCTTTCTTTCTCGGTTCACACAGCTAACATGACACAAAATCGCTGAATTCAAAAGGCTCTTTAGTTGGCAGCAAACACTAGCGCACCCTTACAGCACAGGTCAGCACCACTTTAGGTCCAAATAAGGGACATGTTGATGGCTTACAGATTTGTAAAGCTAAAACCAAAATCTGCTCTCAAACGTTTCCACCCATGTGATACTTCACCTCAGCTTCCAATGTTAAAACCATTTTGTTAAACTATTCAACCGCTCTGGTCAACTTAGAGACTGCATCTGTTGTTATTTCCAGGATCCTACCCCCCGGTCCTCACAGCACCGTGGTCTCTGACTGCAGGATGGACTGGGTCCGGGAGTTGCGATGAAATTGCACCATGTGGTCTGAGCCGTTCCTGGAGGCGAAGGTGCTGTTGAAGTGGTGATCTCTGCCCAGACGGCAGTTCAGATACATGCTCCGCCACTTTCTCTTGAGCTCGCCCTGAACCTGCAACAAGTCAATGAAGACAGTCAAGTTGATTGAGAAACAGTTTGAAATATCTGAATTGATAGCGCTGAGAATTGAGTTTTAAAACCCCATGAAACAGTGAGTAAAGTATATTTTCAAATTCTTTAGCAGTGGCTGATGCATTTTATGTTTCTGCTTTGTTTGGGGTAAACAGTAAGTGGTAAGTTAGTAGCAGTGGCGTGCCGTCAGTTAGGGCTAAAATTAGAACGATACCAAAGTGGAAGCGATATCTCTCCTTACATCTGATTTCAGAACAGCGTTCTGTCCCATAAAGGTTTTTGAAGCCTGTTTGCATTCATCATGTAATTTACCGCCCTCTTGTGGCAGCAGAGTATTGTCTCCGAACGCTAGTTTGATTTCCAGCTGATATAACAGCTATTACTGTCATTTTTGTGGGCGCCACCGTGTCCCAGTGATATAAAGACTGGAGGTGGTCAAGCGAAGAGGTAATCGACATTTTCTACATTTTACCACAACTCCTTTCAGGAATAGCTCAGTACGTAGGTTGTGTGCGTAGTGAGCGAGAGAGAGAGGGAGGAGAGCGGTGATGCTGGCGACTGGAGCAGAGTTGGCTAGTTAGCTAGCAGTTAGTAGTGCAGCTGTGAACGTAGCAGTGTGATGTATGTGCACTCTAGGCTGTTCGTCAGTAAATAAATGCTACGACTCCTCAGGACCCTAGTTCTCGCATCTCCCCTGTGTTTCCCAACTCCAGTCCAGACTATGAGTCATTGTCAGTTAATGGTAAATATTTTGAAGATTACATTAGGAAGTGTTTTTTCGATATTTTTCCTCCATACTGCATATTTGCGTGGTGTGAACGTGGCAGCAGACGTCGCTAAGCTGCTGCGGAGAAGCACCCGTGTGTTTTCTCTGCTGCGGTGCAGAAAACATCAATAAAATATCAATGTCTCTATTTTTTCATGTCTGTATCATATTTAGATTCAGCCTAGACAGAGAAACTACAGTGGAAGCTGTCATTATTGTGTAATTTCGCTGGTGTGATGTGAATATGGCAACAAAAGGTCTTTTCTCTAGTCTTTTCCTGCTGGGACACACGCACATCACTTGTGTAAAATAGTCGAGAGGCCAAATCTCTAGATCACGCGACACGAGAGACACGCGTGTGTCCGTTCTAACTGGATAACATGGGCGGCGAAACGAAAATCAACACGTTCCCGGCCTAAAAGTCGCCGCACACCACTGGTTGGTAGTAAGCACAGACAATTTTACCCATCAAGCCTAAACAGGCGAAGACAGGAGCACCACCTACAGGCGCTCAAAAACCATGAACACAAACCATTTTCACTGTACGTGCTGCCTTCTTGTTTTGACTTGTTTTATCCGGCGAAATCAGGTTTATCTGGCTAAATGAGGATAATGAGTTTTATTTGAAATGATAAGAGGATAAAGCCCCCCAGTCTTTTCTGTTCTAAAACAAATATCAGTGAGCATTTTCTATTTTCAAGTCTTACCATGGTCTGTTGTCATCTGCTGTGTTGGCACTGCTGTTATGGATATTTGGATAATATAAATCAATTTCTTTTATTTTAATGAGAAAATCATAATGATGAAATTAAGACACACACACCCAAATCACAAATTTTTAGCTCCAACCAAACAAATTGCCAATATAATTCACTGCTTATCAAATGTTTCCACTAAGAACAACACTGAAAAATGAAGCTTTGCATTTTTAAATGAGCATGCTATCAGCTGAGTGCAGACAAATTCATGGGGATATTTTAAAAGCTGTATTATTTTCTTGCCTCTGTAAAATACTAAACAGGAAATGATGTTTGATATTTATGGATATGCGACATTTATTTATGTGCTTGGCTGTTTAAGTTAAAATGACTAAATACCATATACAGTACTATGTCATGTCACACAATTAGCTCTTACCTCACTGTTAAGGAAACAGTAGAGGATGGCCACCACCAGACCCTGAAAAAAACAACAATACAGTAACGTACAGAGCAGCAGTACCTCAACATTTAAGTCAGAAACATGTATGTTTCATTAACAACAATGATAATAACATATAGAAATAGAAGTGGTTGAATAACTAATACCACAGCACCTGAAAAGATCCGAGGGCCAGGTCAAAAAATATTTTATAATCTTCTGCGATGGATTCACTGAGAGAGACGAAGACCACGTAGTGTATCCCAAACAGAGGGATCAACAGGAGAGTAGATTTGGCCAACCTCCTGCGAGGAAACACAAATGAACAGTTGTGTTTGTTTGTATTTATTGAGTATATATTGTTAATTTACTGTAAAGGGTCAGACCCATCTAACCTCAGTGGTATCTGGATTTTATTTAGGTTTTATTTACTGAGGTTTTTATTTCTCTCACCCCTGAGACAAAAGAGGAGACAAAAAGGTCATTCTTGACCTCGACAATGAAATAGTTTTAAATATTAGTACTACTACTAATTGTTTTTTTCAAACTCCGTCTTGCTAATGAAGATCGTAAGATGAGGTTAAAAGCCATGAATTTGAGTCACAGACGTAGCCACTGGTTTCTCTAAAATATGTTTGAAAAACCCAAAGAGCTGTTTAAAGCTGAGAATCCCAAGATTCTTCTAACAATCCAGATGAAAAAATATTCCTTTATACCTTTTTAAATGGTCCCATATAGTATAAAGGTAGATGTCCATGTGTTGTTTGATTATAAAGCAGGTCTAGGTTCTGTGATAATACTGTGAAAGTATCAAAGCCTCAGTCCACAGAGAAATGCACACAGCCTGTATTCAGAAACTGAGCCTTAAAACCAGCCGTCAGGACTTCTGGAACTTTGTGATGTCACAAGGAAGCACTCACTGCTCTCAGCTATGTTCCAAGCCCCGTCCACCTGGACCCACCATCCAACCTTGCAGGATTTGGTTTCTCTGAGTGTTTACCTGAAATCAGCCAATCAGAAGAGAGCCTCCTCTCTTCTGATTGGCTTACCAACCTGTTGTTACTTGATCTCCAGAGTGAAGCCTGAGAGAGGAGATGTAAAACTACATGAGATGGTTTTTGGTTCTTAAAACCACAAATATATCTTCTTATGGATCAACACTTCAAATAAAACACAGGACAAGAGGAAAAAATGGGACCTTTAACTCATTACTCAACTTGCATTTCTGTTTCTGAATGAAAACAAAGATGGAGTCACAATTTGGGAAACAGAACTAAATATTTTTCCTCTCAAAGGAGGCTGAAACTATCTGCATTGCTCTGGGAATGTGGATTCTGGAAAACTGAATACATTTGTGTGGTGCTGTGTTACTGCTAACAACTCCTACATAAGACGGTAAAATCCTCCCTCCCAGTATCACTCTCCAGCTGTCGACTCAGCTCAGACTTACACTGAACTACACCACAGTGACACTGAGTCTTCACTTAGACCAACAAGAGATTCAGCAGTGGAGCGAATCAGGTTTATCCAGGCTTTTCGTCACCTCTCACCCCTGAATCTCGGATCCCCGCGGCCACAAAACATGAGAGCACCTGACAACTCAGCACAGCTCAGATTTCACTGGAGGGTAAAATTGCCTGGAGATTAAACACACTGCCTCTGACCGGGCAAAGACTCAAATAGAGACTGAATTGTGCAAGAATGTGCTGCACCATAGTGGCATAAAAGTTTCACCCCCCCCACCCCACCTCCACTTCATAAAGGCTGCATCATGAAACACTGTCTTGTTGAATGAGTGTTTGCGTCACTCCTATCTCTCCAGACAGCAAACACAGAGGGGATAAAAAAAAAATGTTCTGGGTGTCTCAGATTATCTGTTTTTTTTATATCTTGAGGCATTTAGCTGACTCTTATCTACAGCAGCTTACACTGACCGAGCAGATGTAGTGTTTGAACATGAATGTTGACACTTTCTGTGAACTTTTTTGAACTTTCCTAAGCATGCACCAGGTTTGTCGCACATATCCAAGAGAGCAGAGATGGGACTTAAATCTCGGTGTAGTTTTTGCTGTTCACACCGTTTAGACAGCATCAAATCCGCAAATCCTCGCCTTGTGTGAGGTACCTGTATTGTGATTGGTCGTTGCCGCCCACATCAGGACACCTCAGCTTCTGAACCAAGATCCGAATGATGCTGATGAACAGGATGAAGTTCACCTTGGAGAAAAGGAAGGGAATAACTGAGTAATTGCAACAACCGAGCCTCAAAATCACCCTTATGGGGTTTTCTATTTTGCTGCGTTGGACATTTTCCCACCCACCGAAAACACTGAATGGAAAGAAAAACCAGAAAAACAAACAAATTAAATGAGTCCAGTGAAAACTTTGTTTCTCTAGTGCATCTTTTGTCTCCTTTAAAGCATCACTAGTGCCCATACAGAAATGTAATGTAGGACATATATGTCCCTATATCAAAAGTGATGTTGCCATATACAGTATATTGAATTTCAATATATGAAAAGGTATCAACATATAAAATAAAAATATATATTAAAAAAATTTTATATACAAACTAAATAAATAAATCATAAATATACTGTATGTACATATATTACATTTGCGTATGATAGTAATTACCTTGAAATTACCTTGTAGGATTTTGCTAACGATTCAGTCGTTTTACCTGGATCTGTTAACTCTCGCCCTCAGTCTTTATTGTATCATTACGCAGCACTGATTTAGCATGATGTCATGTTTTGTAGCCATCAAACACGGATTATAAAAGCCTTTTGCAGGTGTCGCAATTTCATGAGTCAGCTTTTGAGATGAGCAACATTTGAGATGGAGATTTCAACCACAATCTAGACAGGGAATAAGCAAAGGGTCAGTGATGAAGCCATTACAATGAGCTTTCAACTGTAGAGAAACTGAGCTGTTTTTCATTTCACAGCAACCCACCTGGAACCAGAGTAAAGATACTAAATGATGATGCAAGTTTTTTTTTTTTTTGTGGTCTTTTGAGGTCTCCTCGTGTGATTCGTAATAAATTAAATTTACACATCTGGCGGCAGCATAAATAATCTTAGTTATCACGAAAAGACCTTCATCTGCAACTTCCCCCTGCTGAGACCTTTAAAGGTTGAAATAGCTTACGTAACCCAGCGGGAGCACGGGAATACACTCAGCAGGAAATCCTGTGAAGTTAATACCTTGAGACGTGGGGTGCCAGCACATTATGTCGCCGTTACTGATGCTAAAAAGAATGCTCACTGATGCCTGTAGATCTGTTAAACAATTTATTGGGGTTTTTGAAAGGTTTTAAAGTCGACAGGGTCATGAACCACGGCCCTTTAATGAGCTGCAAACTTTTCAACAGGTAAAAAGGACCAAATCAAATCAAATATATGTATCTTCTTTGAACATATTGATCCTTCACATGTGGATAGAATTATTGGAAATAAAATTAACTGACTTTGAAACTCACATGAATGTCCCTTAAGTGCAACTCAGTTCTGTCGAATATGATGCGTGAGTGATTGCACTTCATTGGTGGTAACAAAACCTGTCTGATGTGTTGATTGCGCTGCTGAGATTAAAAACCTTTATGGGCTTACAAAGGCCATATATTCATCATAGAAAGTAAAAATAAGACGAGATGAACAGATATCAAAGGATGACAGCCACAATTACATCAAATCAATGAAGAAACACAAAGCAATTAAATAAGTTCCTGGGAAATCAAAAGTTTTTGATGTCAATATTGTCTGCCCACTGGATTTGCTTTTGGCTGGATGCTAAGAAATTACTGTGCCATTTTCCCAACAACATCTGTATCCTTTGTATCATCATCCATTGTATCCATTTGGATGCACTTGAACCAACAGGCATACGAAACACTTGCAGGAAAAAAAGGTGAGTTAATGAACCTCAACCTACCATAATGGAGAATCCAATAGGTCCATTGATCACCCAGTTGGGTATGTGGTTGTCATTTCTCTCCCAGCATCTGAGGGCACCATAATGTAACTATTATAGTATACATAATATATTTGTAAACACACAGCAGGAGCAGAAAAGCAGGAGTGGTTACAAGCAGGAGTGCCAGGCTGCTACCTACTCTACAAGCTTTCAGCAGACCTGAAAGTCATTCGCTTCTGAAGTCAAACCTTTTGTCCTTCAGGTAGTGATGGATGGATGACGCCACATGAAACTCTGGGGCTTTCTTAATAAGATTTGATGCCTCAAACAAAGAAAGTAAAGTGACACCTGGTGGTTTGCAAAACTCATAGCAGACTTTCAACACTGGAGCCAATTACCCATCTCTACCTACAAGGCAAGTCTTAGTCAAGTCACATATCCATCCTGTTTTGGACACTTATCCAGGTCTGGCTAAGCAAAGTAGCCCAGGGGTCCATGTCATCAGCCATGTCCTCCAGCTCTTCCAGGAGGATCATAAGATATTAAATTGTGTACCCTCTTGCATGTTCTCTGAGTCTTCTCCTAGTTGGACATACCTGGAAAAACAGAGGGTGTCCAGGAGGAATCTCTACTGTTGGCTGAAACATGTTAATCCTACTGTAATTAACCAAAGCCAATACCATAGACAAGGACAGGGAAGTAGATCACCTGGTAAATTGAGACCTTCACCGTCAGACTCAGCTTCCTCTTTACCACATCAGTCTGGTACAGCATCTACATTATGACTGATGCGTCACAACTCTGATTCAAATATAAGATGACCCCTGGTTTTTTAAACCTTTTTTTCCGGAAAAAAATATCTACTTATATTTGCGCCAATACAATCATACAACTAATAAACTTTTGATTCATTTTAATGTTAACCTCTCCTCAAAACAAACCCACTGATGAAGTCAGTGGCGAACTGGGTGGTCTATCTCCCTAGACCTCTAAAGCTGCGTTCAGACCAACTTCAAGAGGGCTGTGTAAAAAAAACATCCCTCTCATTTGTTTGAATAGAACCTGCCTGTTGGGGATGGATCCAGCAAAATGATGCAGGGTCATCAAGCATAAAAAGTTGAACCAGGATCAAATCTTCCAAACGTCATCACACAAGATGATGCATTGGCCAACTGCACATTCATGGTAGATTATTTTACAATGATAGTGCCATACTTGGACTATTTACCAAAGGATTGTGGTAACTAAAGATAAAATAGTTTTCACTTTCATTTGTAAAATCATTTCTGAGTATTAAATAACCATTGTAATGTCTCTGGCTCTCTGCTAACCTTACTCATAAACTTGGAAATCTTTCAGTTGGGACAGCAACTCCCAGTCCAGCTGTGAAGCAAAGGATCAGCTCTTTAGCTTTGCAAGAATACTGGAGGGTCACAAGTCTTTAATAGGAAAATCATTTGACATTTGGGTATAATGTGTAGGCATAATAATTTAATATTCAAGCGGTTTGGCTACAAGCCTGTCTGATGCCGTCTGATGTACCTATATTAAGTCTAAAAACTCTTGAGTCAAAGTCTAAAGTCTTCATATGTGAGACATAATCCCAACTCCCGTCAAAGTCTCAAGTCTCTAGGTCTGGTCAGAGCTCTCTGGGGGCTACAAAAATCACACTACATAATCTTAACTCAAGGTGCAGCTTTTTCTGGAGCTTTCAACTGCATTTTGCTGCTTTATATCAGCAGATGCCACTGGGTCACTGTTTAAAACTTCCAGAAAAAGCAATGTAGTGGACTTTATTCTAAGATTGTTTTCGCCAAACCACAAGGTCAAGAATGAACTTTCATTAACATTCTCCACACAGTTTCCTCACCCTGTGGAGCTGCATCATTGCTTTCCTTGATTATCAGACTGCTGCTCTGCTGCAGAGTTATTTCACAGAGTCATTTTAAAAATACGCCCACTCAGTGCGACTCACTCAATAATAAGCTGCAGTGTCAGCTGTAATAATGTACAAAAGAGGCCGAGCAGCTCAGCGGCAATGGGCTCATATGACGACGACTCAATGCAAATCCCACCGGCTGAATTATACAATAAAGCGCTCTTTGACATGTGGGATATTTGTCTTATTATTTCTGGAAACCAAGCCACACTCTCATGTGGCCACTCGCTGAAAGAATCTAATCGATAAACGTAATATGTGGACTTAATGGAATAACAGATGCAGTCCCTGTTGAATACCAGTGTATGCCACTCTCTAATATGACTGAAACTCCCCTAATGATGGAGAAAATAATAAATGATTCCACAGAATGGATGGCGTACTCTCATATATACACTTGAAGCAAAAAAGAAAAAAAAAATTAATTCAACTTAAATTAAAATGTCAGACAACACGTGGTATGCAGATTCCTGTGATACAACTTAATCCAACTTGAAGGACATTACGATGTGCACAAATACCAAATCTGAATCACATTTTCATGTTGATGAGTGATTAGCTGTTGGCGGCACTCACCCGGTGTCTTCCAGATAGATTCTTGTCATCACCCACGCAAAGACGAACACAGTGGGGATTCCTGTGAACAGCCACCAGGAAAACATTGATATAATGTAGGTAAACATAATCCATCTATTGTTTAGATCTGAGACAGTACCAGTCTTAATGTTTATTTTTAGTATTTAATTTACTACTATTTTACATTTTGAATAGTATAACTTAATATGTGTTTTATAGATTATATAATACTATATAAGAATTTATAAGTATAAAAATATACTGTATATATATAAAATTCTAAAAAGCTCCATAGAGCACATGCAGCTATTTGATTCAGTGTGACCAATTGTGGGAAAAATTGTGACTACCCACCCCAGCCGATGAACATGTAGACGATGAAGTGTCTGTTCTCAGAGAAGATGACGACGAGCAGGGTGTGGAGGTACAGACCCTCCACCAGCAGCCAGAAGAAGTTGGCCATGATGAAGTACTGGAAAAATACCAGGCTGGCTTTACATCCCACCTGAAAAATACACACCAAGGGCAAAAATGCATATTAAAGGAGCACCTAAAGGTCAAAGATATGACTAGCTTATAGACTTTGTATCTAAATCCTGAATGCTCAAATGTTAAATGTCAAAAAACCATTAGAAATTCTGTAACAGCTTTATCACTGACACAAAATGAACCGTTAAGTCATTTTCTCAACATCTTATTGTTTGTCTTTGCAGAGCTGTATATAACCACAGTGTTGAACCGGACTTTATGCTAATTACTTTGATACACTGGATGTGGGTTTACATTCTCATTTTTCCACCAGGGAAATCGGTGGGTTCACCAGGTGACATGCTTTATTTTGCAGATCACAACAATACAAGCAGATACGAGTATAAAGGTCAGAGCGCCCTGACAGTATTCCTGCAATTATTACAGACGTTTCCACTCCAAGATGAGAGGAATGTTAAATAAGAAAGGATCAAATGTCAGAGCTTTAGAGCATCAAAAGTTTTAATGCATATCAAAAGATGTCAAGTACTGAGAGTTGTCAGTGGATGATTGTTGAGATTCTTAGTCTTGTGTGTTTCTTTTTAGGGTTTGTTTTTATGTCTTTATTGGACACCAGAGAGAAGACAAGAAACAAAGGAGGGAGATCGGATTGTGGAAGTTCTGGCTCATGGCGGATGGTTGGTGTCTTAAGCACCCACCACCCAGTCACCCACCCTCTGAAATGATATGTCCTGATTTAAATTATTGGTTCATTTTCATACTGCTCAAAATTGAAATATGAATTAAATATCTGATCTGTAATGATCTTTCAAAATTAAAACTGCTGGATTTGTAAAATGCAACTGCCTTACAGTAACATCACCACCACGACAGATCTGATGTCAGCTGTTAACTTGTCTATTCAAATTAACAGAGCTGTGTCAATTCTAAACAAGATTATGTGATTTGTAGTTGGCTTAATTAAAGTCGGCATGAAGTCAAAGCAGTAATCATAGATTTTAACATCAACTCAGATTCACTTATTTTTTTTTTATTAAAATGTCCACACAAACCACTAAAATCAAAATAAAGTCCACCTCTGCCCCAATGAAGGAGCTATTTGCAAGTTTTGCTAATTGCTACATAGCTGACGCTAGCATTGACAGCTGTTTACTTCAGCCATTGCTGTGTTTATAATACAAGAGGTTATAATATGTCCTCTGAGCAGCACTGTTTCTTCACGGCAGTCTGGATGCTAGTCAAGTCAAGTCAAGTCAATTTTTATTTGTTTAGCGCCAATTCACAACACACGTTATCTCAAGGCACCTTCCAAATAGAGCAGGTCTAGACCTTCTCTTTATAATAATATTTACAGAGACCCAACAATTCCCACCAAGAACAAGCACTGGGCGACAGATGCAAGGAAAGACTTCCTTTTAAGAGGCAGAAACCTCGAGAATGCAGAACCGGACACAGGGTGGACGGCCCCACTGCCTAGGCCGAGAAAGAGAGAGAGAGAGAGAGAGAGAGTGCAAAGAGGAAAAGAACAAGAACGTACAGTGATAGCAATATTAACAATAGTGACAGTAGCGGCAGTAACAGCGATAGTAATGTAGTGGCAACTGCAGTGCTCATACTGATAAAAGATAGATAGATAGATAGATAGATAGATAGATAGATAGATACTGTATTTATCCCATAGGTGAAATTCATGTGTCCATTAGCTCATTGTTGATAATAATAGAAAAAGTTAGTGATAAATAAACAATAATAATAATTAGATTTGTCCACTTCCTTTGGCTGAGGTGTTGTATAGCCTGATGGCAGTGGGAACAAAGGATCTCCTGAACCTCTCTGTTCTGCAGCGCAGTGAGATGTTGCTGCAGCTGTAGCTGCTTCTCTGTCCTGTCAGAATGTTGTGGAGAGGATGGTTGGTATTGTCCAAGACGGCCTCCATCTTACATTGCATGCCTCTATCCACAACAGTCCTGAGTGAGTCCAGACTCCTGCCAAGCACAGACCCAGCCTTTTTTACCAGCTTGTCCAGTCTCTTTGTGTTCGTGTCGGACATGCTGCCGCCCCAGCAGACTGCAGCATAAAAGAGTACACTGGCCACCACTGACTGATGCATGAAAACATATGCAGCATTTCACTGCAGACGTCAAAGCTTGCTATCTTCAGTAGAAGAAAAGAAGTGATAGAAAGAGAAGAAAAACACCACTGCTTTCAATCTCCAGAGACAGCTGTTGGTGAGTAAAGGAATGAAGTCTGATGCTGAACTCTGAACTTGCAACTTTTCTTTTAGACTGACTTAGCTGTTAATGCTAATGTTAGCTTTGTAGCAATGGAAAAACTTACAATTAGCTCCTCTAATCTGTATATTCCAGACACACTAGTGTAGCTAAATATCCTTGCTCTGCGCCTCCAACTCATCAGATGTAAAATATTCATTGGCATAGCAATGATTGTTTTGAATACACCGAACATATGGATGTAATGTGGAGAAATGGATTATCCTGCAGACATTTTGACCCTTTTGTTTGGGACTCTCATCTCCACTGGAATCCATGATAACTGCTGAGTAAAACTCAACTAAAGCTGCTGTTCTCTGTCAACATAAAAACCAACATTACAAGCCTGCAAATCATTATTTCATAGATTTTTGGCAGCGTATTCTATTAAGCACTGATGATTCTGAGAGGTTTGCTTGTTTTTTTAAAGGAAAAAGTGTTTTTGAAGCCTGTAAAGTAATGTACCGGAGACGTATTGGCACTGTTATTGTTATTGAGGCTGTGCAGTGCCAATCATAATACAGTATGTGGCTGCAGAGGAGCTTCCCTTTCTCCCTAAATTAGACAACATATAGTGAGTCCAGGTGGATAAAATTCATTGCCAGTAAATGAACTGTCACAGAAGACGGTTTGTCAGTTTTTATCACGTTGATAGCACTGATTGATTTTTACAAAACTTTCACGTAAATAGAAAAAAGTGACGACTCACTTCTATAAAAACAAATTTACATTTTCAATTTCAGCTTCACACTCGAGCTGTCTCCGCTCTGTGACAGTTGTGCTGTTAACGCTCGAGTGTGTCACTCGCTCGCTCGGGGATCAGTGAGGACAGGGGTGGTGACCTCACCAGTGACGGCTGGTTGGAGCACTGCGAGGTCCGGTTGAAGAGGATGTCATCCTTCACCAGCACGGCCACGGCTCTCAGGATGAAGGAGAAGAAGAGGTTGAGGTGGATGTAGTTCCTGGTGCAGTGGAGCTTCCTGCACAGATGTTGCAGATACATGACATATGGGTGATGGAAGATTAGTTTAAAACATGAGTAGTGTAAGGCATGCCTCAGTAACAGTTTGAATCCAAGTTTTAAATCATTTTAAACATGAATGTAGAATTTTATGTTTGGTATAATATGAAACTAGACTGTCACGCCATTCCAGCCAAATAAATCACATTATGAGCAACACAACCGCTAAATCTGAGATCAAACTTCATGTTTTGTGCTTTTTCATCAAAAACGGATGTTTATTCAGGCAGAAATGATTGAGATCAGAGTTTTAGCTTTCTCTATGGTATTCCAGCCCGCAGATAAACTTTCCCATACATCCACTAGTGAGATGGTGAAAACCTCAGTGAAGAACACACAGGGTTTTGTCCCCTCTGCTGGTTATACTGGTGAACTTACCCACATCTTAGAGTGTCCCTTATCCCCAGAGCCCCTGGTTGCTCATTTTGGCCGCACAGTTTTGGAGATTTTACTGTTTGAATGTGAGTGTGTACAGCCTAGGGTTTAAGGGGTTAATGATCTTTAAACTTCACTGTTTTCATTTAAACGCTACCATGAAATAACTGGTCAGGTTGGGATGTCAGGATGTGGAAAGCCTTGAAAATGGTTTTGTGCCAGTTTTTCACCAATTGCACTGTCCAAAGGTCAGACACAGATACTGTTTATATATACATATATATGTATATATAAGAATAGTGAACAGAACTCCCAATATTAGCTGTCAGGTGGTGGTTGGTCGCAGGAACAATGCGTTTCGCCTGTGGCTTCTTCGCATACATAGATAACCTGACTAATTATCATCATCTACTTTGTGTTTTAACAGTTTTTTTAAAAAACATTTTTCCAAAAGATAAACATATTACAAAGGTAAACATTTTCCAAAATAAAACACACAATAATATTATACATTATCAAAAATCACAGTATCATTAATATTACCAGGGCTTCAAAAGAAAAATGTCAAATGACAAAATGAAGACGAAGATAATTGGTGATGTGACCAATGGATTGGTATTCATCACACCTTGTAATTATATTGAGTGAACCTGAAGAAGCCACAGGCGAAACGTCTTGTTCGCTCTCAATTAAAGTCAAAGGGAAATTATCTCAGTGTGCGGTGCTTTAGTTTGATTTTCATGAATATACAGGATTTTGAAATACAATGGTCTTGGCTACCTTCTATTGCAGGTTCTCATTTAGTTGAGCATTTTGTCAGATGACCCTGCATTTTTTACGCCAAAGCACTTTTTTTGAGAAAGCTTGTGACGCCAGCGATTTCTACAGCTTTTAGCTGCATCTTCCTGTGCTGAAAAACCTTTAAGCACTTTAAGCTACATTAAATGCATGAGTTATAGTTTATAGTAAATGTGTTCAGCCTCTGGTGAAGCTAAAAACTTTCTTTACAGTCACTTTTCAAATCTACAGGGAGACTCTGCACAACACACTCCACCAATGGGTGGAGTGTGAAGATATAATGAGCTTTCACTCAGAGATAAGAGCTGTAAAATCTAGGAAAGATGAATATAGTATGTACAAGTTTTATGATAGTAAATCCTCTTATATTTAAATGCAGGCTCCTCTACCACTTGTATCAAACACATGTACACTGAGAAAAAACTCTTTTTTACTCCAGCTCAAATGTGCTGAATTAAATGAGCCCTTAGCAAAGTTTTTTCATGTCTCTTGAATAAAATATCTTCTTACAGATATGTGGTTTTTCTGCATATTTACCACATTAAGTTCAAAGGTTCCACTGCTGTGGTCAAACCTCCTGTGGCTTTTTAAAGCTAATCCCAGCAGCAAACAAATCAACATAATTTAAATTAACAAAATGAAGGAAACTAAATAAAAAAAAAAGAAGATGTGTCTAATTGCAGTGCTTGTTCATTTAAAATCTAATTAAACCAACAGCATTTCCTTGGACTCTGACATGTCAGTCAGCACATGGAGATTAAAAAACACCAGAAAGGAACTGAGCATGAAATTTACGCCAGCCAGTTTTCCTCTGTTACTGATATTTTTATTTTTATTTATTCCAGTTATGTGAAGACCCAGCTTCTCCATTGAAGATTTATCTGGTGTAATACAATTGCAATATTTGGTCTTACCGGAACAGACAGAGGATGGCGCTCCCTGTGGTGAGGGCGATCAAAGACAGACTGTGACCCAGAGTATATAACGTCTGCACGACCACGTAGAAGACCAGCTGCAGACACAGAGAGAAGAGCAGGCGAGTTATATTTCTTTTCTAATCATCTTTATTACGGCATCATCAGTCTCTCAGGCAGTTAGTTAGTGTGTCAGTCCAGTGCTTTGGAAGATATATCTCTGAATCTTGTCAAGTTACTGCAACAGCACATTTATTGTGCCTATGTTAGCAACAAGCTACCAGCTGTGTTTTGGTACTAGGGTGATACTGAGTCTTTTTCTTCATTTTGATATTGTTAAGTTGTCGCCTCCACACATTTTTTTGCCACATTAGTGGCGCGACTCTAACGATGATGCCGGTCCGTCTGTGTCCTGACCAGAAGTCCCAGTTTGTCTTGGATTGTCCCGGTTTCAAGCTCAGTGTGCCAAGTTCTGACAAATATCTGCAAGCACTAAAATGTCCCGGTTTTCAGCTAAATTAAAAGGATAATTCTAATATTTACCTGTTTTCAGCACTTACATAGAGTTTTATAATGTTCTGTCCTACTCATTACCTAACCCAGTATTAAAACATAAACAATGCACCATGCGTATGTTTGTTTCAGTGTGAAGCTGTCATGATTGTTGCTACCCTGAGTCATGCTGCCATGACGATGACAGCTGTTTCTGGTTAGATGGTTAGCCATCATGCTGAAGATACAGACCATCTTTTCTGAAGAGCTCCAGGAGGGTTACTCCTTCCTTCAGGTACCAAGAAATGAGAATGAAATGAAATTTGAATTGAATTTAAATTTCTTACAAACATTCATGTTCCACTTAGAATGAATTGTTATCACTTTGGTGGACACTGTGCTTTGTCAATTGGCATTCCCTTCAAACTCATTAGGCGAATTACCAATTACTGGCATGCTAATATGCTAAGCTAATATGGCAGACATGTTAATATTATACCTTCTTTGCATCAGCATGATAGCATTGCCACTGTGAGCATGTTAGCATTGTGACATTAGCATTTAGTTAAAAAAAACAGCAGTGACAGTTTTCAGGAGACAGAAAATTCAATTGCAATTAGCGGCTTGAATTTTGGACAGAGATTTGTATGAATACACAAATTTGTAGGAAAACCTGTATGTTAAATGTTAACATATATACTGTAGGCAGTTTTACATTATGATCTGTTAATCTACACAATATATTAATTTGAGAACATGGATTACTAATACATTAGCAGTAAAAAAAATAAATCACCTATCACCTGCAGGACTCCCTACACACTACAGGTCAGAATGCTAAGAAATCTGGTGTGGAGATGATGATGAACTAATATATTTTTTGACCCATAACAGAACACCTTAAGTTAAACAAAGGTAAACTGCTGTTAAACAGTAGAACAAGATCAAAGATGGCTCTCCCCTAAACACTCATTGTTGATGTTTGTATGTGTTTCTGCTCTGATGATGCTTTTCTTTACATTTATTATACAACTAATATTCACAGTTCTGTTGGTGACGGAACTGTCACCGAGGAGATTAACCGATAAGAGAGCAAGTGTTATAGTGAAATAAAAGATCTTATTGGACTTTTATATTCAATTTATCAGTATTGGGTTTTGATTAAAATGATTGCCATTACAGATGCAGGAGGAGGAGGTAGAGACATGAGGGAGAGAGGGCGAGAGAGCAAGGGAATATGAGAGAAAGAAAGAGAGAGAGAGGCGGGACAGCACAATGGGCAATTCAGTGGTGCCGTTCATGACCCGAAACAAGTGAACAGGAGGAAGCTGCTGTTACACAACAGCAAAGAACCAAAAAAGCATGAACACAGGACAGCAGATGTTTGATTTCATAATTGAGATATCTTCCATGTGAGGACAGAGACACAGAAATCTAACTATTTACTCACCCAGTGACATCTCTTATTACACAAATCTGGACTTTGTTGATGATTGGTGAAACATCTTTGGCTTTGTTGTAAAATATAGCACCGATCAAAAGTGTTTTTTTCTTACAAAACACAAATTATGGATCTTTTTTTTTTTTTTTTTCTACCATTATGCTTGACTTCAAGAATAATCATTTGAAAAGTTTCTGTGAAATCTGGTGGATACTGTCACACACACAGCCTGAGTAAAGCCAACATACAGACACCGCCGCCCCGAGAGCCACGCTGCCAGCACGGCTAAAAACTGAACAGTGATGTCTCATTACTACATGAAATAATAAAGGAGCTCCAAACTGTGAGAACACAGAGACCTAAAGCTGCTCTGGTCTGCACTCTCTGTGACCCTCTGTCCTGTTCCCACTCTGCGTTGTGAAATGTCCTGTAATGTGTCAACAGTAATTAACCAAGTCAACGTCCTTTTACTCACAGAAATAAAAGCAAGAAAAGGGAGACTAAAAGGGGGGAAGCAAAAGTTTGGCAGAATTTCTTTTTTAATACAATGTAATTTTTTCACTTTATGAGAAATACAACAAAAATTCATGTTAAACTTCAAATAAATAGCAGCTGAATAAATACAAAATTTATTGGAAAGAGAAAAAGAAGAAAGAGCAAAAGAAGAGATAATAACCACCTTATGTCACCTTTGACCTGACCTTATTCCAGGTGAGTGTGTCCAATACCTGTATTCTGTCCTGAAGGATATATGAATACACACACACACACACACACACACACACATATACTGTATACATATATATATAGAGTCTGGATCTGCACAGCAGTGTCATCAGTGCAGTTTGTTTACGGCTGCCGTGACAATAAAATGACGCTCTCTGCTGGGCCATCAGTGGCCTCCTGATGTTCTGAAATGACTGAACATTACCTTCACACACAGAGCTGATCCTCCCATGTGGTAACACACTAAAGATCTCTTTGTACCACAAAGCAACAGTGGGAGGAGACTCCTTGATCCTTTCGAACAAAATACATTTTTGTGCCAAAAGCAATAATTTATCCAGCAAATTCAATTTCAGAGAGGGAAAGAGACACATCTTTAGAGGATAGACTAAAGAAAAAACTGAATCTTTTTTCATTTTAACTCTGAAGCTCCTCTGCAAAAACTGACATACACATTTATATTGAGAATTGACTTAAATGATTTCAAAATATATCCAGTTTTGGTTAATGTGTGAAATGAAGCAGAATTCAGATTAAGAGGAAGGAAAAAAAAGCAGAAACAGCTGTTTTTTTTTTCTCTTTTCGTAACTTTCCTTTTAATCTTAATCAGGACATAAAATATGTGTCTCTTGTGTTTCAGCGCAGATGTGATGCAACAAGGCCTTTTTTTCTTTGCTCTGAATGAAGGTTTGCATCAGATCCGAGCAGGCTCATTATACGACGAGTATCAGAGGATCAAGAGAGAGAGTGTTTTGTTGTTGAGAAAACTTTTGTTTCTGGCACCAAGAGCTGAGGAACTGATAAATTCCTGTTAGGGACAGAAACAAAGAGATTGAAATCTGCCAATAAATGCCTTCTCTCTCTCTCTCTCTCTCTCTCTCTGCGAGTGTGTCCTGTTATCTTGCTTCCTCGGAAAAAGATGTTATGTGTTTGATTTCCTCTCGAGTCTTTTTAGTGAGAAAATTAGTGTGCTTGTTTGACAAGAAGCTAAAACCCACCAGACATCAAGTTTCCATCCACTTTAAAAGGGCATACCCGATGCTGTGTGTGTGTGTGTGTGTGTGTGTGTGTGTGTGTGTGTGTGTGTGTGTGTGATGGGCTCCATCCCATTTGTCTTCTATTCATCACTGTCCCACCTCCTCAGCTCACACACACACATCCTGCCTCTTCAGTTTGTTTGAGCACATTTCTTTCAAAAATAAAAATATGGCTTTAGCCCTTTTCAGACAGTTATTGTGTAAATGTTAACGTTACCTGTTGCTCTTATGTCTCAAGAAGCAGCTGACGACAAATTTACTTGGTTGGACCTTAAGTGTCTGAACTGAATGTAGTCAAATGAATGCTTCGCCATCAATCTTAGTAATAAATGTATCACTTAATTATGATCTCCTTTCCTCAAAGACAAACCTCTCACACACCAGGTGCACCAACATTTTAGTTCTTTCCAACAAGTCTAAATAAAGTTGTGCATTTAGGTAAAACAAACAAACAAACAAACAAACAAACAAAATGTTGTCACTTTTACAGACAACAAAATGAAACTTCTGGCCCAACATATGCCTGGGTCCTTGGCCCAAGTCTTGGCCATATATACATAGATACTGGCTGTTATCCTCTGGTATTGTCTGACAGCCAAAAGGTTTTCTGAATGTGCAGCAGAATAGGTCCAGATGTGGAAGTAGTATCTGACAATCATGCTGTATATGTGTCATGTCCAAGAAGAAACGTAAGTTATGTTTAGTGTTGTCTGTCTCGTGACTTCTTGTTTTATTTTGAAACCTAACTCTCCTCTCGTTTCAGGTAACTTCCTCCTTTCCCTTGTGTGTTTCCCACTGGTCTGATTGTCTGCCCCGCCCTGATTGTTTCCACCTGTTTCCCATTACCTTGTGTGTGTATAAAGTCTGCGTTTCCCTTCGTCCTGTGCCAGTTTGTCTTGTCGTCTCGTCAGAGAACCACGCCAGCCACGTTATCCCAAGTCAGGTTTTGAATTCTGTGTTATGTTTTTGCCATAGTCTTGCTTTACATCATTTTGATGCTTAGTCTTTGCCTTTGTCCTGAATCTTTGTTGGTTTTCCTCGAAAGAGTGTTTTTTTTTTTTTTTTTTTTGTTCTACAGTTTTTCCTCTCTGTGAGTGATTTTTATTTGGGTACTTTGAATATATTTTCCTCTGTAAGAGTGATTTTTCTTTGCTACTTTGTTATTAGAATATTGTTAATTTGTACTTTGTCTCTGAGTCATGCATTTGGGTTCAAGTCCTAGTTCAGTTGTGACAATATGGGCCAGATTTGGGCTGTGGAACCAGGTGTACACCGGGCCAGAAGATAACAAGCATGTGGCCTGAGTATGGGCTGGCTTCATTTTGCTATCTGCATATTTCAGGTCTTAAAAAAATCCATCAAATCAGATAATCTGCAGTTATTCACAACAGCTGATGCTTTTGCAGCAACTTTATGAGAGTCTAGAGTTAAGAAAACATCTCTTTCATCTTATTATGTTCAATGGAAAAACAATGATGTGCTTGATATGATTTACACACATTAAACACAAGCATCTGTGTTTTGTAACAGTGGTTTGGTTTCTCAAAAAAATCTTTTCTTCCTCTCCACTGTCACCAGGTGTTTGCTCATGGTCGAAACTGTTGGGTTTCTCTCTATAATACTGTAAAGTCTTGACCTTACTTTGGAAAGTGCTTTGAGATAATGTTTATGATTTGACACTATGTGAATAAAGCTGAATTGAACACTGAAAGTGTGTTGACAACAAACAAAAATATACAGAACTGAGCAATGTACATGTGCAGGAACATACATATTTAGTGTCAAAGCACAAGCAGACTGGACAAGCTGGTAAAAAAGGCTGGGTCTGTGCTTGGCAGGAGTCTGGACTCACTCAGGACTGTTGTGGATAGAGGCATGCAATGTAAGATGGAGGCCGTCTTAGACAATACCAACCATCCTCTCCACAACATTCTGGCAGGACAGAGAAGCAGCTACAGCTGCAGCAAACGTCTCATCTCACTGCACTGCAGAACAGAGAGGTTCAGGAGATCCTTTGTTCCCACTGCCATCAGGTTATACAACACCTCAGCCAAAGGAAGTGGACTAATCTAATTATTGTTTATTTATCACTAACTGTTTCTATTATTGTCAACAATGAGCTAATGGACACATGAAATTCCCCTAGGGGATATATAAAGTATCTATCTGCTAACTAGCTAGCTCCAGCCTAGTCAGACCACCTTATCACTTTCCAATACCGAGTCACTGTAGCGAACCTGCTAAACCTACTCAAATTTACTATAATCAATAATGATTATTATTAATGTTATTAGCTGTCATTACTATTTTTATCAGTAGGAGCACTGCAGTTGCCACTACATTACTATCGCTGTTACTGCTGCTACTGTCACTATTAATATTGCTATCACTGTACGTTCTTGTTCTTTTCCTCTCTCTCTCTCTCTCTCCAACCCAACCGGCATAGGCAGATGGCCGGTTGGGTTGGAGAGTTTGAGTTGGAGTCTGCGTCTTTGGAGACTTACAAATCACAATCCCAGACGAGTCCCGGATGGATGAAATGCCACAAACCTACAAATGTGATTTCCGTGCATTTATTTCCAAAGGACAGGTCATAAGTTACCTCAAACAGACATTTGACTATTTTCATGCGCACATGATGAAATTAGAGGTTACACTGTATGACTTGTTATTTGAAAATTAAACTGTGGAAAAAATAAGGATATAATTATATAAACGTGCAGCAAAAACGAAACGAGGCCAAAGAAGCATGGCAGTGAATTTTTATTCATTCAGTTAATAATTTTCCTTTCACAAGCTCACTATGCCATGAATGTGATGAGGGCCATGTCCACACACCTACAACTTGGTCAATGTTGTGTATAAGGTTATCTTTTAGATAAATATCAATTTAATCACTACATCTTCTGAAATATTTTGGGTAACAACAAATGTCTGCATCAGAGAAAGTTGAGGGCATCCTAAAGCTTAATGAGGAGACCCTCCACAGCTGCGAGTGTGACTCCACACAAAGTTACACTCTGTCAGTGAATGAGAACAGCCTGCTCTGAGTGGGAGTGTGTAGGGACCGGATTGGAATTGGGCATTAAATACAGAAGGGAGGCAAGGGCAATAGAACACAGGTGAAACACATTAGGGCAGGGCAGACAATCAAAGTAGAGGGAAACAGGACAAAGACAGGAAATGAGTGAGTTTGGGCCCATATAAACTACTTTAAAATTCAGTCCCACCTTCTAAAAGTTATTACCACCAGTTCAAAAATACCTTGTCGCTCCTTCTGTTGGCATTTTGCCTCTTTTTAACTGTCAGTGAGCAGCGGAAAACGAAAAGGGACATTGACATTCCTTAACAGGACGAAGCTCCTTTGATTCCAGGTCTAACTCATTCACTCTGCAAAAGAAAAGCACGACACGTGTCCACTAGACGCTGCAGTGCTGACCGACCACCAGTGTGTTTGTCAGCCAGATGAACTGTAGCAGGTTTGTCATTTCTCTGAATTGTAAAAGCTCAAGTTGATTCATGTTTTTATGATTCTTGGGCCTTTGAATCCTTTCACACAGCTACTGGAGTATTCCAATAACACACGAGGAGTCTGCTAGAAATAAATGCATCCTTTTCTTCCTTTGTTCTGCAAAATACAACACTCAAGATGGAGCACTTTGTTCTGACAGACATGCAATAGATTCTGGGACATTTTGGGTGAATTGCACTCAGAGGGAGACCTGCTCAGACTGGAGAACAGGACACAGACAAACCAAATGAAGATGAGGAAGGTAGACGGAGAAGGACAAGTAAAGAGGCAGAAATGGAAGAGTGAGAAATGGGAAGACAGAGCGACAGAAATGTAGAAGAGCGGCAGGAGGACAGTCAGTTTAACAAGCACAATGAGAGATTCAGAACAAGACCAGTGGTGACCCAGAACGCACCACAGAAGTGAAAGAGGAGGGGAGCAGCAATTATCACTGTCTAGGCCAAACAAGGCCAAACATCCTCCTCGCCACAAACCTTCCTTCATTTCCCTCCCTGAACTATTTGGGTGGGGGAGAAATCACAGAAAGTTTGGACAGAGCCAAGGTAAAGGGTTGCCATCTTCCATGCAGAAAAAGATAGGCAGCCCCCCCCCAGCGGGGGCCTGATCACCACTGGCCCAAGAGTGGGGTGGGGTGCTAGTTGTGGTAAATCATAACTTAAAACATTGTTTTAATAAAGTATTAAGATTTATACTTAAGTTTGAAATCCTTTATAAACAATGTTTTAGAAATAAGATATATAGATAGCTTTCAAGCGAGAAACTCCAAAATAAATTCTACTTCAGTCAATGTTGACGAATGAACTCCATCTCTTTATTATTTACTCAGCAGGCTTCTCTAGTGGTCATCTTGTCATAGCTGAGTTCAACAGGCCAACATCAGAGTGTGACACAGAGACCATGAAAAATAATAAGCTTTTGGAGGAACATGAACAGCAGATTATCCTCACATCATTTCACAGTGCAAATTTTAAGAAATAATCTGCAAACAAAAAACCTTAGTGCAAAGGCAGATACAGTATTGTTTGCACAATGAAATGCACATAACACAACTTTGGCAAATGCTTACTACTAGCTATTTAACTTATAACTTATTAACTCGAACTTCAAATGAACTTATTAACTTAACATGAACATATTATTAAACATAGGCTTCCCACTCACGTCTGTATTTATGCATACATTTTCGTTTCAGTGGTGCACGGGGCGGAGTATCGGGAGCCGGAGCAGCTGCAGACATGTCTGGCTGTCTGTGAGAAGACTCGCTGCTCGGCCCGCCCCCGCTCTCTCTCACCCTATCACTGACGATCTATCACTCCTCGTCCCTAAAACTAACCAACCAAACCAACAAACGCTATGGGTAGCCGGCTACTTGCAGTAAGAGGCCGAATGCGGGTGGGATGATGTTGCGTTCAAGGCAACCGGAAATACGAGACAAACCGCATCCAACTTCACTGAAGAGTCCATTCTCAAGGTCATGGCTGCACAGTGAAGCTCAGACACCCAAGGAGAAGGGGGATTTTAAATATGATTTGAAAAATTATTTTTTGGGTTTGTAGAGAAACATTTTGTCAGAGGGGTGGGGCTGCGGTGGGAGAAGACTAAAAGACTAAAACCCAGGCTGTAGTTCTGATTGGATGCAAAGATGCTACAACATAAAGCCAACAAACAGAACAAAAAAAAAACAGATTCCTGCCTGCATATGAAATTAAGTTATATTGCACTTTCTGGTTATTTGTGTAGTTAAAGGGCTCTCGTCTGCAGCTGCTGCTCAGTTTGGGAAGCAGAGTGTGTTGAAGCAAACAAAAAAACAAAGAAAAAACCCTGTGATTTGTCAGATACTTCAGTGAAACAGAGACATGCACATTCAGTTGCATTTAAGTCCACTATTATGTACATTTCTTTTGTCATGTAGTTTCTGTCCAGTGGTGAGTTTGGGCCTGTAAACGACTTCAATTTTCAGTCCCACCTTCTAAAAGTTTTTACCACCAGTTCAAAAACACCTTGTCGCTCCTTCCAGATGAAAGTCGGCATTTTGCCTCATTTTAACTGTCAGTGAGCAGCAGAAAACGAAAAGGGACATTGACATTCCTTAACAGGACAAAGCTCCTTTGATTCCAGGTCTAACTCATTCACTCTGCAAAAGAAAAGCACGACACGTGTCCACTAGACGCTGCAGTGCTGACCGACCACCAGTGTGTTTGTCAGCCAGATGAACTGTAGCAGGTTTGTCATTTCTCTGAATTGTAAAAGCTCAAGTTGATTCATGTTTTTATGATTCTTGGGCCTTTGAATCCTTTCACACAGCTACTGGAGTATTCCAATAACACACGAGGAGTCTGCTAGAAATAAATGCATCCTTTTCTTCCTTTGTTCTGCAAAATACAACACGATGGGCCGCTTTGATCTGACGGACATGCAATAGATTCTGGGACATTTTGGGTGAATTGCACTCAGAGGGAGACCTGCTCAGACTGGAGAACAGGACACAGACAAACCAAATGAAGATGAGCAATAAGGGTCCATCGATTCAGATACCTTTTTCTAGTAACCAAGGAGACCAATAACTGACATGCCAACACAAAACTACTGCTGTGGTGTCCACGTGCTTCAATTATTCTGTCTCTTTTCTATCAATGAAGGTAGGCTAAATTACAGAAACTCCTTTCTGTATAATGCAGTGCAGCTCAACAGCTCCACACACCACATCCTCAAAAATGATCACAGTTGAATCAATAACTCTCTACAGCAGTTTTAGTGTTTATCTGCTATGCACAGGCTGAAAAGTGCCTGGGAAGTGACTGGAATTTATTGTTTGTTTTTGGTGCGGTTCTCACCTGGAACTGCATATATGCATTGAAATACCAATACATACTGCATATAAACCTGGTAGCCTAAAGATGTTCTTCATCATATATTATTTTTATCATAGTCACCATATAAGATGTTTTACCCCTCCCCTTTGCCCTTTTAAAAATGTAAGTAACGTTTACTTTAATTTGTTTTAACTTGACTTTATATTTTTACGTAAGTAATTTTACTTCTACTTGATCAAAATGACCTGAAAGTGAGTTGTCGTTCACATGCAGACGTGCTGTGGTAGGTGTATTGTCCCATTTCAATTTGTCAGAGTTTCTGTTGCTGGGAGCGTTTATTGCTGCTCTCTCTACAGCAGCAAACACACTATTCTGCTAATTACTTACTACAGGGAGAGGTGGCTGCGTCCGGCCAAGGTAGCAAATTTTTGATTAAATTAATTTTATCAGCAATTGGTTAAATAAAGCAAAACATTCCAATAATCATAAAAATGATGAATATCAGATCCGATAATCAGTCCACCTCTAATAAGGAAGACAGAAAGAGAAGGACAAGTAAAGAGGCAGAAATGGAAGAGTGAGAAATGGAAAGACAGAGCATCTGAAATGGAGAAGAGCGACAGGAGGACAGTCAGTTTAACAAGCACAATGAGAGATTCAGAACAAGACCAGTGGTGACCCAGAACGCACCACAGAAGTGAAAGAGGAGGGGAGCAGCAATTATCACTGTCTAGGCCAAACAAGGCCAAACATCTTTCTCGCCAAAAACTCTCCTCCCGTTTCTTCCCTGAACTATTTGGGTGGTGGAGAAATCACAGTATTCAGAGCCTAAAAATAACCATGAAATGTTCATCATTCTTTTATTGCTGCAAGTGGATATTGTAAGAAAGCAAATTAAATATGCTGTTTGTGCAATATTAACATTTATATTTACTCATTTGAAAGATACTTTTATCCAAAGCAACTTTGGGTTCAGTGTCTTGCCCAAGGACACCTGGGGATCGAACCGCCAAAACTGCGATCAGTGGACAACCACCTGAACCACAGCCACCCCCCAAAAAAACATTGTGACTTTATATAACTAAAAATTAAAGTTTAAAAAAACATCTTTGCTGCTGCAAATGAAGCCCCTTTCAGACATGCACCCCTGATGGCAGTTAAACATAAAAGTCATGACAGTATTGACCTAGTAACCTTTCTGTGAAATTTTAAACATTACTGAATTGAATGCTCTCAGATTAACATTAAAGCAGCGGCAGCACAAGATGAAACATTCAGAAAGTCTAATGTTCTGCCTTCTAATATCACTTTGATACATTTATCAATTCAATTTTCATCTCATATGCACAAAGAAAATAAAATCAACTATGAAACACTGTGAAAGAGATAGTTTCTAAGTGTTGGAGGAGACATCAGATCAATCTTCAAAGTAGCTCAAATCAAAATAACACACATCAAATGACAATGTGAAATGTTGACTAGTTGAGATTTGGCATTACTGCTTCCACTGTGGGGCCTATCCCTTAGTGTCTCTGTGATATATTCGGGGCAGGGAGTGATCTCGTGAATCTAGCTGCCTTGAAAAGTAATGTGAAGTGAGAGCGACGGTTGGTGGCGGTAATGCACCTCTAATCTAGGGGTGGGCGATATGGCAAAAACATCATATCACGATTTTTTAAAAACAAAATCACGATTTCGATTTTATCACGATCTTAAATTGAAAAAAGAAAAACAGACAATTTAGACCAAAGAACCTTTCTTAACAGATTTTATTTCAAATAGTCGCAGTTTTGCCTGCATGTGCAAACAACGTAAAGTTTAAGGTAAACAACAACAACATTCTGGTTCGTCGGTTTCTGTGCAAACTTTGCAAATTACATTTGCTTGCGCTTGATCAGTTGCGGAAAATCCAAACCAATTCCATATAATGGAGGTGGAATTTTTTTTAGCGACCGACTCCGTTTGGCTTTCAGCCATCGCTCTCCATGTGCTACCGCTACACACATAAACAAGGAGGCGGGTAGGAAAGTGCGTCACTGCCCGTAATTTGCTATGATTGGTCGGTCAGATTGACGACGTCAATACGTCTGGTGCGTCGGTGCATCAGCATAGAACTGCAATTGATAGAATGTGCCCTAGACGATCCCACGATCTCTGCAGTTTGAAAGATCGTCTTCACATTGTAATCCTTCACGATCTAATATCGTCATATCGCCCACCCCTACTCTAAACTGGTTTGCCAAGAAGAATCAAGTAACAAGAAAAATGCAGGAGGAGAATGCAGTGTTTTCCATTCACAGCACATCCCAATATCTCAGGTGCAGGTGCGTTGGAAAGTGTCACTTCGTCTTGCAAATAAGAATATCCTGCACACTGCTCTTGCTCAGCATCACCGTTTATTCATCATCATTTCGGTCTCTCTCCACCTTAAGTATTTTTAATTTTTTTTAAATACCTGTGATGAAGATCTAGAGAGACTGAAACTGGTCTTCCTCTCTTGCTCACAAATACACAGACAACAGATCCGTCTGTTACAGTCAGACTGACCATCGAGAGCATCAGTACAAATCCCGCCGCATCAGTGTGCTAGTGGGCCATTAACAAAATCCATCAAGTTTTTACCGTTTCTGTCTGTCTCTTTATCAGCCCTTTCTGTGTGCCTGTCATTCGAGGTGCACATTAGAGCTGCTGTGTGCCTGTGCTGGGCCTGAGCTACTGGCCAAACACAATATGAAATCAACCCTCACCGACTGGAGGGTTGCTATTTGTTTGACACAACGTGAGGCAATGGAGCTCTGTATATTGTTCAGTTATTTATTTGTCACACAGTAGAGTAGTAGTAGCCCAGTGGTTAGGACACATACCACATGGCAGCAAATTCTCTGAGCAGCAAACACCTGGTTGGACTCATAGCTGGCCGGACCCTTTGCTGCATGTCATTCCCCTGCTCTCTGTCCCATTTCCTGTCACTCTACACTGTCCTATCAAATAAAGGCTTATGCACCTTATGTACACTATTATTTAATAATACAGTAAAAAACTAAGCAACAGTTTCGCTCTATAGTTTTAATTGTCTTTCATGCAGCTGCCTGGATGAGTAAATGAATATCGAGAAAAAGGCTTTTTCACACAGCATGTGAGCAAATAACAATTAAACAGACTTTGTAAAGGAGCTCATTAAATGTTTCATTTAAGGTTCAAACCTGAAAATGTTCTGCCAGGCTCATGCTTTACACAAGCTTTCTAGGAAGTACAAAATTAAATCACCAAATTGGTCCAACAAGACCAAAGGCTAATGGTGTTTTTTTTTTAATGACGCAAATACCACAACACACACACACACACACACACACACACACACACACAAATTGCTTACATTTAAACATGTATCACACTACTGTTGGGCATATTGGCCTTTTAAAGATGCAGCCCTTCACCACTAACTGGTGTTAATTAACATCCAACCCTGCAGGCTTCGTCAATTACAGGTCACTGATGGGCCGTGTTGTTTTACAGCTTTTTTTTTCGCTGCTGCACCGTCAGAATTCATTAGTGTTCAGGTGAAACACTCTGCCCTGACATTTAGAGCAACAACAGACTTAAAGGCCGAGAGACAGCAGGCGTTTACTGTACCTTGTCCTGGCTTGTGTCTGACTCGCACACGCTGCTGATGTTTGGGAATATGTCCGACCATCCCGCTGATGTGCAGTTCCTGCTAATGTTACCTGTTAGAGAAGAAGAGATACGCAGCAAATTATCTCCAGACTTCAACCCTACATCAACAGAGACCCCCTCTTTCTGCAAACAGAACAAGAATGGACGGCCATTGGTGCAAGGTTGGCGTGGCTGCAAAAAAAAAAAAAGCTGACAGTCAAGTTTTTGTTGTCTCTGTTTAGCCATCTCTCTCTTTCTTCCTCAACCACTTAACTCTTTCTCTCTGCTACACCTGAGGGAGGCAGGTAGCGGACATCGGACGCACCATACACAGTGAGATGTTCAGATCAGAGGAAGGAATGTGATAAAACTACTGTTTTTCTGGAGAATTAACTCATAATTAATTAATTCCTCCTGAATTACATCCTCTCATTTTCCCAAAATCAATGCAGTGCACTGGAAGTTCATCTCCCTTGGAAATTCCCAGAATGCACTGTAAAAAGCATGATGCATTTCTTGCTCACTGACTGGAAGTAACCGTACTTCTGCCTCGCTACACTCAACAAAACTGCTTCACAATGTCACAGCAGGGTAAACACAGTTGAAGCTAAAATATTTTTTTAATGGGTAACAGTGTTTTAAGTAGTGATGTTACTGTAATACTGTCATCACTGCTGATGACTGGCTGTGTTTACTGACGTGATGACTGTGGAAAAAGCCCCTTAGAAAGCAGAACTGTCTGACCAGTAGCATACAATGGGTTCAGTCAGGTGGTAATTCTCTGTTGATTCATGACTATGAGTAATATCTTAGTCATTTCATCCATTTTTAGTATGAAAAAATCATCAGTTACAGTTCTTTAGTACTGACATTCAACCGGGAGAATTTGCACCGAGGAGGTTTGCATCTGACTGTGAAGCGGTTGGGAACAGGGTTAGCACCTCCAAGTCTGAGGCCATGGATCTCTGCCGGAAGACGATGGATTGCTCTCTTCAGGTTGGGAGGGAGTTTCTGCCCTTGGTATCTTGGGATCTTGTTCACGAGTGAGGGTAGGATAGCGGGAGATTGACATGTAGATCAGTACAGCATCAGCAGTAAAGAGGGAATTGTACTAGACCTCGGGGTGAAGAGGGAGCTGAGGCGGAAAACAAAGCTCTCAATTTACCAATCGGTCTTGGATCCAACCATCACCTATGGTAACGAGCTTTGAATAGTGACCTATACTCGCAGAGATTATATATCTCATATAGCCTGACAACGCTTCAGGATCCCCCAAGAGGAGCTGGAAAACACTGCTGGGGAGAGGGATGTCTGGGCTATTTTACTTTACCTGCTGCCACCGCAACCCGACCTCTGATAAGTGTAAGAAACTGGATGGATAGATGGATGTTTATGCAGAAAACTAACTGGACTTTTATTTCCGACACCCTGAAAGCCCAAAGTTACACCACTCACATTGCTATAAAGTGGTATGAAGAGCCTCACTGAGCTGCAGGGCTGACTGTTAATTATATTAGGGTTACTGACCCTATCACATTTCATAGCATTTGTTGTTGGTGTTGAGAATACTTTGCTGAGCAAAGCTAATAAAGTCAAACCAAAGCAAAGTAAAAAAGAGCAAAGAGTCTGAGAGTTTTACTCTAAAAAAAAAAATACAGTAAGCTTTATCTGAGCCAAACACTGGTTATTTCTTTTTGGAACAAAAAAAAAAAAAAACATTAATTTCTTGTTTCTCTGCACTTTCATTTTATTGACAGAAAACAAAATAAAGACGTTCAATAACTTCAGGTTGCCCGGTGTTGCTAAATGTTCATTCTTACATAATTAGTCCTGCACTATTTCAGTAATATGCAACTTTAGGGGCTTTAGATCTGTCCCAGACAAGAGAAGCGTCAGCGTGCACTTTGGCTCTGGACAAGCCGCTGGGTGCTTACATAATGTTTAGTCATCAATGTAAATCAGAGCACGGCTCAGAGTGGAGATCCAAATTGCCATCTGGTCACTGACTGGAAGAACCTAATGGGTTCAGGAGGGAATCCACTCACTGTACACATTTACACGGACAGGAGCTAACGGAGGGTGAATAATGGGAGGTTGAAACGAGGACAGAAAGACTTATCAGTTTTAACCCTAAACTTAAATATCAACTCACTGCACAAGTGTGAAAAATCATCTGCAGACATCCAACGCCTGGGTTAGAACTAATCCTGAGCAGGAATGAGGTAATATCAGTCCTAATCATCGCTTAAATAATAATGTTATGATTTGATTATCATGTACGTGTAAAAATACACTTACAGAAGTTTAAATTGATGCCTAATGAAGATTTACAGCAAAACAGAGCACACAGACACAAGAAAACCTCCTAAACACAGTTAAAATTTGGTAAATTTAAGATGTCCTTACAAGTGCTGATAGCTTGTTAAAACTTGTCTCCTTACCATTAAATAAACAGGCTTGTGGCTGGCACAGAGTCTGATAATACTGTTCTCTACAGGGCTCCAAGACAAGCTGACTGTGTGTAAATGGACGGCAACATACACAAATGATACAATACTTAAAGTAAAACATTATCATTTAAATTGAGCTGAAGGAGACATAAGTGAAGACAGGTTTTAGCTGTGTAAAGCCTTATCAAAAGATGACCAATTAGTGACAGTGGTGGAGGAAGTAATCAGATATTTTACCAAAGTAAAAGTAGCAATACCACTTGTACATCTACAGGAATACTTCAGTATAAGTAAAAGTCTTGTATTCAAAGTTTTACCTTACAGAAATATTATCAAAATACATGTAATGCATTTATATCATAATAAAGTAACTGTATCTGTCAAATAAATGTAAATACTCAAGTAAAGTACAAGTACATTAAATTTGTACTTCATTTTTAACCACCGGACATAAATACACAAGGAAATAAATAAATGCAAAATTGAATATACGCAGAAATCACTACATCATTAAATCACTAAATCATTAATTGACTGCAAGAATAAATAGCTTACCGTTTCTGTCGAACAACGTCTTGAGGGCTCGAGGACAGGGGATGGTGACAGTGTCTCCGATTTCAGCTCGCTCCCAGCACGCTATGTTGTCCCATCTTCCTCTGCAGCCCGGCTCTGTCAAAACCAAAAGTGGCTTCATGAGTAAATGTTTTAACTGAACGACAACAGCATTAGTCAGTCAGAGAAAATGGTTTAGACTGTTTCCAAGAGCCTGACAGAAGAGAGCGTGAGAGAGACTGAGTCATGATACACAAAGGTGGGTTTAATCTATTACTGTATTCCTTTATTGCCCTGTAATTAGGGTTGTCCTATTTGGGCCAATACTGAGTGATTTTGCCAAACTTTTCCATGTGTTCAGTCACATTTGTTAATAACACTAGAGAGTTTGGACATGAGCCTGCTAGGTTATTAACGTTAACTGAAACTAATGAAATAACAAAAACTAGATGTCTAAAAAATTTTTCATTTACTGAAATAAAAATAAAAAAGAAGCTTAAAAATAAAAGATCACTAACTTAAATTGTGTGTTTGTGTGTTTATAAAACTAACTTTAAGTTTTCAAACATTCACTGTATTAATGATGTCAATTAAAACATGTGAAGTATTTTACTGTTAATTAATTACAATGATGTGCCTGAGAGCTGCAGCACCTTCGACTTAGAGTCATTGAGTTTGTTGGGATTTTGAGTTATTTCAAGATTGTTTTTCTCAGAAACAGAACTACACACATTTTACACTTAATGCTGCATCATTTGTTGTTGTTATTGTGTTCAGTTGAATCTTTCTGTTTAATGACAAACACATAGATTAACACACATCTTTCATAGTTGTTTTCTGTGGATGTTGTTCATCTGTGTTTTGTTGAGTTTGATTACACAATACTTTTTTTTCAGACGTTTTTGAATCTCACCCCTGACAAGTTCCCCATATAACAATAAAACTAAAACTAATAAAAACTAAACTAAAAGTATATTCAAAAAATAAAAATTTAACTAAGCGAGAAAACCTGCTTTAAAAACAAACTGAAATTGAAAACAAAAACTCTCAAGGAGATAAAATAAAAACTAGTGAATAATCCAATACTATTATAACCATGGCCATTAGTTCTTGTTATGGATCTATATATGCTTTAAAAGGATTTCTTAGTAGTGAGGGAGTGGGTTTCCACATATAGTAAATATCATGATTGTCACCTTTGTAGAGGTGTGTTATTTCTTTCATCATGAAGTTTTTGTTACAGATTTTGTTCATTTTGCATTGTGGTTTCTCATATGTTTTTCTTTCTGACACTCGTTTAATGAAGTTGTGTTTTTTTCCCAAAATAATCTAACATGTCCTCGCAACTAAAAACTGCTTGGCAACATTTCTATCCCTTTTAGACTGTGGTTCACACACAGGGTCAAATATTAGTTTATATACAGTGCACAGAAGTCGCAGCAGGCGTGGAGCAGCTGCAGAGTTTCGGGGGAAGACAATTTGTTCTCCCTCATCAGAAAAGCAGCGAGTGAACCTGTTGTGTTTTTGTGCTGTCTACTGCTGAGGAATTCACTTTCTTACTGAGGCAGCGCTCATGAATACAAATGCCTCACAGGCTGATATTCCCTTCCAGAGCATCTCTCCCTCTGCTCACTGTCATTCTGTCTTCGTAATTGCAGAAACAAAATTACAGTGTTTGTGCCGTGGCCTCGAGTGACCCACAATCTCCATTTGCTAAAAGTTTTTTTTGACAAAAATAACCACTGATAAGATAATTTCCTCCCGTTGTAGGGGAAAATGTGTGTTTCATGTTTTGACCAGCGGTACTGGCTACAGACACACTGATAAAAGAATACAATGGCAAAGTGTAATAAATTCTGATCAGAGACACTTTGAACATGCAGTACATTTAAAAGTCCAAAAATTACATTTTAGTCATATCAGGTATGAAACTCATGTCATTTATGCAAAATTTAGCACAATTTGACTTGGCAAGTGGAGCTAACTGGTTACTGCAACAGCAATGGTGGGGCCAGCCATATAAGCATGAATATACAGTATAAGCTGACTGACTGACTGACTGATGAAGTTACTCCATTGGTCAGCTGAATGCCCCGTTACTACCTGACTTTTCAGACCCATTTAGAGACTTTTAGACTTAAGTTTTTTTTAAAGCACCTAGCACAGATTTAGCGACCTTTTAGACAAACTTACTTTCCGTACAAGAGAGTCGCAAGTATTGCCCTGTGAGTGCGAGTCAGGCTTTCCATCTACAGACACACCTCTCTATGCTGATGTGAATCAGCTTCTAACTTTCTCTCTGAAATCAAAGTAAAGTCTTTGTCTTTAACTCATTTGTTTGGTCATATAATCAGGATTTTAGCAGCAGCAGCAGCAGCAGCTTGGAAGTGACTGCCGGTTAACATGAAGTCTTAATGGGCCACATTTTTTTTTGGGGGGGGGGGCCGTTTTGTTGCCTTCAATGTGGTAGGGTCAGTGAATCACAGTGAGTCTAAAGTTGGGGGCGAGAGAGAGAGAGGGAATGACATGCAGTAGGAGGCCTGAGCTGGATTTGAACCCGGTAAGGACTGATCCTAAGCGCTCTACCAGGTGAGCCACCGGGGAGCCTGATGGGCCACATGTCAGTCACTATTTCAAACCTGTTCTGTCGTCTGACAACAGAAATGAAAATGTAAATGAGAACAGCTTTATTATGAATTCAGCTTTATTAAATACTGTGTATGTGAGCACAGGTGACACTAGGCAGGATGCTAATAGAAATCGACGCTGTCCAGCCTTGTACTAGGTTTTGTTTTTCACACTGAAAGCATGAACCATTTACTGTAAAACTAATTTTCAAAAACATTTAAAGTGTAGCATTTGCCAAACCGTACCTCCTCCCTGACTGAAATACTTACGTATGTGTAACGTAAAGCTGGTATCTGTACTTGTGAATTTGTTTTCAGATTAACACCAAAAATGGCAGAAAATTGTCTAGACTGCTTTATTCTGTATTATTCTGTGTATATCATATATGAATTAATTATTAAAAAACAAAAATGGTCTGAACTGAGTCTAAACTAAAAGCTTTGTCAGTGTTAATGGTCCAGGATTTAGAGCAGGAGTGGGAAAATTCAGCAGAGCTCTTTCAACCATATTGCATGATTTATCTCCATTAACTTGATGTTGTAAATGTTTGGACAATGTTTGTTCGTTGTTGTTGCGTTGTGACTCTGAGAAGAAGGGATGAGAACTCAACGTGAGGTAAACTGAGAAACCGCAAAATATCACTTTGAAAATATTGTGTGCTGTTAACATCTGTCCAGAGAATGTTATTGTGTATTTCTATTCAGTAACGCCCCACTGAGCTGCTTTATCTCAGCATAAACAGCTTATTTACAACAAACACATACAGCACAATAGGACCACAAAGAAACTTATACTCCTCATGGAGCATTTTCTTGGATTTTTGGCATTTCTGAACACCGTCTTTCCTAAAATGCACAGGAGACACGTAGAGTGAGTGAAAACAAACCCCGCCCCCCCCCATAAACAAAACAAACACACGGCCTACCAAAAATAGCTCCTCCAGCTCTTCAGCATGAGCCTTAATGGGTGTGAAAGTGCTGATGGCAAACTGAAAAGTCAACAAGGCTTTTTAGCGATAGATGAATTGAGACAGTGTGCTCGGTAAAGTGTAGCCCTCCTCCCCGACATCCCTGCAAAAGACATGCAGCCAGCAAGCTACCAGGGCATCAGAGTGTGAAGAGAGAAAAAATGCTATAAAAAGAAACCTATTAGTGTCAAGTTAAAAAAAAAAAAAGAAAGAAAAGAACACAGCCAGAGGACATGAGAAGCTAAACAAACCAGCGTGATGTATTCATCTGTTTTTTTCTGGCCTTTTTTTCACTTGGCTCCTTGAAATGTTTTATTCTTTAATCTCATATTTCAGGTGGTTTCAGTTGACAACATCATCATCGGGAGTGACTTGTGAAACTGAAAGTATTGTTGTCTCGTCAGGGAAGACGACTGCTCGCAGATGCAGAGATTAAACCTATGACTCTGAGGTGTGAGAGGCAGAAACCCGAGCGCCTGCACCTGCACCTGAACTAATCATCAATGTCTCCTCTCATATTGTCAATTCAGGTTCTGCACAGATCCTCATCCACACTGAAGCAACCGAAACGACGTGAAAAAGAACATGAGGATGTCATCATCTTCCCTCCGAACAACAAAACTGTGCATCGCAGCCAGAATCAGATGGTAGCACAGACACAGTGGGATCAATCCATAAAACCTCCATCCTGTTGCCTCCTGCTGTCCACGATCACTCACTCTGCTTTAACCCTTTGAACACTATTCTTCAATATTTTATTTCATGTTTTGCCGCGTCTGATTTTCACTGAATTAATTCAATTCAACAATGGGCCCATACATACTGCCAAGTACCTCGAAAAACTATATGAAAGCTGAAACTGCTGAAACTCAGCCAGTTTAGTGTAGATGTGATCTGAGTCACACGGTGGATTCAGTATTTGTAAAATACATTAATAAGGTTCAAACACTGGATTCATTTAAGTTCTGTTCTAAAGAGGCTGTTAGGACTTCCGGTATTTTATCAGAATATTTCCATTTTGGGAGACTTCTAATGTGAGAAACACACCCTTTGGGGCCCCTGAGGGTTTGGCCCCCAGAAAGTTGCCCCTATTTGCCCGGTTCATAATCCAGCCTTATCTTTTTCCAGGACTCTGCTCTCTGACCTTTGACCTGACAATTGGTCTCATATTGTTTCTCTAATGTAGGAACGGGAGCTTATACTGTAAATGGCCTGGACAGTGAAAATGCTCCATTACAGTCCATTAGACCAGTGAAAAGACTTTTATTAGGAGACTAGATAGAGAGGAGAAGTCAGTGCAAGACGGACATTAAGAAAAACCTAAGAAAAGGAGTATTAAAGATTTGCTAAGAAGACAGGAAAATAAAGAGGAAACGGTAGTTTGAAAAGGAGGGGTGAAAGTGCAGAGGTAAAGAAAAGGGGAGCAGTGAAAGAGAAGAGATTACAGAGATACAGAGAGGGCAAGAGAGGACGAGACGAGAGAACAGATGTCTTTGGGGTAAAAAAATGGAATCTGAGCTCACCGGAGCATGAGGAAACGTCCGTCTACCCGCTAAGTGATCCATCTTTTCTCTGTGCGCTTTCACAGAAACACTGAGGCATCACCGCCGCCTTTAACCGACAACGCACCAAATGCACAGCAGCACACATCTGGGGGTAAATCCCCTGTCTCCGCTTTATGGTCTTTTTTTATTCTTTATTCACTACAAAGTGAAGGCTGACTGAGCAGGGGACCCTTTATTCAGTGCAGTTACTTAAACAGACTGACTCTTTTATATGAACTGTACAACAGGATTCCATTAACCTTCAACGGCAGACCTTTTACTTCGCTGCATCAACAGTCATCACGTCCAACATCTCCTCCAGCCAAGGTTGTTTTTTCAACCTCCTGATACGACCCATGGGAGTGTCTCCAGAAATAGCGCCCCTATAGCAGCACTCGTACCAGACCTCGGTTGTCATGGTTACAATAATAAACACATGGACTGTACCGAAAGCAGCATACCTACCTTCGCCGCCATGGTTACTGTAATAACAGGCTTGCTTAGGTTTAGGAAAAGATCGTGATTTTGGTTAACATAAGTACTTCCTCAACATTAGACGATCTTTGTTGTCATGGTTACAGTAATAACAATGTGGTTGGATAATAGAAACAACATAAACTGCTACTTTCACATGGGAATCGAACACCGCTCTCCTGTGTCACAATCCTCCATCCACCACAACCTCCTCCTGATGTGGACTTTGTCTCTCTTTATGCTGCATCACTTTGCTCCTGTTATAATTATCATGACCGCTAGATGTCGCCTAGCAACAAAACGTAACAATGGGTCATAATAATCTGCTGCACAGACAACTTATGGGCTTGCAGTCTTCATTTTTGTCCGTCAATCACAGGTGTAGCTAATGACATTAATCGCTGCATTTGCTGAAGCGGAGTGCGCGTTAACTTTTATTTGTTCCACTTGTGTTTTGAACAGCGCTCTCCTGTGTCGTATTCCACCACAACCTCCTCCTGACGTGGACTTCATCTCTCTTTAGACTACGTCCCCGCACTTTTTTCTTTGCTCCTGCCATAATTACTACGACCACTAGATGTCGCCTAGCAACAAAACATATCTATGGGTCATAATAACCTGCTGCACAGACGACCTATGGGCTCATTTTTTAGGACAGTCTCTTTACTTCAAAGCGACATCCTAAGGTGTCCGCACACACCCAGTAAGTCAGCGGTGAGGAGCCAGTGGGGGATCATGACCTTGATGCTGTACTTAGAGATGATGTCTACACATAACAAAACTGGAACAACAACTCCATGTTGTAGCTTTCGTACATTCAGACCTAAGAGTATTAACCGAAGTCTAAACCTGAGCCATGTTTCCTGTCGAATCGAGCAAGGCAGATGAAGTCCTGAGGGCTTCATTCGCTCCAGGAAACAACTCGCTCTCAGAACGCTCTTACCAGCACAGTTTCCCCCCCCCCGTGAAGAGGATTTGTGCCATGTTATTTTTGCTCTACTTTGTGTCATTGAGCTTCAATTATCACAGCGGGGGGGGGGGGGGCACTCACAGTGTCCAGAGCTCACATCAGTGGAGGGGAAAGTCTGGCTTGTTAAGGAAGTTTTGCGCTTTAGCTTGCTGTAGATAAAAAGGATAGTAGAATGAATTTGTTTTTCATGGGCCTTTTACATTGGACATAAGACCAGGAAGTGTGCATTAAACATGTAAACTTAGCGTACACTACGTTTCAGAAGTAGATATGCATGAAACTTTAAGGAGGCAAAGGAAAAGTTAGCTCAACTTTCTCAGTTCAAACTCAGACTAATTGGATCTTGTATTGAGACCTACAGTATAGTTGTGCTGGGATAATTATGCACGCAGGGGGTTACATCAGAAACGAGCCTTTCCTCTGAGGAAAAAGCAGCAGCACATTTCATCTGCACCGCAACGTGTGAAAGTTTCCCTTCAAACTTCTCAACATCTGTTTTGGAAAACAGTGACCTTTCTCTGAGACGCTGATAAAGTCATGACTATTCATCTGTGGAGTTCACTTCATGCCAGGAATTAATCAGGGACAGCAGGTGATACACTGATCACCTTGACTATGGAGATATTCTGTATTGTCATGCTGCCCCATCACCATCTCAGCCCTTTAACCCTGTCCATTGTTGCGCATCACACTTTGGGTTGGACCTATCTACAGTCATGAAGAAACATCCCATTCTATTCATTTATAAAGCGCGACTCTTGGAGCTTCCGCACTACCTCACACCTCTTCTCTCATTTAAATCTACTTTGTGAAGTACACCATCCAGTCACTACTTAAGCTTCGATATCCGATAGATTTGTAGTATTAACTTAATATTAACCATGAACATCAGATCCAATGGGAAATGTTGTTTTTCCGGCAGTTTTAGTTCACAAAAAAGTCAATGGCTGACGACCTGAGCAAGGGGAACAATACTGAAACAGATGACAACAGACAACAACTTAGAAGATTCAGACACTGACTCCAACCTGCTAAGCTGCTAACAAGCTAGTCAAGGCTCAGGGTGAGACATGTTGGAGGAGGAGGGGGAGGAGGAGCCAGAATCACTGCTTGGTAGAGGTAAAGGTACGCCTGATGCAACGCTGTCTCTAAAACCTTTAGAATGAATTTAGTGACTCTAAATGGATGATGCTGTATTTTAAAACCACATCTTAAATAAATATTTATTGTGCAGTTAAATCCTACACAACAACCTTATTTAATGCTGAAATAAATAGACTGATAGTATTTATATGGCATTTACTGAAACACTTTTAATCATGTGGCGCTCGGAAAAGGACGTTTTGCTGTGGTCTGCTAAACAAGCCAGTAGCAGTACAGTGCACTGTACAGATATACATGCTCGCACCATGTATGGAACATAACAGTACATCACCAGGTTCACACTCTCTGTGTTCATTATCTCTGAGCTGAGGTCGGAGCGTATAAACACTGCTGGCACTGCTTACATTCCTGACTGTGGCAGTCGGGTGAAGAATGATCTGAAGTCACACTGTTTCAAGCAGATCAGAGCCAGAGAGCTTAGTCTCAGTTTAAAACCTCTATTTATTATTTATTTTTACTTCTCTGAAGCAGAGAGTTAAGCATGCTAATGACTTCATAACTACATGTGGGTGAGTGCTGACATTTCTGCTATTGTCCCACATATACGCCTCATTATTTTTGCCTCATAAGTGTAATAACTTGTGGACAGAGGTAGTTTAAACAGATCTGCTCCTTCAAAGGAAAAGTTCAACACTTTAGGAAATATGCTTATTCGTTTGCTTTGGATCGATATCAGTCTCATGTCATGTCTGCAGAGGCGGGTGAGTAAGAACGTGTTTAGTCAAGCTTAGCACATAAATTGGAAGCAGAGGGAACCAGCCGGCCTGGGTCTGTCCGAAGTTGAAAAAAAAAAAACAAACAAAACAAAACAAAACACAAAAAACACCTATCGGCACTTCTAAAGTTGTATGTCTCATGTTTTATCTTTACAGAAATGTAAAAATGTCTGCTTTTACAGTCTCACAGCTGTGACTCTGCAGTTTCCTGAAGTCTGTTGTATCGTTTGCAAGGTTGCCAGGTTGCCAGGTTTGGTTGCAGCTAAACCAAGATTGTCAGCACTTTTCTTTCTTATTATTTTTTTTCCAGAAACAGTTAGGAGCTATTCAGAGACTATTATATTTTGGAGAACAAACTAACAAAGTTTGTTGAGGAGAGAATAATCACTGTAGTTTGCATCCGACTGCTCCTGCTTTGTTCTTGTGTACGTTTGTGTGTTTCAATGAACATCCAACATGTAGCTGCTGCAGAGAGAAATGATAATGTGTGCATTTGGATACAATCAGGAGTCTGACTGTCCATCAGGCTGTCTATACATGGTCATGGTGGCTGGTATGGCAGAATTAGGGCTGAGTGATAAGACTTCAGCATCTCGATTATTTCAAACTTTTATCTGTTAACGATTAATGAAAGCCCACGTCATGCTCTCTTCAGATTCAGCAATGTGATTGTGTTCCAGGTCATTTAACAAATGTGTGGTGTTACCTTTGGTTGCTATCCATGTTGCATTCACCACTGATTGATGAGACCCAATCAGGAGGCGAGGTAGGTGTCTGGACTTTATCAGTCATAATAAGTCACGTAGCATCATCAGTTGTTTTTAATATCAAGTTGTGTTCCTCAATCAGCCGTGTCTGATCATCACTCCGTCAGTACTTTCATAGTCTCCCCTTATATTTTTACAAACAAGTGCTAAAATATTTACTGTTTTCTAACCTGCATTATTCAGTTCATCTGTGGTCCAGGGTTTAACCTCCAGCATATTGAAATTAAATATGAAATGATTCAGTGTATGTCATTTTATACACGAGCTGGCACCCTGCATAATGCTTTTGTATCAAGAACAAAGAGCGACAGATTTCTAAGACTGCAGATTGTGTGTGTTTAATATTAGTTTTGTCTGAAGTCAGTCAGGCAGAGAAATAATCTGATATTTCAAAATGAGGTTTAATCTGTCCTGTCATCTCTGGAGGTCAGACCAAGTGCGTCTCAGATCCAGATTTAGTCCAGGTTTGATTGAGATGGAATCCTTTCCCAGCCACATCACACGGGTTTCAATAAGAGAAAGTGACCTGAACTGGAATCTGTTGGTTTTTCATTTTGTGTAGAGAAACACAGCTGAACAGAATATAAAACACAGGATTAAACTGCTCACATCCTCACATGACAGAGGAATGAATATACTGCATGTATGAACTTTAATATATCCTTCTGTACATGTGCTCTGTGTTTCCTGTTTTAAGATCCAGTTCAGCTCCACAAAGTTTTAAAATGTCTTTCTCTCTTTCTCTAAGGAAAGTGTCGATTGTGACTGTAATTGTTTGTGAGTGATTGTGACCTTTAAGGCTGCTGGCAGCCTCCTCCTCCTCCTCCCTCAGCCGCCGCAGACACTCCACCTGGTCTCTCTCCACCTCCAGCATGAAGTTACAGGTGGGATGGCGGCTGTCAACCTGCGATGGAAGTAGAAGAAAAGAAAAGAGTTTACTGTATATGTTCAGGCCAGGTTTCCACATTGACCTTAAAATATTGTCACAACATTTTAGAGGCTGTTTTGCTTTCAGAAAGATCTGACACACGAGACTGGGTTGGGGCTGGGTTGAAGAAAATCGATTCTCCGATTGAACTCGATCTTCATTTGAATAATCCGATATCGATTCATAAAACCCAAGATCGATCTTTTAATATTTGTCTTTTACACTCTGCTGTGGATGTGATGAGATGCTGTCACAACGAGATCCCGTCAGGCGACTGTAGGTGTAGAGCTGCCGGTGCCAACCTTTGAAACGAGCCAGCAGCTCAGCCGTGCGCGTGAGATAAAACCATGACAGTCGGTGGCAAGTCTAAAGACAGATGTGTGGCTGCATTTCAGATTTAAAAACTATGAAGACAGTGAAGAGCTGGACAAAAGCAAAGCTGCATGTAAGATGCGCCAGAAGAAGCTGTGTGTACCTGCTCACCTGGGTACGTTAACAACGCACATTACATGTAATGCGTGTCAAAACAGTTGGTCATGTTAAGTAGAAAGTGCATTAATACTGCAATAACTGCTTTGAGTCCATTCGCAATGTAAACATTAAAATGGCAAATTCCCTGCAAAAAAAAAAAAAAAACACTTCAAAAAGCAGCAGACGTGTATCCACTGTGTGACTACACAATCCAAATTGTAGTGAAAGGGCTTTTGAAAACGGTGGAATGGGAAAGGGAGGAGAACATCGCCCAATGGCAGGCTTATACCTAAGGCCTACATCCAGTGAGTCAGACTATTTACAAGGTAACAACAAATCCCAGACAATATTCAAAATCCTATTATAATGACAACATCCAAACAGACAGAACTGTATGGACCAGTTAAGGTTTTGGTGAATTCTTGCCAGTGTCAGCTCTTTTCCTGCCCAAACATCTTTGGGAACCTGGGATTTTTACTATGCGTGTTCCTGTGTGTGCTGAAACCTTCTCCCAACCTCATTAACGGTACCACACAGAGCGATTAGTCCCAACGTGAAACACTGTTATTAAAGTAACATTACGGTTCAGCCTCAGCTGCTATATGTGCAGTAAGCTGTGAGCTTTTGCTGTTGGCTTCGAGAGGAGAATAAAGAAAAAAATCTGCAAACTCTATAAACCTATGCCAGCGGAACAAGGAGCATCTTAATCAGTCTTGATCCCCTCATCAGGATGCAGAAGAAAGCCCTTCAACTAAACAACTACAGCACTCCCTCAGAGCAGCACAACATGCACAAGTGGCTGCAATCAAAGGAGGTTCCCTCCCTTCCCGGAAAAACTTCATATCTGCTTTTTAACCTTTATATATAATAAATGATACTTTTATTTATTTGTAGATGTATATTTATTCTTTCATTTGTCTGTCTGTGTTCTGTTTGTATGATTCTCAAAGGAAGAGAGATATTTCAAGCTGATACACAGAGGAAAGTCAAGGTTATGACTGACAGATGAATACAGGGTCAAGATAAGCTGCTTAAACCAACCAGCCAACGCTCGCTGCCTCTCTGCCTTTATGTGTGTTTGAGTGTGTGTATTAAACCAGGAGGAGCAGATGAATGAATTGTGTGAGCCACATAAATCTTGCAGAGGAAACACTGAGACCCTGCTAAACAACACTGAACCAACAACAAACCATCCTCCACATTTTTGAATATTAATGTCACAGTGTGTATGCGTGAGTGTGTTACTACGTGTGAGTGTGTTACTACGAGTTTGCATAACTTTAAGCTGCCGCAGCTGCCCGTGATCACACCACATGTACGGTCCAGTGTATGTGTTCCACTGCCAAGTGTGTGCATCCATCTGTGTGTGTGTGGACAGATAAGCCTGTCATCTGATTTAGGTATTAATCATGGACTTGTGTAAACAGTGTAGTCTGGTTACCTCAACGTTGTTGGTACATGGTACAAGACCAGAAACAACATGTTTTAGTTTTTCCAGAAAGTTTAATGCTTAGAAAAATGTAAAGTCTGAATCTTTGCTGTAGTAGCTTTGTTTGTTGACGCTTTTATCCAAAAGAACTGACGAGGGAGGGACACCACTAAAGCTTCAGTGAAGTAGGGGACCTTGATGTAAGGAGGTTCCCTCAGAAGAAATAAGTCTTCAAGAGATTCTTGAAGATAGAGAGGTGCAACATACACTACCTCCTTGGGTCCAATTATCTGCTCGCATGGCTTCACATATCACTGCTACGCAGATGACACCCAACTATACCTGTCGTTCCCACCAGATGGCCCCGCTGTCTCTGAGCAGATCTTGGCCTGGCTCTCTAACATATTCACATGGATTAAGGAACGCCACCTTCAAATCTCTAAGACTGAACTCCGAGTCATCCCAGCCAATCACTCTCTTTATCACGATGTCAACATCAAAATCAACATCTTCATTTCTGACCCAACCAAGGTTGCAACAAACCTGGGTGTCATGTTTGATGACCAGCTATCCTTCCCTGACCATGTTGCACCCGTCTTCCGGTCGTGCCACTTTGCAAGATGCAACATCAGAAAAATCAGGGTTTACCTGACCCACTACAACGCCCAGCTCTTGGTCCCACTGCACGGAAGCTTTAGTGATGTCCCTCACTTGTAAGTTGCTTTGTATAAGAGCGTCTGCTATATGAGTAAATGTAAATATTAATAGAGAGGGGATGCACCTGCTCTGATCGCATTCAGCAGCTTGTTCCACCATCGGAGAACCACTATTGTCTTATGTGCAGGGATGGTAATGCCAGACGACATTCCTTGGAGGAACACAGTGGTCAAGAAGGAGCATAAGCCTGTATGATTGAGTTCAAGCAGGTGGGTGCAGACCCTAGACTGTAAATAAAGATGGATGTAGTTGTGACATCACCCACAGGTTTCTGAAGAAGGCTGTTCTGCCATCTGCCATCATTATGCCAGTACCTGACTCTCATGAAGGAGGAAATTAGCTACAGAACAAAAGCGTTTTTTGTACCAGGCTGTAATCACGTTTATTCCTGCTGTAAAGTTGGACATTTTAACATAGGAGTCTATGGGGATTGACTCAATGTTGGAACCAGGCCATTCGAAAAAGTGTGGTTTTTGGTACTTCCATGTTTGCTTCAGGTTTCACCCTCGGAGATTGCCACTTGGTGCAGACGCAGAAGTTAGTTGAAGGCAGTGAGGACGGCTGTGGAAAATACTAATGTTGCTCTATCTGTGCTGAATCGGTAAAAAAAAAAAAGCCACTGTTAAGGTGACACAATTGAACCTCAGTGTTGGGTTACAGTTTGTTCTGGCGCAGATGATAGAAAATCAATTTTAAACAGTTAGAAAATAATGCTGGGAACACACTAGATGCATTGCATGAGTGGGCGGCAGACGTCGCCGAGTTGCTGCGAAGAAGCATGCATGTGTATTCACACCGGCTGCGTCTCTGCTGCAGTGCTGCTGCTGCTGCTGCAGCTCTGTCTCTTATATAGAGTTTGCAGGCTACTCCAATGTTGGATTTCTTGTCATTATAAATTAATTTCTGATTTATTTTTTAACAGCAAACATCAGTAAAGTGCCACTGTCTCCACATGCAGCTGCTAAAATGGTTAAAAAATATATCAATGGTTTTTCATGTCTGTGTCATATTCAGATTCAGCCTAGACAGAGAAAACTATAGTGGAAGGTGTCAGTTTTGCATCATGTGGCTGGCATGATGTCAGTACGACATCAGCAGGTCTTTTCTCTGTCTATTTCTGATGGGACACACGAGAGGCCGAATCTCTAAGATCACACAAGACGAGAGACGTGTCTCACTCAGCCAGTGTGTCCACTCTAACATGTTAACATGGACACTGAAATGAAAATCAACACGCTCCGTGGCCACCACGCTCACGCCACGCTTCCAGTGCTGTGTCCCTGGCCTAATCCTGTCGGTCCTTACTGATGGACAAAATGTTTAATGGCAAATCAGTTTCCAAACACATCTTTGGCATTCCTGTTCTGCCATTTCTTGTTACCTATCAGTTTGCATCCTGTTTACGACCAACACTAAATTCAGGTTTGACCACAGTCTTCTCCTTACAGTTTTAGTTACCTGAACTAGAATTTAATGATAGAGGTGACAGATCAGAAAACACTCAGGTGAGTCTTTCTTTGTACTTTAGGTTTGAAAACTTGTAAGTTAATTTACTCAGTTTTCTTGCCAATAATGAGATCAACAGCTTTTGAAATAGTTCCCAGTGGACAGACTCCTCTCCGGCTCATCACTCACTGAAATCCTCCCAGACAGACTGCGGCCCTTTATCCTCTGGCACGGGGCGAGGCTGGCTGTCATCAAGACAACACGCAAACACACACACACACACACACACACACAGAAACATACACGCAGACACGCAAAAACCGTTAGCCAGAAGTGGCAGCTGAACAGCAATTATCAAACACCAAAACCCATTTATCCTAAAAGTTGAATAACAGATCAAGTTTTGGCTTTGGCTACAACAGTCACAGCAAATCAGCCGAGCTGAACGCGACTCAGACTGACGGTGCAGATGAGTCTGTTTCCTAACACGCAGCAGAATTTTGTGAAATTCATCAGGCAAGATGACTAAAACTAAAATGCAACACTTCTATTTACTGCGACGGCCTGGAGGGAGAAGAGGCGAGGGGAGACAAGGTTGCACACACACACACACACACACACACACACACACACACATGCACACAAACCACCAGCTACTGATGTACTGATTTGGCGATTTGCAGGTAAAAAAGCATCAAGACTTTTCAGATTGAAACTGACAAGAGAGAAGAAAAAAGTGAAAGTTTACTGAATTTTTAGGTTACACATGACAGTTGTTTAAATACCATTTACACAACTATATTTCAGTGTGAAGCATGTATTTTAATACATACAATTCTGTTGAAATAACAGTTCATGTAACAAAGGCATCTGGAAAAAAAACAACAACTTACATTTCAACCAGATTCAACTCGGTCTGTGAGCTGCTTACTGGGAAATGTCAATAATGTAAAAATGGCAGACGTGTTTGCAAATTCACTTTGTAACATGAAGCAAACAGATTTATGAATGCCACAGCCTGCACTTCCTGGTCCACTTCATTCATTGACTCTGCCACGCCCCCGCTCCACTCTGCTCCACTGCAATCAGGATAATCACACACACCTGATTCCCATTGCCTCTGCAACTATTTAGTCTCCAGTTTTCCACACACTCACTGCCAGGTTGTTCTTGGTTGTTTCCCATGTAAGACTTTTACCCATTTGGATCGCCCGTCGCAGACTCAGCGTGTCTTTGATTCTCCTTCATTGCCTGTTCCCTGGTAAACAACCTAGTCTTCTGAACCCGACCTTGAGACTTTGCCCTGTGTTTTTTTTTTTTTTGGTTTCCGTCTGTGGTTGTTGGTCGTTGTACTGCTGCAGCGCTTTGAAAGTGAGTCACTGTATACTGCCGTTTCCCCGTGGAGAAACATTGTGTTCCTGCCTGTGCCATTTTCAGCTATCGATTCCTGCCTGTATCATTGCCTGTGGTGTGTTGCATGTGGGTCTACCGCCGGTCTGTCACAATGAAAATGCATACTGCTTAAAAGGAATCCATGTAGTTCACAAAGGACTACACAGGAAAAACGGCACTCTCCAGAATCAATGCTGAGTGTGATGTGTTCCCTTGACCAACAAAAACCTGGTCTGAAGTCAATTGAACATTGTCAAGATAATAAAATTCATCTACATTGATGGGTGCACCTCCCCTGCTCCGACAGAAATCTGTTTCCACTGCAGGGAAGCGTTCTTTCTTACTCCCTGGAAAATCCACTGTTATAATACCAATCCACCAAAGTGCATGCACACCTGGCTTTTATAGGGAATGGCAGATGGCACTCTGATTGGTTTATTGCACATTGCACTCCCATAATTAAGAGATGTGACGTGTAGTGCCACGCCGCCATTCATTCTTCTTGTATAGCACTTTAACATTAAGAAAAGTGCTCTATAAATCAAGGTTATTATTATTATTACAGGGGCTATTTGTAAGTTCTCTCTGCTGCTGAAACGTGGTTTCTCGCCGGGAGCAAGTAGTGGTGATTGTCAAGAGCTTCAGACATATTTGCGTTTACAATGCAAGGTACTAATACATCCTTTTGAGCAAGGTTATGTCGTTAGGGCAGATTGAAGGCTATAGTGAGTCGCTATCGGGCCGAGGCTAGCTAGGTGGCATGCTAATTTCAGCCGGAAGGACGTGATGGAGACAAGAATTAACAACGGTGTTGCTTTCCACCTCTGGAGACAGCTGTAAGTAAAGGAATGAAGTTTGTTGCTGAACTCACAATGTTAGCTATGCAGCAATAGCAACATTTACAGATATGGCCTCTTAATATTTATATGTTGCAGTAAATGATAGGCAGGTGAGAAACAGAGGTGAGTACACATATGAAATTCAGCTGGGCTGTAAGGAAAGGACAGACGACTTTTACTATCTCTCATGTCTTTCACTAAAATTTTACTTTTTACAATCAAAAACTGAGTTTTAACTGTGTAGCTGAAGAAAACCAGTTGGCGTTGGCAGTGTATGAGCAAAAAGTGTATGGTGATGCAACACTGTGCCCTTTTTAAATTATGCTTTGTATACAAAGCAAACACATGTAAGAGCCACTGATTACGTTTTCCTACAACAGATACTTGCTATTGAGCTTTGTACATTCACAGACTTTCTAGGACAAAGTTATATGAACTCAGGATGTTGTGATTGCATGTTCAGCACAGTCAGGCTTCAGCATGCATCAGACAAATAAAAGTGCAGCTTCACTTCACGCATCAGCTGACCAGAGAGCAGTCACAGTTTGAACTTCTCTCTCTCTCTCTCTCTCCCCAGCTCTTTATTCATTCTTCACACTACTCCCACAACTCAGCGCAACACCTTGCCTGTCTTTGAGGAGAGACTCTCTGAAAGGCAGTTACCACCTTAGTAGTTGCGAAAGACACAGAATGACTGTGAGAGAGATTGAGGAGGCTGGAGGTGGGATGCAGCCAGGAGGAGGCTGTTACAGCACCAGAGTGTTGAAGGTGAATTCATTTTGGAAAAAGGCCATGTAATAAACAACAGTGGAAATGAATTCATTTAAAAGAGAAAATATTGTGAAAAAACTTGGCTGTTTTAATATCTGTCCGCTGCAGAAATGTCTAATGGGTTTGTTTAGTCTGCTTGTCGTGGTCGTATTAATTTAATTTGCCAAGTACATTTCTTTATTTGGAGCGAGATGCGTTTCTGTCCAGAGAAGAACAAAGAGGACAAATGTTCAAAAAGTTCAATTAACTTCTTTTTTTTTTTTTTTTTTTTTTTTTAATTGTCATTCTGGCTCAAACACCTTCATCAGGCCTCATTATGCCAGTAAACATGATTAAAGGACCACATTTCCTGTCCTGGGGCCACATACATAAGTGATGCATCCACACAAAAACCATGAGTACGTCAATATGCAGAGTAAGCCGAGACGCGTAATTTAACATAAAATAAAATAACCAACTCCGTGGAGCTTCATTCATTGTCATTAATCATAGTTAAGTTCTGCCGTTTACACAGAAATAACTGTTTGTGCTCGATGTTTCCTTCAGCATTGTTTAATATCCTTACTTTACATTTGGAGTGATTGTACTAAAGTAAATTGATGCATGTTTTTACCTCAGTTTCACAATCCATTAAATGGTTCTTCTTTCTCATCCTCCTTCTCTGCGCCTGATCACTTGTGGTGGAGACAGTGGGAGTAGACTCCCATGTTTACAGCCTGGTACAAAAAAAAGCATTTTGGTTTCTACGGCTAATTTCCTCCTCCATGACAACTGTATGTCATTTTTATACAACAAGCTTTGAGTGGCAGGTGGGCGAGCGTATACTTGCCACAAGCCAGCATGCACGAAGTGTCAGCTTCACACACCTCTGCTGTGCCACAGAGCCATCTCGTACACTGAAATACTGTCACTGTCTGAAATATTGATGGGAAGTTTGTGTGTGTGTGTGTGTGTGTGTGTGTGTGTGGTGGGGGGGGGGGGGGGGGGGGGGGGGTTGCCATTCCTTTAACAATCCATATTTTTTCCCGGTAAAGAGCTTAAAGCTGTGTCTCATATCTGTGAAGCAGAAGACAAAGAAATTCATCCAATTTAACACCGTCAAGAACCGAAAAATGTAGATGTCTTTCTTTAACACTTTGTGCCGTTTTATCATAAAGGTTCTGTATAAACAAATAATGGAATAAATTTATAATAGCAGGAGCATTTTTAATTAAGAGCCTCCCTTCAGTTGATGTCTGAGCATTGGACATGCTAATGAATCAGTCTTATCACCTTCTTTCCTCATGCGTTTTCCAGCTGTGGTTTCATTCGGCGGTGACACACACCAGTGGCTGCCAGTTGCCATCAAATGAGCTTTGGGGATGATTGTGCTGCCTTGAGTTTCCTGTTGACTGGACTGGATGTTACAGCACAGGCTGGCTGAGGAACAAGTGGGTCCAGGCCATAAACTTTTAGTGTAAGTCATGAGTGGTAGAGGTGTAGGAGAAAGGTACTTTCACTAGGTACCTGCGACCCATAGGTCGTCTGTGCAGCAGGTTATGACCCATAGTTACGTTTTGTTGCTGGTCGTAGTTACTTATGACAGGAGCAAAGGGAAAAGCGCGGTGACGTAGTATAAAGAGAGACAAAGTCCACGTCAGGAGGAGGTGGTGGTGGATGGAGGAATACGACACAGAAGCGATGTTCGATTCCCATGTGAAAGCAACAGTTTATGTTGTTTCTATTGTCCATGACCGTTCGACAAAGTTAACCACGTTATTATTGTTACCGTGGTCGATTATGGTACGTCGCTCGATGTTGAGTCCACGTGTTTATTATTGTAAGCATGAAAACCAAGGTCCGGTACGCCTGCCGCCATAGGGGCGCTATTTCAGGAGACAACAGAGGGTTGAGAAAAAAACGACCTGTATGGTTGTTCAGCTTGGAGGAGGAGTTGCAAAAATGTCTCAGAAAAAGAGCGTTCATCGTTAGTTTCACTCTTCACTTTTCTCCTCAGCGGTACCAAATCCACCTTGGTCAAACTTGACAGCTTCTCTCCTCCGTCCCCACAGTTTGAGTGTCATCTTGACAGTACTTCATGCTGTGAGTCACATTTTACCGTCTAGGCAATATCAATCGTCTACGTCTGTCTCTTACGTTGAACAGCACTGCTACGAAATCATTCCCAGAAGCCCTTCCTTCCACAGAACTACTCCGCCAGCAGCGTCAGTGGCTTCCTGTTGAACACTCCTCACCTTGAGACTCTGTAACCCGGCACCTCTGTACCTCTCAGATCAGATCTCCTTCACCCTTCAGTATCCTTAGATCCACCTCCACCTCCACCTCCAGGCGTACTACACCCTCTGCTTGCTTGGCTACCATGAGGTTCAGAGCCTTCAGTCGTGTTGTCCCCCCCCCCACTCCCCCCACCCCACCCTCTCCGCCTCTGGAACTGTCTCCCACAAGGTTTTTGTAATGCTGACTGTCTTCCCACTTTCAAACCCTCCTTAAAGCACATCTCTTCAAACTCTGCTCTGAGTTTTCTGAACAGGTTGGTTGCAACCTTACTTACAATTGTAACTGTTGACTATTTGCCATTGTGTTGTAGTTGTTTTTGAATAAAATGCATTATGATCATTATTACTGCTCCACAAACATAATAAGGATAGGAATAATATCTGCACAGCTGCACGAACGCAAGTAACGTGTTTGTCAGTAGGTTTAACAAAAGACAGACAGATCAGGACCGATCCAGCCAATTACTGATGAACAGGTTCAGGCTGTAAACCCAGATGATTGTTCCTGGCCCCTCGGTGCTCTGTTAAAACTCTGTGCGCACAGTCGTAGCCATGAGCAACGCAAACAGAGCAGGGATTTTCTGTGACCAGTGTCAGGGATATTTTGCAGGTGAATCACACCTCTTGGATGCTGCTGTTTTCTTTTGAGGATGAAACTTTTTTTTTTATGATGTGGTTGAAGAGTGTCCGTCTAAATCCTGTCTAGACCTCCCAGCGACAGATTCACACTGACATCCTCTCAGATGGATATAGAAATATACAAACTATCACAGGAAACTGTTTATTTTCTTGCAGAGCTATTCAGCTGTAAAAAAAAAAAAAAATGTACCCAGTTTATCATAGAGCTAAATGTGCAGTGTAAGTTGTATAATGAGGTCAAAAGAGAATAAATATGAATAAATATTGGATCATAAAGCTCCTTGTCAAGACAGTGAAAGCTGGATGCTGATAATTCATGCAGCTCAGTACAGAAATGACAACCTGTCTGGGTGGTGGAAGAGTCAAAGACACACCTGCATAGATGATTAGGAACCTGGATATTGTTAGAATCATATTATTTGGGATATAAATACCAGATTATATTCTATATCATATCCTGAATATAATTACAACCATGGTAAAAGAAAACCTGAGCGAGGTGCATGTAAAAGTTCACAGAACAGAAGGTGGGTGATCTGGATATATAGGAGCCTAAAGTGGACTTCAAATCTTTATGAACTAAAACATTTTGGATTTTAAAAGGTGGACACCGATATTTTCCAGATGCAGTGTCCTTGAATTTGAAACTATGAAAAACAAAATGAAAAAATACAATTTGACAATGAAAACGTTACAGAACAGCTGAATTATTTAAATTAATAGAAATGTTTCAGGTCTTTTCAAATTAATTGGGGAGCGGGGAAGTGCACGTGTTTCCTGCATTTCTAAAATGTTTTCTACTTCTAAGGTTTCTTCTTTGTGAAGTGTATAAAATTGTTAAAAGAGGAAATTAAAAATTCTAGTCTAGTCGATGTGAAAAAGGGACTAGGAGCATCTCTCCTTGCAGCAAAGTGGATAATATGGATGAAAATAACAGGTCAGAGACGAAAAGGCAAAAATGGGAAACAGAAAAGTTCATGTGGAGCAGATTGAAAAGGTTAGTTTGACCAAAAAAAAAAAACTTTCAAGTTTAAGCTCCGCTGATTCACAGTGATAGGATTTTTAAAAGGGTACACCGGATAATTTCTTTCACTTTTCATCCTCCTCTTTCTGCCGCATTTGTAAAAGAAGCACACTTAAAAATGTCCTGATCAGAGCCAGATGGGATCTGTTTTATGGAGACGAGGCAAAAATCTTTAGAAAAACACGACCTATAGCTCCAACTATCATAATTTATTTTGCACCAGGAGTGTCAACACATCACAGCCATAATCCAATCAACTGTATATTTACAACTTACTAACCATTCCAGACTCGTTACCCGCTCGGAGCTGGATCACACATTTTGCTCGAAAATGTTTACTTTCGTTTAAGTGTCATATCCTAATACACAGAACTGGGCATGATATAGATCCTGATCTGTAACCAGTTTGATACGATGCGATCAAACTGCAGTTATGAGCATGTATGAAAGCAGGATCTGCGAGAGGAAAAGCATGAATAGTGAGTTTTTCAGTGAAATATAAATGGTATGACTGATAATAATTTGCCTTAGGATCTGTTTTATTAGTTTGATATCAGTTTTTCACTGCTTGATTAATAAAGTTTATTACAACCCAGAGTTTGATTGTGTTATGGTTACGTTTGTTGTCGGTCAGCATCCATCATTTTAGCAAATGCCCCAAAACTACATGTTTATGTCCCTGTGACAAAGCCCTCTACTGGCTGTAGTGATTATGATGCGAGCAAAGGAGGAGGTGATGCCACTGGATAATGCAAGTTCACAAAATATGTAATAGCTCTAGTTTTTTTCTATAAATATGTATGCAGAAATATTACACATTATATATCTAAGGCTGTGTTGGAAAAGTCTTTATAAACTTGCTTTTTTAGTGCTGACTAAACATGACTGTGTCATATTGAACATGCGCTGCATGTTTACTTCGAGGAAATGAATCATATTCGTTACTGGGGATAAGAGGCTTAGTAAACCGCCTCGAGTGTAAATGTTTTATCAGACATCAACAAAAAGGCGACTGTATTCCTGTAACAGATCCCCACAGGGAAGATTTCATATAAAAGAGTTCACAGTCCTTATCAGAGCCAACGTGTTTGTGGGCAGCAAAGCCTATTAGCAGACAGAGCTCGCACAGTCTATCAGATTACACAGATAGTGGAAAATGTGGTTTCCTAATTTCTTTTATCGCAGTAATCACACAGCAGGGGAGACTTAGAGCACCATGAAGCTCCACTCCCTCCAAATGCCTCACATTCTCTCTAAATTCACTTGGAGAGACAAGTCTTATCACAACTTCAGCATCTGCTAACGCAAATGAAAAAAGTCATCTTTTCTTACTGAGCAATTTAGACCGGGCCTGTTCAAGGTTCAGTGCCTTGCTCAAGGGCAGTCTGCAGGCAGGGAAGCAGCACAGGGAAGGAAGACTGCTGCTTGTTCACTTCTCCAGCTGGTCCTTTGGGTAACAAGCCTGTTATTCTGACCTTCGGGCCACAGCTGCCCCAAATCTCAGTCATATAAATAAGTTGAAACTCCGTAAGGATCCACAGAAATGACTGTTGACCTCAGAGTCGGCCCCGAGGCCCGGCCCCACCCCGGCTTCGCCATCTGCTGCACGGTTTTGCAGTCACTCTGTGAGTTCAGTGTAACGTCCTCATCATGTGTCAGAGCGAAGCAAACTCACTGCACCTCCCGTTACTGTATCAGCAATGCCACTGGACAAACACAGGGTAGCAACCAAAATGGCGTTTTTAAATCCAAGTTATGATGTTATATTGGTGAATATTTCTTAATCTCATAGCTGGTAAATTATGTCAGTGCTACAGCATTGCCCAACAGTGCACCCCAACTTTTCAAATCATCAAACCTCTATGTTCATCTTTCACCAAACTGAAAAGGTTTGGAGACAACTGCTCATATGATCTTCTGCCCTCGCTATTGTACAGCTGTGACAAGTCGGTGGAGGAACACAATAAATTCTAGAGGCTATATATACAAAGGTCCCGTGTTTCCCTCTTCTCCCGTGTTTTATTTGAAGTGTTGATCCATAAGAAGATATATTTGTGGTTTTAAGAACCAAAAACCATCTGAGTGTAGTTTTACATCTCCTCTCTCAGGCTTCTCTCTGGAGCTCTAGTAACAACAGGTCAGTGAGCCAATCAGAAGAGAGGAGGCTCTGAGCCTCTCTTTATACTATATGGACGTTTAGGGTAAACACAATATAAACAAACAACATTGGTATGGATCCTTTAGATTTGCTTGTACCAAAGATATGTACTGACTGAGACATTTACACAGTCTAAAAGTAACTCACTCGCTTGTGAGTCAAATAAATGTTATTGTAATCTAATGATGTATTATTTTATTTAATATCAACAAATCCAAAAATACCAAAACCAAGAATGAACTGACCCTTCTAACATCTGCGCCCTGATACATCTTATTCCTCTGAGCCAGAGAGCTCCATTGTTGTCCAACAAGCTCATCAGTGAGCCACACTGTTCTACTGGGTGACACATTCATTCATCACCATGCACACACACACACACACACACACACACACACACTGTAGTTTATTTAAACTCAACCCCACACACACCATCCTGCTGCCCCAAATAATCACTAGAGCACCAAGTGTGGATTAATACGCCGCTAAAAATAGTCCCCAACAAGTGCACTTTCTCCTCCTGATTGAGTAACTTCTGCTAAAAACTACGGAGGCAAAATTCCTACACCTTTTGTTTTAAATGAAACTACGTGTTAGTGAGCTCTTTTATAAGAGTTTGCGTCATCAGAAGGAACCACTGATAGAGGCGTGGGGGCTTATACATACATGGTAGGGAGGTTGGAAAGCATTAAGAGATGGACTAACACATTGCTGGCGTCGGTCTTTTTGTCAGATTTAAGAAAAAAAGAAAAAAACAAAACAATAGAAAACAGAGTTTGGGACAATACACAGTGCTGATCCCATTTAGGGCTATTTAGCTGATCATCTTATCCAGTGTGATTTATAGTACAAAGAGTCCATGAGTGGAATAAGCCAAATATAAACCTGATTATAAGAACTACAAGACGCCAACACCAAAGAGAGCTGGTAATATTTTTAGTGCCTCTATTATATTCTGCTGTGTTGTGTGCTGGCCTTAATGGAGGCGAGTGTTTCATCTCATCTCGTTGTGTTAATTTTTATGCTCCACAGCAGAAAAGCAGCTGTTGGTAAGCAACTGCACATGAGGAACCCACAGCACAATGCTTAATCATAATGGGTTATGCCTCGCCACGCTCTGTGGCCTAAATTCAAAGACCACATACAGCTTTCTACAGTGAGATGAAAAAACAAAAAAACATCTACTCTCACTCAAATTAAATCAAATATACAGTATGTGTATATGTAAGCCAGAAGAGTAGATGAGACTATCCCACATATATCAATGTATTATATTGACATATGATACTTAACTTTTATTGAGCCATTCAGGCATGTTTGTTACTGTACTTTTACTTCAACTGAGATGTAATATTATAGTATATATATAGGCTATTACAGATACCGAAGAAGGCTAATATTAATCCCCTTCCTGGCCCAATGTTAAAAAGCCCATAAATAACTAATTAAACGAATTAATGATATGATATCTCTATAAAATCACTGGTGTCAGTGCGTCAGTATTGAAAGACGTGGATACCACCAGTTGGTGATCATAATCAGGAAAGTCATCTATATTTGACAATAATCAATTATATATATTAGAAAGGCTTTAATCTATGCCTTACCCTCTCAAAAACCTTCTTATAACTTATATTCAGTTTGGTTTTTACTACATGGCCGGATGTACAGTGAATTATTCATACTGTAAGTGCACTAAGTCCCGGTGGTTACCATTCATTTCTTTCATCTCATGTTGCCCTAATTTTGACCTGATACAATATCATAGTGTTATGTACACATCACCATGTCACTTTAAAATTAGATTTTATTTTCAAACAAAACCTTGAGCAAACCTTAATGCAGACATGAATCAGATTTTTCTTTTTTTTGAATGTACCTTCAATCAAATGACGACGCACAATGTGAAAGCTGTTGCTTGTAGTGACAAAACCTGGAGAATCGCCACCTAATTATGTCTCTGCAGAGCTTTCACTGTTTCGGTGTTTCTGCCAGCTACAGCGGTGAACTACCTGGCCAGAATCAAAAAGAGGGATTTTTTTCCTCAGGAGTTGGTGGAGCCCGCTGGTTAGAAAATACTTCAATTTGCTAACATGGCAGCCGAAACAACTTTTATAACGGGATAATTAGTCAGGGCTGTGTGTGTGTATGTATGTTGTATTAGTGGCCAATAGATAAATAAATGAGCGTCTGTAAGAATAGTACAGTATTTTCAGACAGGGGATGGTTAGCCTAGCTTAGCCAAGACTGAAAGCTGAAGGAACCAGCCTGGACAGGTCGCCAGTCCGTCACAGGGCTGACATAAGGAGACAAACAACCACCTATGGGCACTTTAGAGTCGCCAATTAACCTAACGTGCATGTCTTGGGACTGTGGGAGGAAGCCAGAGTAAAACCCACACAGGCACAGGGAGAACATGCAAACTCCGCCCAGCAAACAGAAATGTAAAAATGATAAGTTATGTGTAGTAAACAATTCTTTATGACTCTTCTTGGGGTTTGATTTGGACCAGGTTTGACACCAGCTCTCATACAGACTCACAATGCAATTATCACAGTAAGTCGATTTAAAGTTAATCAGCTTTATGCGGCCTAATGTTACATCAATAAGTCGTCGTAGAGAGGTTGCCAGATTTGGTACCATCCCGCTAAGTCACCTTTACCAAAAACCTGCGCTCATCAACTGTATCTGGAAAACCCGCACAAGTCGGAGACACTGTACAGTAACAGAGGGACTGGGCTGACGAATAAACTGTTGCTGGTAAAAAAAAAAAAGAAAAAAAAAAGAAAAAAGCTTCAATCCGTAAAACAGTCAACTGTGTAAAGCGTTAGCCATGTAGTTCTACATTAATCTCAACCACCATGCAACACTTTAAAAGAGTTTCACCTTTCCGAAGTTGGTAGAAAAACTCTCTCAACCCACAGAAAAAAAAAAAAAAAGTTCAATCTTTCCAATGAAGAGAAAAGATGTTGGAGTTTTCTACACTGCATTAAACTGACTACAGGAGCCTGTATCACCACATACCCTGACAGTGATAAACGAAGACATTTCCATATGAGAGGGAAGGCGTCCGCGGCTCTCTGTTCCCCCGCTATGTGACCACCTCGAGTCACAGGTGACTCATCCAATTTGTTTCCCTGAAAACACCAACAAGCATTGCAATTATCGCTCAGCACCGTTCATTAAACTGCACCTCACGGCGTCCGGCTCGTTAGCCTTCGATTGTACTTCACTTGTACGATGCCTCTGCCGAACTGATAAATGTAAATGTATCCCTGACGTGACAGGATGGGTTTATCCAGCCTCACACGCTTTGATGATTACGGCTTTGTTGACGCAGCTTTATGTTGCTGTTTCATATATATCACTGACTGTCCACCCTGGTTTACAAAGTAGGATGTGATATATTGCTACAAGAAAAGATGTGTGACCGCCAGGTGAAGCATCAGTTGTGTTTAGGTAGCCAACTGTCTCCATTTTGAAGCTGTTAAGTGTGTTTGCATGTCTAAAAGTCTGTGAAAGCTGTTTTTTTTTTTCTTCTTCACATTTTAGTGAGATGTTATGGCAATAAAACTTCAAAGTCTTGTATCTTATGTCTATTTGGAGAAATGTAGGCTCGGAGCAGCATTCCAGTCTCGCTTTCCTTTTTTTTGTAGTTTCTTTTTAGAGAGAGGGTGTGTGTAGGTTTGATCACTGCTAGAGTGGGAGTTGAGATTTTATATACTTTTGTGCTGATGCCTCGTCATTCAAATTCTAGGATAATGTAAGCAACTTATAGGATGAATTATCGCTCCGACTGCGCTGCGAGCATAATAGTGTGGGTGTGGTGTAGGTTTTTGTGGATGCCGAAGCTTCCTGTTGATCCCTCTGGAGGTGGACATACCTGCTCTCATCCCCCCTCTGTCCTCTATCAGCCCTGCCAGCTCTCTGTGTAGGCACTCTTTATGAGTTAATACCACAGGAGACGCTCACAACAGATCCTGTGTTTTGGAAAAAATGCTAAATTCTTTAAGGTGAAATTGGGTTCATATTCCATAAAATGAAAACTGGCATTTGAAATGTTGAAAGAAAAATTTGAAAGTGTAAACTACTGTACTCAAAAGTAGGATTTAGAGCTGGAAGAGGAAATCCAATGTTGTTTAATAATCAAGACGCTACTGTTGGTGTTAAGTTCGGCTTGCAGTTAATCGAAGTAGTTTCTGAGCTCAAACTGAGTTTTGGTAGGTCCTATATTGTATAAATTTACATTTCCACTTTATTGATTATAAATCTAGGTGCAAGCAGATCTAGGTGCTGTATAAATAATGAAAGTATTAAAGCTCTCAGTCCACAGAGAAATGCACACAGCATGTATTCAGAAACTGCCGTCAGGACTTCTGGAACTTTGTGATGTCATGGCCATCCCAGATCCACCATCCAACATTTGTTTTTGTTGTTTTAACTTTATTGACAACACAACACCAAGTGGTCATTCCATCACTGAGCTAGTTACAAGACAGAAAAATGTAATTTCACATCCATCCCAAGGATAGTAATATTAGAGACCTAAAGTTGTCTAAAGTTTTTTTTTTTCTGAAATACCAGAATATTTTTAGTCTTAATTTGATCGTCTGTTTGGAACATTTCATCACCATTTGCATTTACTGATTACTTTTACCAAGCTACAGTAGTAAGCTACAATCCGTTACCTGTGGTTGGCCTGGCTGTACATCATTCAGAAAACAGTCAGCCAATCAGAAGAGAGACTCAGCATCTTCTTATGGATCAACACTTCAAATAAAACACAGGAAAAGTGTAAAATATGGGACCTTTTGAACTGTTAATTTAATGAATAAAACAGGTCCATAACTCTTTATAGTGTGGAGGTAAGAAGCAACTTAACAAGCAGTTGTGTATGTAAGATAATGTATGGCTATGTGGAAAATTTCCATGTGGAATATCTCTATTTATGTTAATTAGGAGTTAAACTAGCCAATCCCAAAAATTAGCCTCCGTACTACAATTTGGATGAAAAAGTTTGACTCTCTTTGGTCCAAATGTGAAGATTCAAGGTGTTTCGATCTGTATATTTCACCAGGTGTGAATGTAAACTACAACCTAAAGACATGTTCCAAATAATCTAATAAATGTCCTGTACCTGTTTGTAAGGTGAGGTGCTCCACCCACCCCGACAGTACCCATCAATATGGACTACTGACGATCAATGACCGCACCCAACCCAACACATAGATATGAACATCTACAAAATCTTGAGGGACCAAACTACCAGTGTGAGGTCGTCCACAGTCGACTGAAAAGGGAGCAACACTGTATAAAATCTACATCACATATTGAGGGCTTTAGATGCTTCTCTCTCATTTTAATAATATTTTGGTCCCATCATGGGGAAAAATGCACTACCAATATTTATGTTTTTCTGACAAATAATGCCTGTTCCTTGTGGGAAGCAAATGTGGAGGTGGTGTGTTGTTGTTGCAGTCCCCACTGCACATCCTTGGACCAAGATGAAGAAAACCAACCCAGAGACTTAAAGGTTAAAGGACGAGTGTGTAGCATTTAGTGTAGCATCTAGTGGTGAGGGTGCAGGTTGCAACCAAATGAGACCCCCGCCCTCCTAAACACTACACACAGGTCCTTTAATGGGTGATTACTGCCTCTTGTGTTGTAGTAAATCCTCACCAAAATATACTATACATTATAAATATACTGAATGTTAAACTCATATAATCCAATGGAATAGCTATTCTTACAACTGAGGTTAGATTTGTATGTGAACCAGCCTTTACTGAAAGATTGTTATAGAATGGAACCTGGAGGGAATTAAGTTAAAAAAGAAAAAATGGTCTGAAGGCCCTGGGAGCGATGGTGTTGGAGCAGCAGCCATAGTGAGGCCCAGATTGAAGATGGACGAGGGCCTTAGGTTTAGGGTGGTGGAGAGGCTCTTGGATGCCTGGTCCTACTACACACCTTGGCACAGGAGCCTGAGATAGGGTAGACAAGAGGCTTCTGGACACCTGATCCCACACGGGGCTGGACACCATTGTTCCCAAGGCAGTGATAGGTTCACTTTAGAAAATAAGTGGAGAACCCACCTAAGAAGGAAATAAATATGATTGTGCGCAGGCTCTCTGTCTTCAGTTCAGATCTGGATCTGATCTCGCTTTTGTTCTTGTGAAAGAATACATTCTATTGCATTGGACTCATCATCTCCAGTGACTTCTTTTTTTTTAATCTTTTTTTGACTCCAGTAAAAGTGCAGTTTTGTAGAAAGTTAAGTGTTGGTGAAGAGGTCTAGACTTAGTCTCTGGTCCGGACCTGGACCTTTTTCCCTCTAACACCTGCTGCTCTGATACAGAGGCTTTGACTTCCTCCATCACATCACCAAATGTGTGTTCAACCTCTGGAGCAGGACACTTGCTGAACAAGTTTACAGTCTGACCGTTTCCCCTCATTACAGCCCTGTGTGGCATTTAATCTAGCATCTCAGATGCTAGGCTAAATCTCACATGCATGCTTCAAGATTTTAGTCTGGAAAACATCCAAGCCCACAGCTGGAAATCTAGCCAATCAGACAGCCATGAGACGATAACAGCAGGCTGTGAAGAGCCCGTCTTCACCACACACAGGTTGGATATACCATTGATTTTCGGCGTCCGAATATATTCTTTTCCAAAACAATAAAAGCTTTTCTAAACACAGTTCTGTGTTTTCCTTTTTGCTTCCAAACTCGCATTAAAACAATAAATCGGACTCGAAAAAAATGAAACATGCACAGACTGAAAATCACAGCCCGGCCGTTGACTCATGAATGTCAGAGGGTTTACGCTCCGTCAGTCATGAGAGAGGGAGAGTGAGTGGATGCAAAAGCTTCTCTATCGACACGTAGATCAGAGCAGCACAGTGAATGTTGTTAACAGGACCTGGGGGGAGATGTTTTGACAAGGCCCCCGGGGATTCTTAGGCTCTATAGTTTATTTGACTTTCTCTTTGATCAGGTTCGTTTCATTTTAATTCTGTTACTTATCTGCTTTGAGAAGTTGCAAGGTAATGTGAGGTTCTTTCTTAATTCTGCTTTTTTGGTCAAAGAATATGTGTAAGTCGGTTTAGTTATACTGTTAAATTTTCTGTTGGCAGTGATAAGCTAATAAATGAATGTTATGTGTGAATTAACCTTAACCTGAAGCACATGAAAGGGATTATACATGCTGCACACTGCTGAGACTGTTTCCCTGTGTTCCTTATTTTCTTAATTGGCATTAAGAGATTATCCAAAAATGGAAACCTGTGAATTTTTTTTTTTTCATCCTCAGTCTGTATCTTTAATCACTAAACTGCTTCACGGTTGTTTCAGCTCTGCACTTGCCAGACATCACCTGTCACTCAAACACTGAGAGCTTTGATGTCTACTTGCGTGGATTTTCGGTGGATAGTATGGGTGCATTAGAGCTGGAAACGGTGCGGCAGAATAACCACCTATTTATTTAAATTTCACTGTCTCACCCGGAGCGTATGCTAGAAGCTTTTCCTTCACCTGGTTTGCTTCTCGGGTTCATGCAAATCGAGCTGTTCTGAGCTCTGATTAAAGTTTCATAAATATTAAAGTTTCACAGTTTGAAACTTCACAATCAAGAGACTTATAATTGAGCTTGTGTGGCGTTCAAGGTCAATAGTCTGTTTTGATAATGGGAAATCGCTGCCTGGGCTGCAGGGGATATCTTTGATTTGACAGTATTGCTGCTGACCACTGGGGCAAACTGACCCTACCACACGTGTTTCTTTTAAAGTTCCTCTCCAGACATGTTTTTGAACTATGTCAAAATACTTTATTCTACTACTCTACTCTCTGCTATGATTAATGTTTTGTTTCACGTGGTTTTCCCACGTAAAAGTGACGAAAAAAAAGGAAAACCAGGGCTGGAAGTGCATCTACTTCCTCACTGAGAATTCTGGATCAGGCGTTGTGCCTCCCCATTGTTACAGGGTCAGATGTGGGCTGGCAATATTTTTGACAGATTTGATTTTCAAGTGGGCCATGAATTGGAAAAAGTTAGGAACCACTGCACTAGACAAATTCAAAACGCTTTGCTGCTGCAGCTGACCCAGAATCTAAAAGTAAATATAATTGAGCTGCAGATCGTATTATCAGTTTCCAGGATGCCAGAGTCCGTCCTGACTGGCACACATAATGGAATTTAACGCTGTGGGACAGTGTCTGGTTCTTACACTGAAATGTTGAGTTTCAAAGAAACAGATATTTTCTATCTTTGGAACCAATGGTTCAACAATGAGAGTGTTACGTTCAGAAAAGCTCTGACTGTCACTCACCTGATATTATCTTTGCAGACAATGAGGCAGGAATTTACTTACAGGTGCCCCAGATGCCCAGAATTACTCCTACCACTTTGAAACTGTATTTAGGTTGAAGTTTTCTAGTGGTGTGTAATTTTACTTTCTGTATTTTATTTTTATTTTTTTTCACTATGTTGGATCATAATGAAAACATTAAGCATTATTCCTACCCACTGCATTTCACAAGAGTATGTCATTAATGTTCAAAGGCTTGTATGTCATTGAAATTTATTTTTTTCAGGTTAGAGAACGTTCAAAAACACACAGGTAATGAAAAAAAACTGTTTTTTCTTTTCTTCACTCCTGAATGAAAACATATTTTTACCAGATGTTGTTAACACTGTTATCTTAAAAAAAAAAAAAAATGCCAGTACGGCTGAATCCAGGCCTGAATCCAGTACCTTCTGTTCTCCCAGATAATATCAGACAGAATCAACAGAGATGACCTGGAGTCAGAACACTGGCTGCTTTTTTTTTCCCCAGGAGCTCTTGCTTTTTCTTCATGCTCTCATTAGAATATATATATACATTTGTATAGACAGACACACACGCACATATATATATATATATATACACGTGCGTATATATATATATATATATATATATTGTCTGCCTGTGCTGCCCTTAATTGCATTGCATATCTCTGTGTTTATCTGTCTACTCATCTCTATTCACACACAGTATGTTGTTGACCCTCCCTCCTCTACTGACCTGTGACCTCTACCCACCTACACATCCACACAGCACATTTAAATGGTTTTAAAAGGAACTGTGTTTTATATGGAAAAAGCATGAAATGGATATACAGCACATTACATTCTGTAGCTGCAGCCACTGTTCTTGTTTAAGGCTTCAACCAATCATGTTTCATCACTGATTAATATATTGATTGTTTGTTGATTTATTAATAATTTAACCAATATGATGCCAAAACTAAAAAAAAATTAATACCATCATAATTCCACAGAACTCAAGCTGACTTTGTCAAATTGCTTCAATTTGCTTCAATTAATGATGATATAAAATAGAGAAAAGTAGCAAATCCTCACACAGGTGGAACTACCAAAGAATAGTTGGGGTTTTTGATAAATGAATTATAGACTTTCTGTCAATTGACAAATCTATTCATTGTTTCAATTGTTTCAGCACCACCTGGTGGGAGATGTGGATAAAATCTCCCACCACCACCAAGTCAAACCAATTCACTTTACGTAATAATTAGCAGGATTAAGGTTAATATTTTAAATACCTTGTACAGAATCACCAAGAGACGAATGTTAGGGAAGTACATGATTAAACTCAAGCAAATGGGCCGTCCAATCAATACACACTGCGCCACCACCTCTACAAAATCTCCCAACCCCAAACGCATCCATCCAGATCTGATCCTACTGAAGAACCGAGACGTTCAGCCAGTGATGGTGGTCAGTAGATTACACTTTGACTTTGTTACCCTTGTGAAGACGGAGAACTCTTGTAACATGTTTCCAAATTTTTTGCAGTCAAACTTTTTCAAAAGGAAAAGCCACATAGATCGTAGTTATTGCATTGGAGAATTGATATTGAATCATGACACAGAGAATCAAAATTGAATCTAATCGAAGCACGAGATTCCCAAAGATTCCCAATCCTCCTTTATATTTTGCCATGGTAAATGTTCTGGGGCCAGTTGCACAAAACACCTCGGGTTAAGATTTTCTGAGTTAAGGTGTCCTTAATTTAAATACAGTTGCACAAAACAACCTTAAGTCTAAAGGTTTCCTTAAAATGTTCACTCGAGTATTTAGGGGTTTCTCCTTATCTTGGTCTGTTACTAAAGGAATCACTTGAAGTCAGTTAAACTGTTCAACAAAAGACCTTAGCACCAAAATAAGGGTAAAAACTAAAGGTACCTCTGACTCTAACTGCAACATGACTGAGGTTATGGAGAAAAATGAAGAAAATGCACACAGCCCAAGAGGAGGGGGAGAACCCAGTGGCACCCTTAAACATGAGGAACTGATTCTACATCACAGGTTAATGATTTGTCTGAACGTCTAGCTCAATGATTGCTCAGAAGTGCTAATGGTGGCAAGTCAACGGTCTCCATGGAACTGCTGTAAAATCTCTTTCACTGTTGCAAATGCCTTTCAAACTTTTTTCCTTAACTAAGGAAACGTTTTAAGAGATTCTGTGCAACACCCTTAAGTAACTCCCTCAGCTAAGGAGAAATTAAACCCTTAAGGTGTTTTGTGCAACTGGCCCCTGGAAATTAAATTTAGAAACTGTTTATGGATCAAATATTAGGTAGTAAAGGTGTAAGTATAATCTCTATAATATCATGTATTATCCTATATCTCACCCCATAGTTTAGGCTACTACTTTAAATGAGCATCTCAGTGTACAGCTCACGATCATTTACAAATACACTATGGACACATTTACACCAAACTCCACTGACCTTATTAGGAATTTCCTGTGAGAATAAAGGAATAAAGAATGGTCTAAATGTCAGTGAGAAAAGCAGCCAGCAGAAATTAAAGCCTAAGTTCCTTCTGAAGTGCCTTTGAGCAAGAGAGGTACCGAATCCCCACCAGAAGATAAGTGGGCAAAGAGAGAATTGAGGATTTGCTAAAGAATCTGCAGGGTTTTCTGGGTACTTGGTGCAGCAGCGTTCTCCAGTTAGGTAATTAAACCACATTCGTTTTGGGTGACGTGAACATTTTGACAGCCCCCGTCTGCTTTTAGTCAAAGGAGGCTTATGGGAAGAGAGACAGAGAGCACTTCCACTGTTTATCCTGTGGGGTGGATCAACATGGGAAAAGAGCAGATCATGTGTGAGGGACTGAAAAAAAAGTGGGATAATAGCTGGAGGATGGCTTGACAAGAACAAGCAGACAGTGGGAGATTATTTCCACAAATGATCTTAATTAATGAAAATAGAAATGCCAGGGGACAACTTCAGCTGCCTCTCACATTTATTCCACACAGAAACAAGCTTTCACTTATAAATTAGGCTTAAGGCTTTTTTCTTCTCAGTTAATCGTTTTGTCTATAAAATGTCAGAAAACAGTAAAAAAAAAAAACCCTGTTAAAATCCCCCAGTCTTTATAGATTTTAAGATGTTCAATTTGTGATGATATAAAACAGAAAAAAGCAGAAAATCCAAATATGAAAAAATACTGAAACACATAATCGCTTATCAAAATATCAGAGGATTAATTTTCTTCCTCATGGAATATTCTGCTGATTATTTAATGTCACGATTTCATTAATCATCATCAGTTTCCTGAGGTTAAATATCTAAATAGCATGTGTTGTCAAACTTTATGATCAGTCACAAACAAGCAGCAAATCCTCACATTTCAGGAGCTGTTGGCTTGAAAAAATGATTTAAGTGATTAATAAAGTAATTAAATGAATTTCTGTTAATTGACTAGCTGATTGGTTGATTGGTCATTTCAGCTCTAAGTATAGTTTGGTTGGAATAATTGAGCTTAAACTCTCACATCATACTTAAATTAATTACAGTTGGAACAATTAGTTGATTAATTGATCAGTCACTTGATAGAAAATGAGTTGAAAAGGTCATTTTTGGGGGTAAAAATGCCCATAAAATCAGTTGTTGCAGCTTCTCAGATGTGAAATTTTAGTAGTTTTCTTCTCTTCTATGATAGTAAACTGAATATCATGAACTAAATAAGACTAGGGCTCCTACTTATGATTATTATTATCATTAATGAGTCATTAATTAGTCCATAAAACGTGAATGACAATAATAAACAAATGTCAATCACAGTTTTGTCTAAATCTCTCTAAACATACTGACTGATATTGAATATAAGACTGAGAAAAAAAATAGCACAAACTCAAATCAAAACAACTAATTTTTGCTTTAAAAAAATGTCTTCAATGTTCAATCGATTATCAAAATAGAGTCAACTCATCGGTTCAGCTGCAACAAGGACACTTAAGATGTCATTTTGGGCTGTGGGAAACTGTGATGACCATTTTCATTATTTTCTGACATTTTATAAATGAACAAATCAAGAAGCTAATGAGAAAAACTGATTATGAAAATCATTACTTGCTAATACTTAATACTTAATTATCACAATTATAGGATACTTACACTAAAACAGCAGAAAACAAAAGGACATAAAGTGGGATAACTTCCAACTTTGTACCAAAAAGGTCAATTCCATATCATTAAAAGATTATTAGCAATATAAATATGATTGTCTCTATAATTAAGTTCCCACTTATGTCACCTTGAAAATGTGTTTTTTCTAATCTGTATAAATTCAGTTGAAGCTTTTGTCATACTGGCATTCTGAGATAGAAAATACAGTTAATATTCAGTATCATTTTTTTTGTTGTTGTTTTTTTTTTTTTTTCTGAATAATTTCAGTCACTCACAACATCGAAGTAAAAAAACTAGGACAGAGACTCACCAGGAGCAGACACGTCGAGAAACACAAGGTGACCAAGAGCAAACTTCTCATCTTTAACCCTCAGGTAGACTCAGGAGGAACTGGTTAAAACAGGAGCCCGGACTTCATTTAAACTCCACTTCAGAGTTTTTCATCCCGTCTTCAGGATCTGAGCAGTTTTTTAATTCCATGAAGAAGAAGAAGAAGAAGAAGAAGAAGATGAAGAGGGGGAAAAAACACACAGCCACTGATGTCCTGTATCCACACTGGTCGCTTCCACTGAGCTGAATGTGCAGAGAGATCAGTTTCCCGCAGCTGACTTCCACTGTCAAGGACACGACGACGAGCACAGACACTTCCTGTTCAGACTTTCAAAATAAAACATTTATTGGGGCTCATAATAATATAGAATCAATGTACAGCAATATCCAATTCAGTTCTATTTATTTATTGTTTTATTTATTTTATGAGTTTATAATTAGAGTTAGGGTAAGGGGCTAGGGAATGCATTATGTCAACAAGTGTCCTCACAAAAAAGAAGTACACGTGTGTGCGTGTGTGTGTGTGTGTGTGTGTGTGTGTGTGTGTGTGTGTGTGTGTGTGTGTGTGTGTTTGTGTGCATTTGCGTGTTCCAAGTATTACCCATGTTGTGTGGACTTAAATCTGGCTATACAGTCACATTGCCTTGGACTTGTTTTCCTTATGGGGACAAAAAGCAAGTCCCAATAAAGTGAATCATTAAATCAGGATAAGGTTAGGTTGAGGTTCAGGTTAGCGTAAGTCTCCATAATAGCATGCTTGTATACAGTATATCCAGCATGCAACTTACCCTTGTAATGTTGCTTTTAAGTTGTATGTAACCTTTTTTTAATCTTACACAAACAGTTCTTTTATTTTTACTTTTATGCTTATTATTCTACCCTGTTTTATTACATGTTAAATGTTCACCAAAGCACTTAGACGTGCATTTTATCTACGAACGATGCAATGATGAGGGAGGCAAACTGACAAAAAGCTTCAAAGGATATGAAGCCAGCCTCAGTTGTGCCTTTCATGTTTTAACATTAATCTCAACCCAGCAAACCACAAATCAACTCAAAGTGTCTGCACAATAAAAAGTGCCCAAGCTGTGACATCATTTTTGAATCCAAGCAAAGGATCTATGAACTTGTAGTGGATATAAACCAAAATGAAAAAGCTTACACATAGTTATCCAACTCTGTCTCCTAAAAATACGTTTATATACAACCAAACTACCACCGCATATATTTTGTAGGAAATGTAATGGCTGGAGAATACTCAGAGGCAACAGCACATATATTGACAGCAGTCAGTGGATGGTGTTCATACACGGCACAACACTGTCACATCAGAGACTAGGTTTCACATCCACAGTCCCGTGTGGTTATGGTTAACAAAAGCACTTTGGTTAAGATTGAGGAAAGATGTGTTTTGGTGTTTGATGTGAAAGTGTTTTGGTCAAATGTAAATTCAAACGTTGTGTCTGAAGCATAGACTGTGAATAAAGATGGACATAGGCTCAGTGAAGTCAACCACTCGTTTCTGAAGAGCATTTTTGAAGCTCAGAGAGAGCTGCTCCACCTCCAGGCTGTAGACATGTTTATTTCTGCTGTAGAGTTAAGCATTTTAAAATGGGAGTCTATGGGGTTTAACTTGCTTTTGGAGTCAGCCTCTAGTGGTTATTAAAGGAAATGCAGTTTTTGGCGCTTCCATGTTGGCTTCATTCTTCAGCCCCTGAGGTTGCTGCTTGGTCTGAAGTCACTTAACTTTTTTCTGTATTAAACCAGACCACAATCTTTCCCTGACTTTAACCAAAAGAGTCTCAATACAACCATAAAAAAGTTTTTTAAAAAATGTAAATTTACAGTGTCTTCATTCATTAATAGAAAATGTAATTTGGCCACAATTATATTTCCTACAAAACATATTTGCTGTCACACTTTAGTTATATATAAACATAATTTCTCAGAGAAAAGATTGATTTACCTATACCAATGTTACTCTCCATTCCTAAATATCTTCATACACAATTTTTTTTGTGTTGTACAAAATGAAAAAGGTAACACCTCTTTTCTGGCAACTGAAATGATTCACCACAGGAGACTCAACGCTCGTGAACTGACTCAGTAATGTCAGTAAGACAGCATTATCTACTTAAAAGTTGGTAAGCTACTGGTCATACCAGATCAAATAAGGCTGGAGCTGCAAAACCTCTCAGTGTGTATATGCTACTGCTTATGAATTCAGCTTTTCATTTGTAAGAGGAATAATATGTTATTGCTTCTTTCAGAAGTGACACAGTCTCACTTTAATGGTCCAAATAACTTGACTACAGGTACAGCAAATGTTTTTAAAAGGAGGGGAATGACTTCAACTTTCTGACAGTTGGACCAAAACCCAAACTTTAATGATTTTTCTGTCATCCAAAGGTTTCATTGTTGTCTTAGAAAATTGACTTGACTGCTTAGGAAATTCCTTTTGGAGTCATCTCAGCCTAGAATAATTGGGAATGACTGAAAGTAAAAAGGTTTTAAATAAAGTAAATAGAGTACGTGCCCAGCGGACAATAACCTGAGCAGACAAATGCCCACAATTCAAACCACACCATCTTTTGCGCACAGCCCCTTTCTAACCAGTGTCTACCAAGAAGCTGGTCTGAAAATATCATTACCACTGTGCAATGTTTAAATAATTTGACTCTGACACCGAGTTTGTCCAGTTCTCCACTGCTCTATAGGACTGTCTTCAATACAGTTTGTACCTCAAACACTACAACCCTGAGTCTTCTGGTGCAGACAGTGTTGTTTTGAACGGTGTGTTTTTGGTATATCACAGAGGGGTAATACATTTCCACATGAACTCATTGCTGCATTGGGTAATGATTGAAGTTTTCTGTCACTTCACCAGCAATTTCCCCAGAAAGCATCTATTCTTTCTTCAATCCATGTTCAGAGCAGTTTTGACCCCTGGCTCCAGTCTTTTAAGACTTTATAGTATTATGGTGGGGTTGTCAAAACATAACATTTCCAACAGGTCCTCGTACCAAGTGAACAAAACAGGTTGTTTTTCACTGCCTTACAAAACATTTTATATGAGACCAGGCAAATTATTGTCATCAGTAGACTGTATTTGCGCAGTTATTATGGAAAGTGTAGATGTTCAAATTTCCCTTTTTTTCTGGAGCTCTGTAACCATAACTGTACACAAGTGAATTAAAAGAACAATTACACTTCTACACTACACTTTCTGGGGAAATTGTTGGTGAAATAACAGAAAACTTCAACCATTATCTAATACAGCTATTAGTTTATGTGGAAATGTATCACCTATCTTTGATGTACCAAAAACACAACATTCAGAACAACACTGTCTGCACCAAAAGACTCAGGGTTGTAGTGTTTGAGTTACAACCTGGATTGAAAACAGTCCTATAGAGCAGTGGAGAACTGGACAAACTCAGTGTCAAAGTGTGTGTGTACATATATATATATATATACACACAGTATATACGTATTAAGGGCCATGTTGGTATCCCAGCTGGTTAACTGCCAGTGTGGCCAATGGGACTGAATTGATTTCCTGAAATTAAGCTTTAATACAAATTCAAGAAACAACTGTCAGCCATCCTTATCTTGTCATCAAACTAATGGTTCCACCTGTCCACCGTTATCCAATAGTTTTTATCATCCAATAATCGCCGTCCAAAGCTCACATCAGTTTGGATGGATGGATGGGTCAACAAAACACAGGAAGTTGACATAGGAGACTGGTGTTCGGTTCCTGTGTGAAACTAGCAGTTTATATTGTTTCTTTTACCCATGACCGTTCGACAAACTTATTGTAACCATGACAACAAAGATCATCAAATCTTAAGGAAGTGCTTATTATAACCCAAACCACAATCTTTTTTCCTAAACCTAACCAAGTAGTTTTTGTGCCTAAACCTAACCAAGCCAAGACAGTTTATTATTGTAACCATGACAACCAAGGTCGAGTACGCCTGCTGCACTATTTCAGGAGATTCTCCTATGGGTTGTATCAGAGGGTTGAAACAAATAACCTGTATGGTTGGTCAGGTTGGATGAGCTGATGAATATTTTAATGTTTTCTTTTTACACTTTTGACCACATAAATAGACAAGTTAAAAACAAACGTATTGTAACTTCACTTTGACCGTGAAAAATGTCAGGCATTAGTGTTTGCACTGCAGTGAGTGTTTCAGATGTTCAGATCCAGTTTGAGAGTGTAGAAAGTGTCTCTGACTGTCAAATAAAGGTCAATGAACTGTCTGAAGAAATATACTATATATGACAGGTTGTCCGTGAAATGTCACTTCAAACCCCGAGACGACGCTTCTTGATTCAGTGACTAATAGAAAAACAGAACTACATACATACACGCACACACACAGAGACACCACCTCCCACACACACTCACAGCCACGTACATGGTTTCTGTCCCGTACAGTAAACTCATGAGAGCGGAGCGAGGATTAAGTGGCACGTATTTACACAAAGCCAGAGGCCATCAGCTGCCCCGCTGTGGGCGAAAATGTCAACACCACATTAAAATGTGCAGACAGAAAAACTTAAAGCAGTCGCTCCTCATCCAGCTGCTTCATGTGTTTTATGGCTTGTGTATAAAGCCAAATTTAAACAATGTGCTGGTGTGAGCATACTCTAAAACAGAATGTACTCATCCTCATCCAAACAGGAGACTTTTATTTTTCATTTCTTAATTTTGTTATTTATGATTTGTATGCAGGGAGAATATCTGGGGCCAGGGTGTGGTAGAACTCACACAAAACAAATGATTAGAATTAATTAAAGTATGATTAAGTTGATAAATTAGCTCTTAAAGTTTCATCTGTCTTTTTGTGGACATGAATTATTTGATTGAAAGACTTGATCTGATAAAGACGGAGACATTATTTAATAAATGAGGCTTCATTTATCTCACTAATTAACAATCCAGTTTGTTTCGGTGTCCTGCCACAAGAGAAGAAATTGAGAAGTGAAAACATGTCAGTTCTCTCAAATCATAAACATCAAGAGTTTTTTGATCATTACGTATGAACAGTGGTGCTACTCACCGAACAGATTTCATGCAGCTCTTTCTTCATTCAAAGGTAGATACATGTCCGACGTCTGTTCATTGTCCAGAGTAAAGGAGGCACAGTTTCTGTAAAGATGTACTGCTGGTGAGTTTTTCAAATGTTTAGGGAACTACTAATTTAATACCATTCGCCTCCATTTGTACTGGGGTGACGGCAGACATCTTAAAGACAGAAATCTCAAAACTTTGGAAACTAAAATCTAAATAATCTGCATGACCAGATAGCGGTATTGGTGAGTAACAGATGTTGTTGTGATGGGTGAACTAACCCCTGCAGATTAAGTTCATTTGTTTTAAATTTTACTCAACTTCACATCAAAACCCGTACTGCCTGTAAATCAGCTCTGGTAAGTTTAGAGACTCTGATTTCCCATTTACCTTTGCTACAAATAGAGTCCTTTTGTAGTGTTTTACTTGTATAAATGTGAACCCTCACGGTACTGGACCGTGACTGGCTGACAGCAGCAGTTCATCTAATGCAAATGAGGTAAATCTGCTGTGTGGAAAACTGCTCTGGATGACTGAATAGATTCTTTAGGCAGGGAAACCCATAAGGACCTGTTTCTGTTGTGTGTCTCTGTTGATGTGTGTCTCAAGGGTAATCACCTCCTAAGTACCATCCATAGTAACTGTCTGCTGCTTCTGTGAAGTCAAGTCCACAATGGGGGTCTGGTGTGTAACTCTTCAGGAGGAATTTTAAGGACAGATGGATGATTGTCTTGAACCGTGCTGATTGATATTTGTGGAGAGTTTGTCACAAAAAGTTGCTGCCACAAAGTTTCTCCTGAGATTCCTGAGATCTGAGGTTAAGATGCGAATATACAAGCACAGTCTTTTGGTGCGGAGGTCTTAGTCCGCTGCAAATTACACAAGAAACTTGAAACCTTCAGCTCGGTCATACAGTATACACTAAGAGCAGATGTTCAGTGATGTTAGAGACGGCCTCTATCAAAAATACATTTGCATATTGATAGAATTTTCAGTACACAGGGACTCGGTGTGCTTTCAAAGCCTTTTGCAGTAGCTTATTGAATTTGTTATGGAAAGACAACATGGGCCAAAATATTACCGGGCCTGCAAACTCAAGTGGGATGAAAAAAAGTGAAAGAAACTGAAATCCTGCAGGCGGGACCACGGGGCAAATAACCCCCCCCCCCATTCACAAATTCATGAAGTGCAATCTGATCTAAAAATATTGGGAAAATATATGTTTTTTTCTCCGTTTTCAGATTAAAGCTGCTGCACAAGATCAAAACAACAACCCCTGCCAACATGACGGCTGTGCTCAGCAGACACTGACTGAGAAATTCCATTAAGTTTAAGTCAGCAATTCCCAACCTTTTCCGACTCATGGCCTGCTTGAAAATCTCAAAAATGTTGGCAGCTCACATCTTATGCTGAAACAATGAGAGGCCAAATGATGCCTCAGAACACTTTGAATGATAATGATCAAAGCTACAGGACTTTCTTTTTTGTTTGACGGAGGTGAGATCACCTGTCGATTCACTGCATGTCTCTTGACTCTTTTTCATTTCAATTCTTCTTGTTACTAACCAGCTATCCACTTTGATACTCCAGTTTTTGCCATGGATGGCAAAAGTGGCCCGTTCAGCAACAACATAATAGTTCATGTCAATGGCTTATCACAGTGATAGGTCATGAATTTCCCCTAGGGGATAAATGAAGTATCTATCTATCTATCTATCAGTGGCGGCTGCTGGTCTTAAAAGGAGGGGAAGCTCATTTTCGGCCTACATCATAAAATGTGTCCGTTTATTTATATGTAAATTCGCAGAGTGACAGAAGAGAGTTGCCAAACACAACGCTAGTCGTTTTTAACAAAGATAAAGTCGCTGAGGATCAGTGACGTCTCCAGATCAACTCCGAACAACGGAATGAAAAACCTGAAAAATGCTCCGGTGGATGCTTATACTTCAAGATCGCTGATTCGCTCATTTTGCTGTCAATCAAAAAGGGACTCAGCCTCAGACAGATCATCCAATCATCATGCAGAAGCCGAGCGTCCGGGCCAGCCCACTGCCCCATAGACCCCCAGAGACGCTGAGCGTCCGATGGGCGGGACAAAGCCCAGCATTTATCCAATGACCGTCTAGTTTCGCTGCAGTGGAACAACCCACTCTGTGCTTCCCCGTTGAAGTCAGTAGACGCTCGGCGTCTACACTGTGTAAAGCACTGTGGCGCTGTGGGGATGAATGAGAAGGAAGTCGTGTCGGTCACCTGTGATAAGTAGCTGATTCTGAACAAAAGATGAACGTGTTCTAGCGCATATTTAGTCAATGAAATGTACACACAACAGCACATATTTGACCACTTATTTTGTTGACATTTTAGGGGAAGCTGAGCTTCCCTTGCAGTCTTAGAGCAATCGCCACTGCTATCTATCTATCTATCTATCTATCTATCTATCTATCTATCTATCTATCTATCTATCTATCTATCTATCTATCTATCTATCTATCTATCTATCTATCTATCTATCATGACAAAAAAGAAAGAAAAAACAACAAAATGACAGTATTTTTAGAATATTTTAAGACATATGAAAACATTAATCATATATTTTTTTCCTTCACCAATTTCAAAATGATTTGTTGGCCCATTTGCAATGCCTTCTGAGCCCACCAGTGGGCATTGGACCACAGGTTGGGAACAACTGGTTTAAGCACGCGTGCATCATTTCTTCTATTTTCATGTCTTTTGGCCTGACTTGAAGTGCTTGTTGTCACTTCTTAGTCAGGTGCCTCTTTCTTAACGCTTTTCCTTCCTTAACTACTTCTTCCTGCTGCACCTCAGAAGGGTAAGAAGTGAGGCAACCTGATAGCTGATCGGTTAAGGACTGTACCACATGGGTGTCAGTACCCTGAGCAGCAAGTCCCTGGTTTGATTCCCGACTGGCTGGACTCTTCCCCTGTTATTTTCTCCCATGTTTCCTCTCTGTCTTCACTACCATTATTAAATAAATGCACAAAGAAAGAATGGCTGGAAGTGAAACCCCACTTTCTAGTATAACAGAGAAGCGCACCTGTAGAGCTGCAATGATGAGTTGATCGAAAGACCTATTTTGATAATCAAAACCAAAAATGCCAAATATTTGATGGTTCCAGGTTCTTTTTTTCTTCTTACATTATAATAAATTGAATATTCTTTGGGTGATTTTTGTGTTGACCATACAAAACAAGACATTGAATGATATCACCTCGTGCTCCAGATGGGTCAACAAAACATTGGACTTAGACTCAGCGGACTTCGGTTAACTTCCCATTGCCAGCCACCTGTCAATGTTGGTTTATTTTCTCCCAAACCATGATCTTTTGCTAACCAACCTAACAAGGTCATTTGTATCTATAGCTGATAGCTGACTTATAATGGATGTTGTCCTGCTGATATGGGCTTCAGGAAATGCTTACATAGAGCTGCAAACAACGTATTTTGTCTTTTAATGTGGAGGACTTGTTGGATGCACTTCTAATTCATCAAAGTATTTTATACAATTGTAAAACGTGCCTTTAGGAAACTTTAAGTGTCCTTTGCTGTCTTTCAGCTTAAAACGAAACCCATCCTCTTCTTCCTCAGCTCTGACTGTATTTCTTTTCTCTCACCTGTACGGTCTGAAGACGCAGGATGTTTATTGCCTCTGTGCTGCGGCTTTGCAAATTGCTCTTTTCCCACCCTCATATTAGAAATGACATTGTTCCTCCTCCTCCTCATAATCCTCTCTCTCTCTGTCATTATCCTGCACAGTTTTAGAGAGGAGAGGAAAATGAAATGAGAATAATGAGCCTAGCAGTGTTACAGGCTGCATTTGTCCTACCAGATAATCCTTTATCATTTTGTTTGCACCATTACTTTTATTTATTCTTAGTCTGCAAAGAAACATCTCAACAATTCATCTTAATGTCTTGGTTTTCTACTGATGTGTTGATCTTGACACAAATTCAAACCGGCACTGCACTGATGTAACCTAACATTAAAGTATCTTCGGGATACAGGCAGTGAAACCAAGATGACTAATCAAGGGTTAGGGGTTAGGGTTAAAGGTTAATCTATTCTAATGACCTTACAGAGATTTCTTGAACAACAAATAGTGGTGAGGTAAGATAGTGTGGGTACAGATGGAGATATTACATGATATGAACGTCAGCTCCTTATTTCTTTTGCCAAAAATTCCATTTCAGATTTATCATTTAGTTTGATTCTGTTTTGCCAGGGGAATTACAGTGAGTGCAACAGTAGAAAATAACTTAATAAATCACTATTATTGCAAATCACAACACAGTCAACTTACCAATTTATATAACTCACAGTTTAGTTATACTCTAATACATTTTCTGACTGTAATACAGCCAAAATATGGAGGGTTTGCCTTGCATTTCTGTTTCCAATTTACCCCAACTTTATACATATAAATCTAAATTAGGTAAGTGTATATTTAACAATGATGCAAATAAGTTTTGTCTGGCCCATTTGGGGTGGTTTATGAAAGAAAAATCAATAAAAAAAAAAAACAAAGACTTGTATTCTTCCATTTTTCTTTTCAATTATCTAATCTTGGGTGCTTTCCATTTTGATGCAAACTTTTTTTCCTTTCTTTGCTTTTAACCACATATATACTGTACATACATATACCTACATGTGTGTGTAATGCAAATAGAACACCATACCCAACCTAAACCAACTACATGGTTAATTCACTAAAGATAATGTTCTTATGGGTTTTTTTTCTCTCAATTTCCCGTTTGTTTTCTCCCACTTGCATGGACACACATCACATATTAATGTATAATACTCATTTTAAAGAGTAGTTTCTGAGGAGCACAAGACAAAAACGCTGTCAGGACTGAAGAATACATAGCAGGCCTCTGCATTAGCAAATTACAATTGTGAGGTGAGATTGTTGAGATTGTTTTGTATTTAGTTAAAAAAAAATCATTGTTTTTGTCCTGATTTTAACATTTGCACTTCCTCCAAAAAGAAGTCTTTTGATTGTTCTTACACACAGTTCATTTTTAATATGTTAAGCAATTGTTTTGGGCAAAAAACCAATGAAACTGTTTTTCAAATTAGCTTTATGCTGAGGTGAGTGTCTTCTTATTAAAGTACATAATGGTAAAAACATAATACCATATTAAGACATGAAAAACCCTGATGAAACTCAATGATTCAAGGGCACTGGGGAATGGGTGCTGTAATGACTACCGGGTTCTTACTGCAGAGACAATGTACACAAGGATTTTCCAAACTACTTAAGTACTACTGCCTATTCAAATAGAAAAAAACATAGAAAAATATACAAAGATAATGTTTGATATGAATTTATACTCCACAACAGCTGTGATGCTTCAGTTTACAAACACTACCACGACATCTAGTGGGGAAATGCTGGTGACAAAGTCTGCTATGACAGCACGCTGAACAGTGATGGTGCACACCGCCCTGAATCTTTTCTAAATGAATTTGAGTTCAATTTAGTGATGTTGTCATATGATTTTACATAACAAATTATCTTTTTTTTTTTAGATTTAAACACCTGGCTGCTTTATTTAACTGCTCTAAATGACAGTGTGCTCCAACATTGAAGGGAGCAAATAGGATGAAATGGTCATTGGTCAAAGGCTATCCTAATGTCATTTGTAAGGGATTGGCCAAGTGCTGAAAAAAGAACACATGGAGTCGACTTATCACTCGCCATATAATTTCAATTCATATTTTCACCAGACCACTTACAGTATGATGCAATTTCGGCATTCAATGTACTCTATCAAGGTTGTGTTTTAGGAATAAAATATTTATATAAAAATAGAAAAAAAGGAGGAAGCATACATTCATTTTTACTCCGTTACACGAGTAGTATCTCACAGGCCATGCTAGACTCAGTATATGTAAATTTGACTACTTTTGGACAATGAATAAAACTATTCAGTATATCCCTACCACATTTTTATTCTTGGGAAGGTTTTTAGAGCATCCAGTAAGTAAAAATGAAACTCAATAACTATGACATCAAAGTAAAACCCCTAAAGCAGTTTGAAAGCCAATTTCATTTTCATTGGGCCTTTATTCTATTCATGAAAACAAAAAAGGGAACAATTTCACTGTTTTTTCTCCATTTGACCCCACTGGACAAGGTCTTAAACAAGTACTACCATAGACCTACTGGGTCTTGATAAACATAGACACCTCTTTTTGACTCATAAAACCTTCTTTCTTCAGCTAGACCACTAGGTCTAGATGTAAAAAAAAATTGTATTATAAAACCATGAGGGCTGCAACTAATGATTTACTTTCATTATTGATTAATCTAAAATAATTGAGGGGGGTTTAAAATATCAAATCAATGTTTAGTTTATGAAAGATCGAAAGGAAGGAGTCTGGCAGTTATTCTGATCCCAGTTCCCAGCAGAGATGCAGCCAGCTGTGGGTATCAGACTAGTGGGGTTAGGACTGACAGGGCATACTATGACACAAAAATCCAGTGATATGCAGTAGTTAGTGTTATAGCAAATATTGTGATCTCCCACTATTGTAAATTTAAAGGTGCTATATGTAGCCTAAGTTGTCTCTGTGGCCTCGTACCTATATGACCGAATCGCAGCCATGCTGATATTCAATAAAACTGCATGACCTCAAGTGTTATATTGCTTTTATGCAACCGTTCTACAGGTGCCATATTATTTAACAGTAAAAAGCAACAACAGATTATGATTTGTTTGTTTATTTCATCATTTATTTGGCTACATCAACACAAACAGTTCTGCAACTGGACTGGTACTGGACTGCTGCTAAGCAACACATAAACATTTACCTGACCAGCACATTAGCTTGCTACTTTGTCTACACGTTACCTCAGGTGTGTGCAGGAGTATGCAGGCTTCTTTCCTTCCCTTCTTCCTCTTCTGCCGACCATACATAATTTAATTCGAATGTTATTTCTGGAAATATATTCATATTTGCGGCCAAAGTTTGTTACAATCCAAGATAGATAACAATCTTTAATGTAACCAGAGTGATACATGTAGTTAAAAGTCCCAGTGTTGTTGTACTCTATATCAGCTAACTGTTGTAAAAAAGAGATTATAATACGTCCTCTAAGCAACTGCTTCTTAAGGACGGATGGGACTCTACATGGACTCAGTATCAGAAAGTCATGAGATGCACCAATCAGGCCAGGGCTAGCTTGTTAGCATGCTAAGTTCAATGGAAGAAAAGAAGTGATAGAGACAAGAGTTAACGTGTTTCTTAAAGGTGTGAAGTTTGAACGTTTCCTCTAGAATGGTAAGTAAACAGTTGTTAATGCTAACGTTATATGTAGCAATAGCAAAAGTTACATATAGCCCCTTTAAACAATACTTGGTCACACAACAGGGATTTGTATAAAGAAAAAAAGAAAAAAAAGAAGTGATATGTATATGACTACATTTTAATGTATTAACCTTGGGAAACAACAGGGAATTTACAAGAATTTTAGCATTACATAATTCCAAGGCTGCAGATTAAATCAAAACAAGATGGACTAAATTTAGATTTAAAATGTTGTTGTCAGACAAAAACTAAAACTCTAATGACCGTTTAAAACGTTCATATTTTTGAAACCTTACCGTTTTTCCCGCCACGAGATGGCGCCCGGGTCTGCTGTTGAGCTTGTGTTTTGAAGCTCCCTCCCTGTCGGAGGCTGACCTGTTTCCCGCGATGACAGTTTCCTGCAGGCTGCTTGAGACGGACTAGTCGCCCTCACAGCAGGATGTACTGAAGGGGAGAGAGGGTTATCAGAGTTTAGCTGATCGGCATGCAGTGGACTCGGTTGGCAGAGTGAATTTTTTGTTTCTTTTTCAAGGAAGAGCGAATGTCGCAGGGGGATACCGGTGAGTGTGCTGCTTGCTCAGCGGTGAGCGTAGAGGAAGAAGTTGTTTTTTTTGTCGCTGATGTTTGGTTCACGCAGTAGCTGGTGGTGAAGTCCTAGTACCCGATACGTGTCAGTTTGGAGAAAACGTCACGACAGATTCCGCTCAAAAATCCGGCACTTAAGCGATACTCTACTCAAAGGGACATTTTAAGGCACCGTAAGCAAAGACTTAAAATAAATATCGGATTTAGTCGTAAGTGGTCTTGTATTCGGCACACATACAACCGAAACATACAACACACATTTCAGTAGAAATTGTACTTTACTAACCGTTTCACACTTGTTGCCAGTAACGGTGGCGGTGTTGGTAGGTAGCGGGGCCAACGGTTGAGGCACTCTTCAAAGTTAAAATACTAGCGACAAGATTGCGGGTAGGTGTTTTGAACATATGCCGAATTGAACAGTGGATCGAAACGTTTCATTAGATATATTAAGTTTGATTTTTTCAGGTACGTGCTATTGCCAGTTTACACATTAATATAGGTAACGAAAAGTCGACAATTTTGCTAAGGAGTTTTGTATGAAGTCCTGGAATGACAGCTCAGCCTGCAGTCTGTGTGGATATGTAATGAAGGCTGTGAAATTGCTTTTGTAGAATAAACAAATACTACTTTATTTTAGCCATCATATGCATTGGGGAACTTCTAAGTTATCAAACTAAGTGATTTTTTCAATGACCAAAATTTGCTAATTTGGATCTGTTTGGGAATTTGGTTCATTTTAATCAAGTTTCTACTACTTGCTTGCTAAAGGTAAATACTGTAACATGGTACAACAAGCAATATCTCCTTTGATATACCATTAGTTTAGATACATTATAATTTTGAGATTTGCTGTGATACATACTTATTTTTGCTTCCCTCATAGTTGTGTAACAATGATAGTAAAACTAAGTTGTTTTTCATAGTTTATAATCACAATGTGTGACATAAAAACCCTTATCTTTGTTGTGGGGTTCTTGTGTTGTCATTTTACATCTATTCTCATCATCATCATTCCGTGTCAGCACTAATGAAAATAACTAGTAAAGCTATAACTATAATAGCATATCTTTGGTATAATTGTTTGACCTTTGACCTGTGGGCATGAAAATCTCACAGCATGAGGCCTCTGTAATGAAACAATGTCACCTTTGTCTGTGTGTGACATGACACAAACATTTGCTATTACTGCCTTTCCAGAGGGGAAATGAGTAACAGGATGGAGGGTTCTGCGGGACCAGGTGTCGGGGCGAATGGACCTGTTGCAGCGCCCAGCAGCCCGGTGCGCTCCACCATGGACCCACCTCTGTCTCCAGGAGAGCTGGAAGAAGAGCAGCAGTCATCGTTGACAGATGTCAGCCAAATGTGGATTAACTTTGCCAAGACTTTCGCCATCATCTTTCCGATCTACATCTTGGGATACTTTGAGTTCAGCTTTAGCTGGGTTCTGATAGGACTTGCCATGTTATTCTACTGGAGGAAGAACCACGGCAGTAAGGACTACAGGATAAACCGTGCCTTAGCATTCCTGGAACATGAGGAGAAAGCAGGGAGGCAAAGTGTGCCTACTGCTGAGCTGCCACCATGGGTGAGTCCTGCAGTATTATAACATACCTGGTGTTATCACTGTTTTGGCATCATTGCTGTGTATTATGACTCTGTCTCAAGCCTCACCCTTCCCTTGGGTGTTCTCCCTGCCAACACTGAGTATGGCATGTCAACACTGACCAGTTGTCTGCCAAACTGACTCACTGAATTCCTTGTATGTCTCAAAGAAGTCAGTGTTTGGGTAATGTAGCTGACAACAAATGGAATAATGTATAGTATGTGGCAGTTAGATAATCCAAAATGGCCAGCAATGTGACACCTAGGAAGTTTTCTACCTTAGGTCACTACGTTCAGATGTTCAGGTGGTTTTTGAAAACTAATGTGGTGACTATCAGGGGGGCCAGGGACAAACAGAGGCAACATTTCTGCCATTTGATGCTCTGACACTTTCATTTTTATTCACAGGACAAAACAAACCATGTTGCTTGTTAATGAGGGTCTCGTAAATAGCCGTCGGAAAGGTCACACATTTCACCCATTGGTTGACAGCAGACTCTTTATGATCATTTCAATCCTGTTAACTGCCAGAGGGAGATGGAGTCCTCGATGAATAATTAACGTATGGGCCCCGAAGCCCACTGGGCTGCCAAGGCTGGCACTGTAAAAGCAGTAGAGTCATTATGAACCTGTTCTAATTTTCACTTTCTTTTTTCATCCTTTTGGTTTGGTGTGGTTATCAGGACACAATAAGAAACTAGTGTGGAGAAGGGAGAAGGCAGTCTGGCCACATGCCTTCCACTTCCACACATAGCTGCTATTCTCTCTCTTGTCTACTTATGCCCTGGTCATGACATGTGACAAGCTACTCCAGTCAACAGTACAAGTTCCCAGCAGGCTTGATGTGGAGGATACTATTGGGCGTGTGCTCAAAGGATGTACTGTATCTGAACGAACCAGTAACATTAGCTTGTCTCTGCTTATTAGCTCTTTGCCTTGTGGTAGCAGGGATCTGTAAGACCACAGCAATGCATGAAAAGATTTGGTTCAGTAACGCACTTTATGAAATCCACAAATATGTGATATTTACTGGGACATCAAAGTTCTCTTTTTGTTTCTGACCGGGCAAAATAGTATTCAGGACATAGTTTTCATATAGACTGGCCATCTGTTTAGATTTGGGAACATGAAATATTTAAAATATTTTTGTAAATATTTCAAAACATTAGAATGGTAGTAACTCCTTAATCCTTCCCCATATGACCTTTAATGTTAATACCACATCCATGATGAGAAAACTCATGTGCTATTCAAGAAATAAGAACTGTATGCATTATGCATGACAGCTGGCACTTCTGAACGCACCCCTGCCAAGTAAAGCGTTGGATAGGTTTTGCCATAATTTGACTTCTTGACTTGGGATTGTTGTTTGGTTCAGGCCATAACAACCATTCATTCATTCACTCAAGAAAATTGAGTTTTTTTAATTTTAGTTTTAGTAGTTTTTCAAGCAAAAAATTTGTTCGTTCCAGAATCTCGAATGTGAGGATTTTCTACTTTTTTTCATTGTGTATCATTGTATATTGAATACCTAAAGTCAATTCAATTTTTAGACAGTCAGAGTCTTTTAATTAATGAGCATTTTCACCTCAGGAAATGAGTTCATCTTTTCCCAGTCTTGTGAGATTTACACAGAAACCCGTTCCCACTGTAATAAAGAGGCTTCCGTTCTGCAGTAACACTTTCTGTAATCGATGATGATGCCGGAGAACTGTTGAGAGGCTGAGTGGATGGCAGGATACCAGCCAGACCCAAATAACCCAAACACAGCCCCCTCCCATCACAGATCATCCCATCAACACATCCATTATCACACAGACCTTGAGAAAAATGGTGCTAAGCAACAAAACCCTGGGCCCCGTGCAGAAAGCTTTGCTGTAAGCAGAGACGCAGCAGTGTCTGACATGTTTTTTGCCAGTCAGCAAGCTTTTGTCTTGGTGTTGCGTGTTTGACCAAGTGTTTGTCCCAGATGTGTAAATCCACAAACAACGTGACTAATGACATTTGGAAGTGTAAACCAAATAATGCTGACTGACAGCCCTTTGTGTGGCTGATTAAAGGGAAACTGAGAGACCAGTGAAAGGATGCCAAAGGATTAATGTGTCCTCCTGATAATGAGCAACAGTGCCAAACAATCAGCAATGAACTTTGACCCCTGAAAGATACTCAGATGCTGTCAGTGTGTCCCCGTTCTTCATACGAGATACTTTATCTACTTTACCTCTGTCACACTGACCTCAAAACTTAATGATTAGAAGCTCACTGGAAGTCCCTGAGTTACCACAATTCAGTTCTTAACTCTGTCAAAACTCGAGCAAAGTTGTTGGTTACTTTTCTTATGATTGATTAATTAATTTATTGATTGATTGACTGAACTATTTGAGACATTCCGATGTATGACAAATGAAATGCTGCCACGGCTTTGGCAAAATGATTCTTTTCAGTGGCCGGTTAATATTAAAATTCACCGCATATTCATAAAAGAGTCAAATTTCTAAATTAATGCTAATCATTTCCAAAGTGTCTGTTGATGCTTTGCTATCTTCCTAAGCAAAAGAGCTTGAGAGCGACCTGACATGGGCAGTGTAACAGGAGAAATTAGTTTAGCATTTTCAGAACCAGAAATAATTTCTTATTCATCAAATACATGTAAAGTAAGTGTGCTTGTGTTAAATTGGGAAACTGTAACAAATATAATCCCGTGTGAACTCCTCTGTCTGTAATTTGTAAAGTCAAGCACAAATCAAAGTAAATCAAGTAAATCAAACTCTTAATCATTTAAGGACTGCAATTAGTGATTGTTTTGATAATTGATTAATCTGTCAAGAAAATCCAAGGTCCAAAAAATCCAATGGTATACAGTTCACAATAATATAAAACAAAGTAAAGCAGCAAACCCTCAAAAATATTTGGTGTTTTTCTCAATATGTTGTCATTAAAATTATTTTCTGTCAATTGACAAACTGAACAGTAATTTGTTTCTAACATGTCAGTTCTTATGTTGTTTTTCTAAACTATGCATAATTTCTATACTCCTGTCATGAAATTGGACTTTTTTTTTTCTTCTTTTTTTTTTGCTGCATATTTCAGACTTTGCTTTGCTCGGTCACACAGCAACAAGTTGATTTTTATCTGGCATTTTAAGTAAATTTCATTGTCCTAATTAAACACTGGCCTAATTTCATTTCATTTCCACAGTAGCACATCAGTGGACAGAATACTGTATATAATGAGCACTCAGCCCATATGTAAAATCAACAAAATGAACCGCATCTGGAATATACCAAATCAATTCTGATCATCACCGAAACTTGCGCTGATCGCCTCCTCCTCGTGGCTCGCGCTCTCAGAAAATATGATTGGAATGAGGCTTGATCGGCAGTGTGGGCAGCAGCTCATAGTTAGCAGCAAGCCAGGAATGCCTGAGGTACAGTTTTATCTTTCTGAAGACAAGCTGACACCGAACAACTCCCTCACTGCTGTCAGACACAAAGAGATGCATCTGTACAGGCTTTTTATTCAGGACAAGATTGGCTTGTTTTTGTTGTCTTGCTGATTTTATTTGAAGCTATACAACGGAGTTTAACCAGGAACTGCATCATCCATAAGTCATGATGATCACTGGACAGAGAGATAATCATATCATCTGTATTTACCACCAAAGAGGAACTCAAACACATGTGACAGAAGTTAAAATCCTTTTTTCATCCTTTTCATGTGCCTTAATACAGTAGAATAAAGTCGGATAGATAGAAACAGATTGGGAGAAAAACTGAAAGACAAACAATGTGTTGCAAGATTGTAACCATGATGATGAAAGCCCTTTAACCTTAAAGGTCTCATATTTGACACTTTTCCTGTGTTTTATTTGAAGTGTGGATCTGTAAGAAGATATATTTGTGGTTTTAAGAACCAAAAACCATCTCAGTGTAGTTTTACGTCTCCTCTCTCAGGTTTCTCTCTCAAGCTTTAGTAACAACAGGTCAGTGAGCCAATCCAGGGCTCAGAGCCTCCCTTCTGATTGGCTGACTGATTTCTGAGTGATCCAATAAAAATATAGCAGATTTCAGGTAAACACTCGGAGAAACCAAATCCTACAAGGTTGGATGGTGGGTCCAGGTGGGCGGGGCTTGGGACATGGCTGAGGGTGATGACTGTTTTTTTGTGACATCACAAAGTTGCAGAAGTCCTGACGGCTGGTTTTAAGGCTCAGTTTCTGAATACAGGCTGTGTGCATTTCTCTGTGGACTGAGCGCTTTGATACTTTCACAGTATTAATACAGAACCTAGACCTGCTTTATAATCAAACAACACATGGACATCTACCTTTAGACTATATGGAACCTTTAAGACATTTTTGTCTGGTTTCCGCAGTCTAACTTGATCACTGTTTTGATGGCTGCTTTCATGCAGTTTGTAACTGATGCTTTGATCGATATAAACAAGAAAATCAGAAAGTTTGTGCCAGACGGAGGGAAGATAAGCAGAGCAGGAATCTTATCTGTAACCTTTAAAGCTATTAATGTGATTAGCAATGCATGACATAAGCTCTAATTGATTTTTTTTTTTTTTCTGAACAATGTCGTTCCAGAGTAGAGAAATTGGCTGCAGCAACCAGTCACAATCTATTGTTTGGCATCAGTTTGTGTTTTAATCATTTTCATATGTTATATGTTTGGATCATATGAACTTTATAAAAATATAAAACTACATGTGAAGTTTAGGCTTAATGCCACAGAGGTCATCCCAGGTCCTCGCTGGCTGGCTTAAGTACGGTGAATGTGGGGTTAGTGGGGTTGGGGGTATGATGAAATGTCTGCTACAGCAGCATTGCTGAGAAGGAATGAGGTCAGGCCAGTAAACTAATGGTCTGGAAGTTTTACACATGCAGGCTGCGGGATTTAGGCCACAGTTTTATATGGTAAAACCACATTCCTGTGTAACCTAGCCAGACATTTGTACAGTGTCCTGATGCTGAGCGGCAAAGTGTTTTGACTTGATGTAATTTAGATAGGAATCATGCCTTCCTTTCTACCTCTTTCACAGTAGCACAGACAACAGATGTGTGGCCAGTGTGAAGTATGACTTGATTTGATTTGTTTTAGGGTTTAGAGGATTTGTCCTGGCTTATAGACAAAGCTTTTGCAGTGAAGATCCAGACAAGAAGCATGGGAAGAGGGAGAGAGTGAAACAGGACCCCCTGACTCTTGTTTGATGTGTTTAGCACATCAATACCTTAATGCTGACTGCAAGCTGTTGACTTGGGAGTTGAGTTTAAGACAAGTTAACTGGCTTTGGATTGACTGTGATTGATTTATCACATTTAACCTAATCAGAAGAAATGGCAGTGGAGCAGTGTCGAACCAGGCAAGACCAAAGCAGACAAATTAAAGGCAGTAATGTTTGACCCAAGTAAGACATAGATACAGGGGTGCAGCTATATTTACATAGTTTATATATGTTTCAGATCAACAAATCATCCAGCATAAAAAATGTCAGCAGTAACAATTATCTACCACAACTATCAAGTTGTTTGGTTTATGTTATTTTATATTATTTACGTTAAGAAACAGAGAAAAGCCAATTGTAGGAGCAGATCAGTCCTCCGCTGGTGATATGTTGTCAAGATATCGTCACCATAGAAACAAACCCATGCGCAGTGCTTTGTTGACGAAGCGCTGGGACAAGGCGCCCAGCCAGTGCTTTTCTGCCAGAAAAAACACTACATGGACATACATGTACATCCTAATATGGTTACATCTCTATTTAGATACAAAGGTGCCATTTTGTGGATTTCAAACTTACATATTACAAAATAACTCCCAGTTGAAGTGTTGACTGTAGGATAGTAGTCTACTAATATTTTGCTTTTCTTTTTCTCATCTTCTTTTTTTTGTAGTATTCTTTCTAAATGTTGCCTTTATTTTTTAGGAGCTTTTAAGTTCCTGTCTCTCCTTGCACAAACTTTTTTTTTTACTTTAAATTTATGTTTATGTGAGTATATGTAGGTAAAAGTACATATGTATTGTCAGACATACAGTGTCTTGATGTACATATCATATTTTGTACTAGTTACATTTTTAATGTGCAAACAAATAAAGTCTAAATGATTAATTGAGTAATTCAGAACCAGTTATTTCAATAACAAAACAGAAGAGTCTCAAGTCTGGATCCTTTGGTTGTTTATAGGTTTGGATCACTGCAGATGGATTATTGGAGTCAGTGGAGTGTGGTTGTCCTGGACAGTTTCTAGGTGTGGATGTGTATAAGTATAAATATGAAGCTGGGCGGTGCAGGAAACGTTCAGTCAAACTCAGCTAACCCCCCGCTCTCGTGAAAATGTGAAAACAGCCTGGTTTAAAACAGTCTGTCTCTGTCATCAACCTCTCAACAAACAGACGTGGAAAGTCATTACGACCGCAGTGTAACTGTTTCTCCCTGAGTCTCTGCGTTTCTCTACTCCTCCTCCTCCTCCTCCTCCTCGTTCTCTTCGTCTCAGTGTACTCGTATGACATGGCATGGGTGGGGCTTCCCTGGTCTTTTGATGTGCCAAAGGGCCGGGCTCTGCTCCACAGCGCAGAATGGAAACAATGTGGAGGAACAGAAAGGCCTTGTGCTGCTCTGTTCCGATTTTACCTGCAGTCTGTATGCGTTTGGACAGTTTTCTTTTTTCTAGCTGTCCTCTCTGAAACAGTGGATTATGAAGAGCAACAATCACTATTAGGTTAAAGTGCTGACTTTATCTTTATTAGAGGGTGTTAACATCCAACTTTGAGCTGATCTCCTGATTTGATTTGATTCAGTTTTGCTTCACAAAGTCCAGATTCAATTCATTTTGACTGAATTCTTTGATGAAATACTTGGAATACCCTGGAACAAACCCTGCTGATGTTTCCTTCAATATAAAGTGTAAAGTGCACACTATAGGATAAATTAGGGGTGATCTGGCCCAAAGATCATATCTCAATCTTTTTAGGTAGAATCACGGTCCACGATCTGCATGGCAAGTTGCGAGTCTCTCCACAGATTGTGTTGAACTCGTGATCAGGTGACTATTTATGCATATTGTTGCCTGGACACAAAGCCTGTCACATACAATTTATAATTTATATCATTTTTAAGTTTATTTGATAGGGACAATGAGTGTTAATGAACATCAGTACAAAATACACAATGTAAACACGCCGGATTGTAGCAAATATGCTCATTTACAGAAAACATTACAAGTCACAATACATTACTACTTCAACTCAAAGGCCCAACACCCAAATCTCTGCCTCCTGTTTTTATTCAAAAAGCACATAGTGACAAACCATTGCAACTATTCCTTAGAAGAGAATCGCAAGTATTTTAGTCCCAGGAACAAAAAGGGAGCTCAATTTAAAAAAAAAAGAAAAGAAAAAAAAGGGGAGGTCGATCAAATATTATATTATGTTGGATTTACTGTACGTGTAGTATGATATGTACTGTAAATCTACCTTTTCTTTCTCTCTCCCCCTCTTGGCCCGCACGGTTGTCGCCACGTGTCTCTACTTTATCCGTCGTTTCAAATTAAAAGCCCTCTGCAGAGTCATGGAATTGTGACTTCATGACATTGCAGCAGCAGCACCAAGGGATATAAGGGAAACACTATGATATTTATATATTTTTTTAATATTATGACTCAGCTTCAATCCAAATTAGGAATTCAGTTACATGTATAAATCCCACTTTAACAACACGATGCAGAGAGCAGTTGCAGCTAGCTGCAGAATTGCTATTGTAGGCTGTATGATCAAATCTATTATACATGAAAATCTAGTCTGGTTCTTTCTTTCCAGCCTCAGCACAACAGAGCAGGTTTCTTCGACTGATCTCACTCCTAGCTGCAGTCTGTCCTCCTCATATCCTCAACAGTCTCTCTCGCTCTCTCTCTCTCTCTCTCTCTCAGCCTAAATATAGACGTCAGCGTGGAGCAGCCGTCTCGTCATATAGGTTTCTTGTTTCCGCACCTTTCAATGCCTGCTGCAGCTTGAAGGGAAGCTGACTGAGCAGCTTTGCTTGTTGTTTTTGTCGTCACCTTGTCAAGGAGAATCTCTCTCCTCCCCATCGGAAGCTGAGGCAGTGACAGAGCACCAATCTAGGATGATGACAGAAAAAGCAGTTTTCTTTTAATTTGTCATTTGCAGTTTAGATTAATACATTTCAGCGTTACTCAACAGGATTATTCATCCTCTCCACACCCCTCTCCCTCTCTCTCTCTCTCTCTCTCTCTCTGTGTCACACACACACACACACACACACACACACACACACACACACACGCACACGCTTTTTGTCGGGGGTGTGTCTGCAGAGGGAGGTTAGGATTTCCAAACAGCTGTTACATAGTTGAACTGTGAGTCTCACCCCCTTGACACGTTTTGACACAGACACACACACACACACACACACACACACACACACACACACACACACACACACACACACGTATGTTACTAAAAGGGACCCTGCAGACGCCACGTCTTTGCCTTCAGTCTGGTCCACATGCTGTGTTTGAGATTAGGGAGCACTCAGACTGAAAACAGGGCTGCATTACGAAAAGCAAGGGTCTGTGCTGGTGTGGGCGTGTTGCTACAGGCAGATGAAATATGATCCAACAAGGCCAGTTTGAATAATAAATCCATAATATATCCACTGCAGTGAAAATACTGTCAGACAAGATTTTTCAAGTCTGGAAAGTTAAAGTATCTGACGTACGCAACAATGCCAAAAGTTATCTAGTTGCAGCTTCTCCAGTGCGAGTGTTTGCTGTTTTTCTCTGTTTTATATCATTGTAATCTGAATAGCTTTGGGTCTTAGACTGTTTATGGGACAAAACACTATTTCGCTGATATTTTTAATCATTTAATCGAGAAATGATCAATCAACAATGAAAATAACTGGTAGTTGCAGCTTTCAAGTGATTCTTTACATCTTGTCAAATCCATTAAAACAGCATGTCTTGTTTCCGTGGTCTCAAAACTGGTAGAACAGCTTTGTTGTAAAACGTGGCTGATTTTGGCGTTGTGGTTTATGTGGTGGACATTAAAAACTGTGATGTATCCAAAACAACCTGTTAGCTCTGTTAGCACTGTAAACATTGTTAGCTGAGATATACAAACAAGCTAGCAAAAAAAAAAAAAATCCCTCTCTTCATTAGCTCCTTTATGTAGCATGCTAGCACAGGCTGCTCATGCTTGCTAGTATGTAGCAGGCCAGAGATTCTACCTGCCTGGTATTTATTTATTTGTCTCACCAATTTTTCATGGCGAAGTGATGATACCAGGTGTAGTTGTTTGCCATCAACAAGTTAGAGCAAATTACAACATTTTCATCAAGGAAGAAGGCGCTGTTCTACCAGAGTGAACAGAGCAAAAGCTGTTAGGCTTTCCGCTAAGCGCAAGAGGAAAGAATGAATGACTTGTGGTCGAAAGCCTTTGTCCTTCATCCCTCTTTCCTTGAGGAAATGTACCAGTTTCCTTTCTCTGTCACTCTCCAGGCTAAAGAGCATCGTATATTTAGCTGCTGTTTTATTCATCCCCATCAGTCTCATTTATCTCAAAGAATTTAGTGCGTCTCTCATTCTCCTTTATCTCTGTCTCACATTTGTTTCCTCCTCTGCTCGTATTTTCTGAGTTTTACACTCAGTTTTTTCACCTCGTGCTGAGTCATGTTGGCAGTTTTTGTTAGTACCTCCTGTGTTATTTCTTGCTTACGTCATGTTAATGACTGTCATTTGCTCTTCGGCCTGAGTCTGTTAAAACCTGACTGTTGTACACTGTCTCAGTCCTCCTTTCTCTTTCTCTGTTGTTTACCCTAAAAGGGGAAAAAACTGTGCCGCTGTCGCTGCCTTCTTTCTTGGCCGAATGATTCATTCTTTTCTCCTTTTATTCCTTGGATCCAACTTCATTGTTTTTCTTTTAACATCTGTCGAGATGCAACAGATGCAGCCAGTGTAGCTGTCTGCCGTAATTACAGCAATTACCTACCAAACACCGGAGCAGGGACAGACCGCAGCCACATCTGGCGTACCTTCATCTTGAATTTTACCTTGTACAAACTTGTAGACGGACAGTGTAAACAAACACAACCAACAATTTGTCTTCCATTTCCATGTTTGGCTGCAATCCAGTGACTTGGACTCCCCTCTCAAGTTGGACCCAAGTTGGACATAGTGATAATAACTGATGTATCTTCATCCTTTTTGCTTTGTTGTACTCGTGGTGAGTTCCCACGATGTCATGGCTGACATGGTGATGTGTGGTGAATGTTTTCCTGATTTGGCGGCCTGGCAGCTGGTAGAATTGACTTCCTGTTTCTCAGTAATTTGAGACTGGAAGTTTGTACGTATATAATAATGAAAAAGTAAAACAAGACTGACACACCAGGCTCAAGTTAGCACATGTAATTGGATGAGATGGAATTTCTGATGGTGTTTTTGCTGCAAACCACATATCCGTCAGATTACACAGGCAAAGGCAAAGGAAGCACACTCTAAAGAAAACCACTTAGTCAGTCTAATAATTTTTTTTCCAGGCTTTGGGTTCATAGTAAAGAAAGAAAGAAAAATCTCAGTGAAATAAGCAGTTGTAAAATAAAACAGAACTTCTGCAAGTTGAGTAATCATTAGTCAAATGATAATCACTTTCAATTCATAATCACTTATGCACTGAAAAACATTTAATGATTCCATGTTCTCAATTATTTTACATTAGAATTTGCTGTTTTTTGGGGTGTTTCATTAAGTTTTGGGCTCTTGATCAAACGTTTAATGATGTCACCTTGTGCTGTTTTCTTATGTTTTATATTCGAAACAATTAATGGATTAATTGAGAAGATAATCAGAAGATTAATCAATTAAGATTAATCAAAGCTAATTGCAGAGAAATCACAGTGAAACGAATTCACGATGTTCATTGTTTTCTGTTCATCCATGGTTACAGTCCAAATAGGAAGTGTGAATCAGGAAGGGCTGAATAATTCAGCCTGACTTTTCATGATGTAGTTTCACCAATATATAAACAAGCTGTGTTTGCCGTCTCCATGGCAACATTGATGATTTATTTGTTAAAGGACAAAGAGATACAGTATGAATCATCATCATCATCAGCAAGTGTTGAAATGACAAATTCCTATTTTAATGTCAGATTAAATACCATATGTTCAGGCTTCATTTCTCTTTTAACAATCAGACATTTTAAATTGATTTTTTTTTTTTAAATTTATTTAAAATTTTTCATTAAATCTTTAAGAAAAGAAGACATTTGCATCTTTAAAATGAGTTCATGTTAGGTGTTCACCCTAAAACTCTTCGTCCTGATCCAGCAAACTGTCAATAAGATGTACTTTTGCAGGTTCGAGCTGAAGAACTTGTTGCTCTGACAACAATTCCAGATTAATTTAAACCTGAAAAATCCAGACTATTTTAATCTAGGTAACTCCAGACCGGGGACCATTCATGTGATACTTAAATATAAATGGGTCATTAGACAGTGTCATGCAAAATCCATCACCACGAGTTCAGAGCAACACTTTATTGTCGGTGTCATAAAAATAGTGATTGTAATTTTAACTTGAAGAAAAACACCACGTGACTCTGATATCGTCATCAGCGTGAGCTTGTTTGTTTATGTCCACGTGGATTGTACAGTATGTGTTTCCTGGATGGTGTCATGTGTCACACTGAGCCACATGCGCTATGTTTGTGTGAGACAAAGTGACCTTGCATGCTCTGGAGAAGATACGTGCAGCATACTGTTGTGTAGCGGCACTAATTTTAATATTTATCCCTCATGTGTAAGAAACACTCTCTTTTTTTTTTATGTTGTCATTAAAATGACTTTCACAACTATAGTAGTGTATTCCTGAGCATTGTAGCATTGTATAGTATGTTCATTTTAAAGAAAATGATACAATATTATGAAAATACACTCTAAAACCTGGCATTTAAATTGTTATTTGACCCTTACATTTCTTTAAAATCAGTACATTTTTAACCACGAAAATATGCACGTGAGTCTTACTACAATGTAAGTACATATTTTTTTACTTTTATATGATGCATAGTTCTTCTGTTGTTGTTGAGACTCTGTATTGAGATCATTTTGGATTTGTTTATTACAATAATATGTGCTGTATAGCAGTTATCTGCTTTTTCATATTCCCAGAAAAGGACTTTGTTCTTTGGTCATTTGAATGTACATAAATGCAAAACACTTATATGAGGAAGCACACACACACACACACACACACAGACCGACTATATATTTGTGTATGTACTCAGAGCTGAAAGCCTTCCTGGTCCTCCTGACCTCAGTCTGCATTTAAATGAATTGCATTTATGGTCCAAGTACTCATTCATGTGCATCTGCCCCGGGCTTAAGTGCTTGTGCAGAATCCTTCCAGTGTGTCAGTTATGTAACAGGTCTGTCACAGTCAACTCCCAGTCCTCCACAGCAGCTCTGACGCTGCTGCACTGACATCCTGTCAGACTGCATCCCACTGTGGTGTCGTACTGTCAGTACTCTCAGGTAGTCAGCAGGAGCTCCATGGGTTGACAGAGAGCTATACCTGCACATAGTAAAACACACAGGAGTCACTCCATTCACGCCATTTTAGAGGCACGACTCTGGATGGTAATGTTGGTCCGTCGATATAAACTGAAACATCTGTCATACATATTTGATGGACTAGGATGACATTTTGTGCAGACATTCATGGTCCCCAGAGAATGAACCCTAACGACTTTGGTGATCCGCTGACTTTTCCTGTAGCACATTCATGATCTTGACATTTGTTATTTTGAGTGAAATATCTACTATTGTTCAAATGTCTACTCTATTGGTTCACATGAATGGTGATCAGGGCTGCCACTAACGACTATTTGAACGATTGATCTATCGACAATATTTTTGCATAGTTGATTAATCTAAAAGATTTATTTTCCAACAGAAAATCTAAATGACACTCTGGCATGATCAATACAAACATTTATTCAAGCAGCTAAAAAACAAAAAAGCTCTCCCTAGTAATGACAAGACAACACTTACAAATGAAGTAATGCTTCACATGTTTGTGACTGATCTCACTGTGCACCATAAAAAAATACTGGGCTCATCCTCCCAAAGTCAGACACTAACCAGCTGATTTTATCTTTATCTTATCCATACACTTATTGATCCAGCTCAGACTCGCAGTGCGACCATATACGATAAATAGAAACTAGATATATGGCGGTTAATAGTGACTGCACACCTGTTGACATCGTCGATTATGGCGACTTATCACGGCGGCACTTGCTAGCTTAGCAACATTAAGGCTTAAAAAATAACCTATAGTGCAATGCTGTAAAGTATTCTCCCCTTTGAAGAAAAGAATATCTGATGTAATGAACACGTAATCGCCTTGTCCTCAAAAATAAAATAAACTTCCACTTTTTTAAACCTAATTTCAAGAAAAATATTCTCATATGTTCACTGTAATACAGAATCCTTTCTCTTCAGAGCGATAGATAATTCTCAGCGTATGTTTTTCCGTTCACACGTCCTGAGAGCTGCACACAAATACTTGCAGTAGGTGCCATGTATTATAACAGTAGGACATCTCTGTATATTGTGGTGTTGTGTTGTCGGTGAGGCTGTGTGGCCTCTGCCAAAGACAACTGGCATGAATAGAGGGAAAAGAGGAAGATAGATGAGACAGTGTCAAAACAAAGGGTTTGCATTGTGTTTATCTGTAGTAATTAGGCTTTACAAAGATGCCTGGCACACACACTCTGCTGTAATTGCAGACCTACAGTTTGCTGAATAATTAAATGCACACAGTGGAGCATGAGTTTTTATTCTCATTTCATTTCTGTAACAAATTTGTACGTTTTTATTGCTCTTGGCTGTAAAAGAGGTTGATCTAATATTAAGTCTTCGTTCACTGATATAAATAGGGTGGACAAAATATTACAAACATCTCTCAGTATGACACAATATATTTCAACAGCACCACAAACTTTAGCCCCTAAATTGATCATACAGTTGAATCAGCACCTCTTTAACACAGTTTTCAATAATAACTGAACATTATAATCCTCATGAAGTGAGGATTTATTGCCGGACTGTTGTATTAGACTACATCAGGTGTAGCTATTAAACTGGCAATTGGGTGTATGTCATCTCAGCAAAAGAAAGGGATGATGTAATTAGGACAGAAACATATTTCTTAGCACATTACCGACTTCTGTACCTCTGAACCTGCAGGACCTCCAAACAGTAGTCACACAAGCCCGTTAGTCCACAAAGTAAATCACAGGAAAAAAGGGCAAAAGAAGAAAATCATGGGAAAATCTTGTGCATTGATGGGAATTCTGTATAAATTTAAATTATGATTCTAACTCTTTCTGTCTTTTAATTCCAGGTCCATTATCCAGATGTGGAAAGAGTGGAGTGGCTGAATAAGGTACATATACACACACACACACTCACTTCATCTCTCTATCCTCGCCCACTAGTGTCCTCTATAGCACATCAGGTGCTGCTAGCCTGTCGGCTAGCACAGGCAGACAGGTAGTGTATATAAATAGGACCTGAATCTGGAGCTGTGATAGACCCTGACCCAGTGCTGCCATCTCCGGAGAGAGAGAGAGAGAGGAGAAGAAGAAGTAGATGAGAGAGAGAGAGAGAGAGAGAGAGAGAGAGAGAGAGAGAGAGAGAGAGCTGTGGAAAGAGAGCTAGAGAGAGCGAATCTGGCACCTGGAGGAGCATCACTTACTGGTAGAGTACTTCCAGTAAAACGTTAATGGACGGGGATGACCAGGAAAATAGCTTTTTAATATCCAAACCTGACGTTATGATGTTCATGTTGTATTTTTCTTTTATGGTTGTTTACAGTTACAGAGAGTTTGATTTAAAGAGGCAAAAGGAAAGAATCTTCCAAAGCACAGAAACGTATGGAAGCTCAGCTCTGCCAGTGGAATAAATAAAATAGTTATGCATGAATGGAAAATGCCCTTATTTTGGTAGCCACAGTGAAAATGAGACAGGAAAGTCAGGGAGAGAGAGAGGGGATGACTCACAGCAAAGAGCCATAGGTCAGACCCGAACCTGGGCCGGCGAGGCCAGAACCAAGCTTTCCTGGCACGCCTTCCACCAGGTGAGCCACCGGGGCGCCCCCATGTGTTTTATATATAGACTCTGTAGTCGTTTACACAGGACTCTGGAGATGATGAGTAGGGAGGAGTGAATGAGTGAGTGATTTTGGACGCAACCCATATTTCCTGCAAATTGACTGGTTGGCGGAGACATACAACCACGAGGTGGTAATTCTAGTTTCCCCACAGTTGATGGACCACACCCCAAAATTACAATGTCAGGTGATGATCAGCAGTGAGAACATTCCTGCATCTTCACTCACGCTCAAAGCTTTTTCTGGGTCACTGAGCAGCAGACGAGAGGCTGAGGAGAGGGACGCTCTGAACTCAAAGCCCTCACAGAGCCAGTATGTGGCTGTGGTACTTTAAAAGATAAACAGATAATTCCCATTATTTATTTTTTTTTACCAATCTTAATTCATAATCTGCAGCTGGAGGAACAGCATGATATAAATATCTTGCTGATACGTTGTTACATTTATAACTTCAATTTAGATCTATAAAAGAAAATCCCTGTCTGTACAGTATCATCTGTCATCTTTGCATATCCAGTGAAAACAAAGTCTGTCAGTTTGTAGATGTGAATATTGAACTGATTTGTTCATTGTTTCATTCACTGTCTCAGTAAATGAGACTGATGCTTTTTAAGCTTGTGTATAAACAGCAGATTATATTGCTGTAAAACTCTGTGTGCGAAAGACAATATGGCTCAGCTGCAGTTCAGATACTTTAATGTGTTGCCATGGAAATAGTTATAGGCCAGTGCAAATATTGATATTTGAGAATTGAAAAACAATCTGATAATGATATATTGAGAGTTATTAACATTCATTAAAGAATTGTGACCAAGATATGTACTAAAATGGACATTTTAAAACTGAAAAATAAATGTATCAGTGTTCTCTGCCTGTATTGAATTTAGTTTTATCATAAAAGGCCTAAAGTGTGTTTGAACTGCTGCTGATGTGTCAGGGTCCCCACGCTTCCTGGAAACCTGGAAAACAGTTGAGCAGTTTTCCACTCATTTAAGAAACACATGGAAAATGAGAGAAAAAGCAAGATGTCCTGGAAAACATTGTGTCGTCCTGTAAAATTCACTCTCCTATTTTCGGGGCAAAGTCATGTTCAGGATCACGTTGACGTTCAAATGGCAGGGTAGTTTAGTGCAGTATAGACTGCACTCATTTAAAATGAGACTTCCACACGTATGAACATATTGGTGTGTGATGTGATTCCTGTCTGTCACATGAGCAAGATCATCACTAAAAATGTCCTGGAAAAGTCCTGGAAAATGATCTCTTGAAAAGAGTGGAAATCCTGTGTGTGTGTGTGTGTGTAAGTGTATATATATAAGAAAAAAGGTGTTTGCCTATTTGCTGTAATGTTATAAAATACAGTGGGAAGACTTCATTTTGGCTGCTGACTACTTGTGAAGTGCATTTGTCAATATCTTTTATACATTAAATAATTAGTTGCTTAACTGGAAGAAAAATCACCAGTGGAGTCACAAGTTAAACAAGAATATTCATAAGTTTTAACCCTAAATATTAGAGGAAGATATAATGATCATCATTTATCTGTCCAGTATTGATACAGCACACTGGTCTCTGCGTTGTTCTGCGTTGTTCAACCAAATCAGTTTGTTGCAACATAACTGTCTCCGAGCCCGCAGTAAAATCAGTTTTCTGCGGCGATGACAGGTGTGCATCAGCTAACAATGTTCCCCAGTAGGTGTGTCAAGTCATCTGGAAAGAGGTTGTATTTTCAGCCAGACCATGTGATATTTTTCTAATTCTTTCTCTCACCCCCCCCCCCCCCTCTTTCTGCATCTTTCCCTCCTCCCTCAGACGGTGAAGCAGATGTGGCCGTTCATCTGCCAGTTTGTTGACAAGCTGTTCAGAGAGACCATCGAGCCTGCGGTGAAGGGCGCCAACCCGCATCTCAGTTCCTTCTGCTTCACCAAGATCGACATGGGCGACAAGGTGACGAGACGACAACAAGCGTAATGCTTTGTAAAGTAGTTTGAGTTAACACTGAATCGAAAGCTCAGAAACAAAATAACACAAGACAAGAAGACGAGTGTGACACCTACAAAAACTACTTCTGCCTTTATTAGTTGTGCTAGTTCCAGCTCTATTTTAGTAATAGAGCTAGTACGAGAAAACTAAGAAAATCGAACTAATAAATTGCAAGTTGATTCAGACTATGTATCAAAAAGGTTTTCAAGGGAATGCAAGGTACATATAATACTGTAAGACAAAGAGTCTACAGCTCTTTGTACTTTAAATTGTAAGGATATTTCCAAAAAGGGTTAGTTGCTAAGGTTATTAAATACAAGCTCATTATATTTGAGTTTTTAGGGGAAAAAAAGGGAAATTATGTCGTAGGTAAGTGAGAAATATTCCATACACACACATCAATATCCATCAGAGTTTCCTAGAAAAACTGACAAAAATTCAGTCTTTGAGTCCACTTCACTGCATTAGTCCTGGGACAGAGGCTGGTACCAGTTATTTAAAGGTCCCATATTGTATAAAGGTAGATGTCCATGTGTTGTTTGAGTATAAAGCAGGTCTAGGTTCTGTATTAATACTGTGAAAGTATCAAAGCGCTCAGTCCACAGAGAAATGCACACAGCCTGTATTCAGAAACTGAGCCTTAAAACCAGTTGTCAGGACTTCTGGAACTTTGTGATGTCACAACAAAGCAGTCACCGCTCTCAGCCATGCCCCAAGCCCCACCGACCCAGACACACAACCCAATTTTGCAGGATTAGGTTTCTCTGAGTGTTTTCCTGAAATCTGCTATATTCTTATTAAATCACTCAGAAAACAGTCAGAGAAGAGGCTCTGAGCCTCTCTTCTGATTGGCTCACTGACCTGTTGTCACTAGAGCTCCAGAGAGAAGCCTGAGAGAGGAGATGTAAAACTACATTCAGGTGGTTTTTGGTTCTTAAAACCACAAATATATCTTCTAATGGATCAACACTTCAAATAAAACACAGGAGAAGAGGAAGATATGGAGCTTCATGAGAGAAAAGAGTAGGAGTAGATTAATCTGAAAAGTCTGCACCACTAAAGGAAACAACAAAAGAAGCTGTAATAGTCACTGTGATGGGCGATCTGGAAAAGAAGTCTCTGGTAGATTTCGAAATATGAAATGCTGTTGTATGATTAAGAAACAGTTTAGCAGCAATGGAAAGTGTTATTAGTTTCACAAGTTGGGCTAAAACATGCACAGTTACTCTGCTGCTCGTGGCTTCTTTCAAACTGTAGGTGTTTAGATCTTTTATTGGCATGTTTCTATATTTGTCTGCTTTGTTGCTGCTGAACTTCCATGACTCGCATGAGCTGAATCTTCTATTTTCTATTACATTTTTTTGCCTGAGAACAAAAGCAGAAAAGTGAATCTGGATTTCAATTGGACCTGTTTCTTTCCTTTCTGACTTAAACCGCACACTGACCCAGATTTAGCTCACGTGTCAGAGCAGAGCATTATATGTAGGTGATCTGGGAAGGTTAGTCCAGAGTCTGGGTCAGATATAAGAGAGATTTGCTCACCTGTACCTGTTTTTATCATATCTGTGTCTCTGCAGCCGCTCAGAGTGAACGGGGTGAAAGTTTACACGGAGAACGTGGACAAGAGGCAGGTCATCATGGACCTGCAAATCAGGTAACAGTAAACCTCTGACCAAACCATCCCTCAAACTCTTAGCTTAACCACTGACTGCTTGTAATTTATAAAGTATGATGCTGGTAATAATGTAGATATTTTTCTTATTGTCAACAAATCCACTAAAAAGACCACAACCCAGCTCCAATCCCACTGGATCCTAACTGTGTTATTTAAATCTTTAAAAACAGAATATCAAATGTATCCATTTAGAAAAAAATAGTTTTTGCTGTTTCTTGCTCTTGGTAGAACAACATGAAACCAGGGCTGTGCTGTGTATCTACAGTTTTTCTTTCCCATCATGATGCGAATCCTCTAATTGCACTTTGTCTTGCTCTCTCTTTCAGTTTTGTCGGGAATACAGAGATCGACGTGGACATCAAGAAATACTACTGCAGGGCTGGAATCAAAAGCATACAGGTGTGAGAGTAGTGTGGATGTCAAAATGCCGTGTGGTGATGCAGTTTTGTCCAGAGTCATATAAAGGGAAATGATAGGTCATGTCTGTGTCACTAGATTTACGGACAGATCTCTGCCATGTTGTTACCGTTTAATTTAGTGCTGAATCATCAACAGCTTTTGAAAAATAATAGATCATTTAAGTCAGTTTCCAGCTTCTCAGATATGAGGATTTGCTGCTTTGCTCTGGATATTTTTGGCTTTAGAGCCATTGATGAGACAGTTTTTCTGACATTTTATACAATTAAAAGAAAATCGACAGTTCAATTGATAACGGAGATAATCAATCGCCGAACTTCACAGACAACGTCCCTCTCATGTATGTAAATCAATCTTACTGTTTATAATTTAATAATCACATGATAACAAAAGGTTAGGGTGAAGGGATCATAGATATATAGAAACATAAAAATGAATAATTCAAAAAATATGTTTTATGGATGCAACTAATGATTATGTTTCATATAGTCAATATTTCATAAACAATCATAATGAAATAAGTGCATATTATGTCATAAAATAGTGTAAGACCATCAGTTACCAAAGGTAATGTCATCAGATTATTTATTTTGTCTGGCTAAAAGTCAGAGATTCAATATCAAAAATTCAATTTACAATGATGTAAAACAGCTGATAATAAATCCCTCTGCACATTTTCATTGATTAAAAATTTTCTTGATAAATTTTCTTGATGAAGATATTCGCAAATCCAAATGTCTCAGGTGCAGGTGTGTCACGTTAAAACTTGACATAATCACATCCACCAAAACAAAATGAACCAAGTGTATTTAAATATATTAAGACAAAAAAAAAGTGCCAATAGTTTCAGAAAGAGACTTTATTGATGGTAGCCCTCACTCCTTCAACCACGACCGCCACATTAACCCGTGACCTCTCCAGAGACACTTTTACATAATGTGTTGACAGAGGACTGATAAAGGCAACGTTATCCACTCAGCTGCTGGCAGAGGATCAGGCCATATTTGCTGTTCAGAGATCAGAGAGGGAGAGAAAGTGAGCAGGGAGAGGAGACGGAGGGAAGATTTACAGAGAGAAACGACTACATGTGCGATGCTGAGTCAATATTTGCCTTTGTGTATGGTTTAGGTTTTGCAGCTGCAGTCCCCGGGCTGTGTGTCAGATGAAGGAATAAGTAGTTCAGATGCCAAAGACGTTAACTTAGAGCTTATCGTGAATGACGAGACATGCGGCTAGACGGTTCTTCTCTCAATGGCTGTCAGACTACATCAACTTTCTCGCAACGTCTGTTCCTGCAAAAATAAAGCTCCATCCTCTGGTTAGACTAATTCCTCACACAGCATTATCTGCTGCACACGATTTACAAAGCGTCCGCCTTCAGGCAGGAGCGAGCCATGGGAGGGGAGTGAGGATAAACAAAAGGCTATCTGCAATCTTTCCATTGCACCCATTTTGATGAGCAAAATGCTGGTATTTGATTACTCAGAGGGAGCTGCAACCAAATTTGGTGCTGCAGCCGGGCAGTCTACATATCTGAGGTTTGAGTCACTGCTTAATCCTCCTCCTCCATAGTAATGAAAAGCTCTGAGGGGGAAACATTCACTCACATAACATTTCTCAAAAATCAGCAGCTACAGCATGTCTGCAGTCACAGTTTAACATAGAAAAAAAATAATCTTTAACCTCCACCAGCTCTGCTGTATTTATCACTTTTTCATATGAGCATTGATGGTTAACTTAAGTCCCGGATCTTAGCAGCTTTTCACAGTCTGATATTAGTGGATGCAGCCAAATGCTGCAGACTCTGGTCTTGTTCATGTGTTTCAAATTGCATAATGAAATGAGGGTGAAGTAAGATAAAGGAGGATATGTCATCAAATTAAAGACCAGACGAGCAACAGATGTAGGGCATAATGCTGAGATCAGACTGTACATTATCAGACCAGGACTGGCATGATCCACCAGGAACAGAAACCAGTGTCGTGTGCGACAGATGTGCGTTTTATTCTGTGTATCGTTGCGTAAGGTTGGAACATGCCTCTCCAAGCAGGGCACGGCCGCTTCTTTTACACTCGTGTGTATTTACAAGTTTACAGGAGTTGGACCAATCAGCTCGATGCACAATTCTTGGTGAGATTTAGGGGTGGAGAGCTCTACTCTACCCACAGAGTCATTTATGGGTTTCATTCGAGAACCATAATTTCAGCCATAGTGGAAATGGAAGACGTCCTGTTTGGTGTCCAGGGCTGAAAATGGAAACTCGAATATCTACCCACATTCAAAAATTCAGTTTTCTCTGTTTTCTTATTCTTTCATCAGATAGTTCCTGATTTAAATCCAGTTTTTACCACTTTAAGACTATTTTATGGAGGCAAATTTCTCATACAGCTGCTTGTGTTTAAACAATATTTAACATTTGAGAAGTTTGGTTTCTTCTGATAAATTATGGACAGGGTTTTATGGAAAAAACATGTTTCTGCTTCTCAAAGAAAAGGATCAGAAGGCACAGTGTGATACCAAAACTCAAACAATAGCGGCTCGACGAGGCCCATCTCTGACACGACTTCCAAATTTTCTTACGTAGTTTGATAACATCCGTGACCATTCCTGATCCCAGAAGTCTGTCTCAGGCCTCTCCTGCTGTTTGCATGGTCATGCAGGTCATGGGAGATCTCAAGTAATGACTCAGCTTGTAGTTTGACCTGTGTGTTGGCCTCACTTTCACAGGAGGAAACAACGGCGCCATGATCGTGTAATCTTACATAATGATGATAAAACGCTTGAAAAACAGCTGAAAAAGTACAAATATATTGGTACATGCGGATGAAATTTGGAGCTGTGTGAGGAGGACACAGACATCAGAATCATTGAAAATTAACGTGGCTAACGTTGGCAGCAGTTAGCAACACTAATGGGTAACGGACCTGTAATAATAACTGGTAATTATGTTTTTTTTTTTTTCTCGTCCAGCTTCATGGAGTGATGAGAGTGGTGATGGAGCCTCTGCTGGGGGACATGCCTCTGATCGGTGCCCTGTCAGTCTTTTTCCTCAAGAAACCAGTGAGTACCTTGACCTTTGACCTTTAACCTCATCCTCAGACTGTGGCTAGATCCTAAATGTTCTGAATGTTCACCCTCCAGACTTACAAAGCCCTCAGGGACTTTTACAAACAGAAAATGAAGAGCCTGCACATTTGTGTTTGTTGTGGCTATCCTAGTCCTGCCTCCCTGGAGTTTTTAAGTGATTGTGGGTTTCTTACTCAGGGGCACTTCAGCAGATGGGTTATGGGTGTTTTAAACGCCCAGATACACGGCTATGATTATGCTCTTTTTGCTGCAGCAGTAATGCCAGTAACATCCTCCCATCATTTACCTCCAACTGTTTGGTTTCTGAAGGAATATATCTCTGCTTCTACTGTAAAGTTCTACCAAACACAGCATCTTCCTGAATGCTGCCCAGCTTCACTCCTCCTTTATCAATGCATTCCTTCTCCCTGACTGCGGTCTTCCTTCCTCTCCCTAAACACATTTTATCTGCTAGATTCTGGCTTTGATAACCCGCACCCACAGGAAAAGAATCGCCATCAAAAGCCTCAAAAAGAGACGTGAAATTGTCCCTTCCCCTCCTGAAATGTATTCAGTCTGAAATTAGAAGAAGGAGGAGTCAATTATAACAGCAGCAGTGATCTGTGGTGAAAATTTAAGCTTGTGGTTCTGACATGAACCAAAAAAAGTCTGGGCGGCTACGAGTGATTTTATCTTTTTTCTTCCATCATAAGCTGTTGAGCCAGGCGTGAAGATCGCAGGCAGGTTTCTGCACAGATGATGATGATATGATGATATGTGATCAGGCAGAGGTTGTAAAATGAGAGAAAATTAGAATCAGAATCAAATTTTTTGCACAGAAATATCACCTCCTTTACTAGGTGTGGCCTGTTTGAGTCATGAAACACTCTTTTAGTTCCTCTTTTCCATATTGCGAATAACAAATATTTATCATTTTAATTTTTGGTATGACTGCAAGTTTCTTTGTTATGCACGGAGCATCAATTGATTATTAAACTATTAATTATACTTTTACTCTATCAATTATTCCTTTGCATCAGTGACCCCCTCCCCTCACATACAACATAGCTGCATATTTTTTTTGTTTGTGTAGAAACACTATTACATTATGTGCAGAGTGGAGTTAGCTAAACATTTAAGCTAGCTAGGTAGAAAAATCATCACTATCAAAAAGTAGGTTGTTCATGTCACACATTGCGTGTTGGCTATTTCAGATGTCTGTTAAGTGAGCGACAGAATCTTTTGAACTTTGACTGGAACTTTTCAGAATAAAAGCTTTCAATTAGCTCAAAATAAAGCACTGCTGCAAAAAAGAAAAACAAACTTTCTCACGCTTTTATTTTGTAGACAAAATTGCTATAGAGAAAGTGATTATGTGGGTAACTGTTGCTGCCATGACGACCTATTTTAGCCATCCATCTGACTACAGTGCAGCCCATGACCTGAATCTTAAGTGTTTGTGTCTGTCATTCAGTCCGATACTAAAATAATCTGGCCAAAACATCACTTCTGTTACACCTGATATACTTTAGGCAGGTTTACTACGTACTAGAAAAGCTCTCAAACTGCCACGGTAGACACCAGTGTAAAAATGTAAAAGCTTTAACAAATACAGTAGATTAGAAATACAGTATGATCATATCAGTCTCCTCTCATACCGGGTGCATGTGGACAACAGCAAAAAAAACATAGAGACCCTGCAAAAAGAAAGAATTCAGATTGAAGTTCGGAGACAATTCATTAGATTCATACAGTCTGCTGAAGGCTTAAAAGAAGAGAAAGAACATTCAGCAATACTTACTACAAAGGGCTGTAAAGACATTACTGTTCAGCATGAACTGATAATCATACAGATATTCAGAAAACCTGTCCAGAGACAACCTGAATACTAACTCAGCTACTACAGCTACTTGCAACAATAGACCAAGTGATCCAGCTGAGCAGCTGAACGTTACTGGTGTTCGGTTGGTTGTCGGTGGTATTTCCCCATCCTGTTCCTCCCTGTGGTCTGCTGTCGTGTTGTGGCAGGTCACCTGGCTGCACGCCGACAGCTGTGTTCTGACACTGGCTCATCAGGAAGTCGAAGTATTGGTGTCACTCACTATCAGACAGCTTTAGACAGAGAGACGAGAGTTAACCAGGCAATAAAAGCCTGGGTCAGAGAGGTTTGTGTTGTCTTTAAATTACAACCCAAATTGTATGTTTGAGGGTTATTTTTATGGATAGCAATGGTGTACTGGTTGGTCCACCACTTTTCTCCAGACTGAAATATCTAGAATAACTATTTGATTTGTCATGAAACTTTGTACGGACATTAATGGTGTCTAGAGAAGGGATCGCAATGAATTTGGTGAGCAGCTGACTTTTCCTTCAGAGCCACCGTGAGGTCGACATTTGTGGCTTTTAGTGAAATATCTCAAGAGCTACTCAACTCAAACTGAAATTCAAAATCCGTTACGAAACTACATTTGTGTAAAATCTTCAGAGCATACACAACACATAGTTGGAAAATCAAAAACAAACACAAAACAGAGTAGACAACAAACAGCTACAGCTTAGCTTGTGTAAAAATTATGAAATTTGGTACACGCTTGCCTTCCAGGATGAATTATTAATAAGTTATTATACAGCTGAAGCAGGAATCTTAAGCATGCAGGAGTCTTAAAACCTGGAGATTAGTTGCGTTTTTATCACTTCATGTTCCCTCGTCCCAGATGCTATGGGCTATATTTTACATTTTATTCAACAACATAAAATACTTCAGTAAATACCCCAGTCGTGACTCTTTTTTTTATGCTTTTATGGCGCTTAAAAAACGCTGGTTGCTAACAGGTGTCTGAGTGAGACTACAGAGGTTGTAGGGGATGTTAAACATCATCAGGTTGAACATGAAAACCGATCTACTCACCAGTCCACCTTTACACCTCGTGTTTATACAAACTGTTACTAACTGTTACTGTAAGAGGAAAGACTTTTGTAGAAGAGATCAGAGCTAAATCAAACTACAAGTTGAAGTTCAGTGGTGGTGATGTTGAAGTCATGTGACCACGGTGCAGTTGGTTTATAGGCTAACATTTTACTTCTGCTGATTGTATTTTAGGCTTCAAACATCATAGAGTGGTGCTCATTAGTCAAGATTATCCTGCTGAACAAAACCTTTAAGTATCATAAACCTTTGTTTGTAGGAGTTTATTCTAGCAATAATCCAAAATCCAGTGTAAAACTTCCAATGGCTTTTTGTAGAGGGAACCAGGGTGATGTGATACTAACACCCGGGTTGACCTATAAACATTTTCACTCTAATTCTTAATAGTATCACAGCCATAATCAAAGAGCCTTCAGAGAACCTCAGTTGTCAGTATAATAAAGAACAAACACACTGTTAATTCAGTATTAAATCCTAGTTAATGATATTTAGTAGAAACTGTCGTGAGTTTCTTTGCAGCTTTCATTGTCTTCCTGTGCCAGGCGGCAGAACGGCATTGTGGTCCACTGTGGTCTACATCTCGTGCGCTAACAAGGCCACAGAAAGACACACGCCCACTCCACTCTGCTACACACATACACACACACACACACACACACACACACACACATGCATGCCAGCAGTCACATGCACACATATACTGTGCATGTAACTTGCCTGTGTGCATGCAGACTAACAAAGACACTGGAGGGGGTTTTACACAGGGATTAAAGGGGAAACTCCACTGATTACACACATCATTATGAATTCACTGCTCATGGTTAGTTCAACTCCACAAACTGTCTGTGTTACAAAACAGACTTAGAAAAACATGGACGTCTAGCAGGAAGGAAGTATCTGACGTAAAGTGCAGGATCCAGTGTTTCAGGAGCTTGACCCATACCAGGGACTAAAAGTCAGCAGATCTCTGTCTATGCTGCACAGATTCTGACTTTTTTTTTATTTATTTTTTTTTATTTCTCCTTTGTAAGCCCCCCGTGTGTTTCCTGTTGATCTGACTGACAAAGGAAAGTTAGTTGATGTGTAAACATAAAGTTTGAGTCTGAGTTTTCAGTAGGAGCAAACTCCAACCTAACTGATTTTCCTGCTGACCTTATTTTATTAAAACCGTTACAGTAGTTCTGCCTGTTCCTTCCTGCTGAAGTTGTTTATGCCAGATTTTATATACCTCAGTGTAATGCTTAATAACTTCTCATGCACATATCACAGATTCATGGCTTCAGTTGAAATTTAAACCAGACCTTTCTTCCTTAAAATCTGCTAATATTCCACATGTAGCTCGGTGTTACAAAAGCAGGTTGAGCAACTAAACGTCCACAGACCTTTAACTTTTAATTGTAGTCCACATAATAACCTGTCCAGATAAAAAATAAAGTAAAAATATGTGTGTGAAGTTATTGACAAGACATGCAGGATTTTAAATTTGAGATAATTCCTGTTGAAAAAATAGTCTTGGATTTTAGTATGTAATTGAATATCATGCATTTATAATAATAATATTTATGAACAAGCACCTGAAAAATAATAAATGTGTAAATTTTATGCATTTAGGTTTTTACATCTAGTTATTTTGCCTTAGTTTGATTCTCTCAGTACAATAATAATAATAATGATAATAATAATAAGATTTATTTACATAGCACCTTTCAGAACATAGTTACAAAGTGCTTTTAACAGGACAAGATAAAATTGAGGACGAACAATAAGAAATAAATGATGAAATAAACAGATTTAAAAACAGTTTAAAGGGAGGAGATGTAAGAGGAAAAGTGTGACAATGAGATACAGTGAACATGAGATGGAACAATCTGAAATTATTAAATTAATCGATAAAAACAGGACAATGACTTAATATGATAATAGATATTAGAATATATAATAATAGATTTAAGAAGTTAAACGTAAATTCAGACCCCAGGCCCTGAGAAAACACACCTGTAACAATATGTCTTTAAGAGGGATTTAAAAGAGGCTAAAGAGCTCACCAGTCTAATCTGCTCAGGGAGGTTGTTCCAATGAGCGGGGCCAGAGAGAACAGAGAGGTTCCGGTCCCCCTCTGTCTTCAGCCGAGACTGTGGAATAGTTGACAGAGCTTTGGCTGAGGACCTCCAGAGCAGGACCTTTAAAGTCATCAGTAAAATCTTAAAATCAATTTTGCCATTTCTCATTTCTGCACATGTGCAGCTATTTCCTCACTTTTCCTCATCGCTCCTCGTTTGCTTCAGCTGTAATAACTAACAGCTTCCAGTGACATTTTAAGCCTCTTTTATAACCTTTTTCAGCTCTGCAGTCATGCTTAATCTCAGACATACTGACACACACACACACACACACACACAATCTTTCTCCCTCTGACTCTCACCCATACACATGTTCTTCACATTGTCAGTGATGTATTTAAAAACACAATCACACGACATCAGGTCGTTCTGTTAAGTGTAGATATATGTCAACCCTGACACCTGGCACCCCGCTCACACTCCTTTTATGGTCAGTGGGCTGGTGTTATTTTGAGCTGGGTGCCTTCCCAACGTGACTCTGGTGATTGTCTTATGAACTAAACTTTACAGTGTGTGTGTGTGTGTGTGTGTGTGTGTGTGGGTGTGTGTGTGTGTGGGTGTGTGTGTGTGTGGGTGTGTGTGTGTGTGGGTGTGTGTGTGTGTGGGTGTGTGTGTGTGTGTGTGTGTGTGTGTGTGTGATGTCCGAACACTGAGCAACAGTGGCTCCACATCTGCAGCAGGAGCACACCGCAGGCTGAGGCTGTGGGAAGCGGACACTCCTGCTCCTCGGTCATGACTGATTTGTTTACTCTGTGAAAATCAATTCAGCCTGATTATCAGGACAAAGAACCTTCCAGTCTCATCCTGTCTCACTCAGGCCTGATAGTCACTGGTTTTCTGCCTCCGTGCATCGACAAAAAGACGCTGCTGTTGCTGCTACTACTGCAGACTCGGATGCTGCTGATGCTTACAGTATGCTAATGCAGCTGATTTTACCACCGCTTAAACTGTCCGCTACTACGAGTGTCAGTGATATGGAGACAAATGCAAAATCAAGTTTATGTTTACAGCAATGTTTCACTGCTGTGCATTACATTTTTTTTAAAACACTTCCAACTCTAATAAGATAAAAAACCCTCAGTTACTCAGTCTGGCAGAAGTTGTTCCAGCTACTCCTGTAATTTGGGTCTGAAATGAATGACTGAATGAATTACTTTCTTTTTTTTATATACATATATATTTTGGGGCTTTTTATGCCTTTATTGGATAGCACAGTAGAGAGAGACAGGAAATGGGGAGGCAGAGAGAGGGGGAATGACATGCAGTAAAGGGCCGTCCGACGCGGGATTTGAACTGGGGCCGACTGCAGCGAGGACTGTAGCCTCTACACATGGGGCACCTGCTCGACCCACTGCGCCACTCGACGCCCCGAATTACTTTCTTTTATGATCAGTCAGTGAGTTGTTTGGCCCATAAAACATTAGAAAACAGTAAGAAATGTCCATCGCAATTTCCAAGATCCCAGGATGACGTCATTAGATGTCTCAATTTGTCCAACCAACAGTTGACAACACCAAAATATTTCATTTATTTTTAGCAAAACAAGGAAAAGCAGCACATTCTCAAAATCTGAGAGCAAGAAAGTATCAAATTTGTGGCATTGTTTCGTGGAAAATAACTGCTGCTACTAAAGGTATTTCCTCACCGAATCTAAATGTAGGTTTTAGACATTTGCGTGAATCCAGACACTTAGTTAAATCCTGTTGCGTTGATTCTCGCCTATGAAGAGTTGTGCTGCTACTTCCAAAATTTTATCAGCTAGAAGTGAAAAACGGTATGAAAAAAAAAACAAACCTTCTTTTCATTGTGAGCAACAATAATTTATTGGCTCTGAAGTAATAACCCTGTGATCCTACCTCAGATACCTGTCAGTGAATCTCACCACCCTCTGGTCCTCTTGAACCCTGGATTTTTCTTTTCTCTATCAAAAAGCATGAAAAGCAGAATGTCACCAAAACTCAACTTCAGCTCATCAGATGTGCATAAAGAGAGGAAACTAGTGTGTGATGTCATCTCAGACGTGTTTCTGCACAGACAAATTAGCATTTCCACATCAGAATGAAAAATGAAAAAAGCTTCCACAGCTGCTATTTAGACAAATACTACTGCTCCATCACCATATGAAGAACTGCTACTACACTGCCTTCATCACTCATGTCCCTACTAGTTTTACTCCTGCTACTGTTACTACTGCTACTACTACTCCTGTTCTAGCTCTGCTGTTGTTTGGGCTTGATAGATAGATAGATAGATAGATAGATAGATAGATAGATAGATAGATAGATAGATAGATAGATAGATAGATAGATTGATACTTAATGTATCCCCTAGGGGAAATTCATGGCCGAGCAATATGCAGGAAAAAAAATCATAGTGCGATTATTTTTGGCAGATATTGCGATTATGAGTCAGGATTTCAGTTGGAACGGTCATCTTTACGTTTTATTTTGACAGAAGAAAATTTAAAATGATGATGATGATGTGATTTTTGTTGGGTGTTATACCAAACAAACATGTTCCTCTACGTGTGGAGAATATGATTTGTAAGGCCAGGGCGTCTCTGTAGCACCCGGGGCGTCTCTGTAGCTGACAGCAGCAGTATGCATGATGTTCAGTCTGCGTTGCACAGTACGTGCGCTGTGAGTCAGTCTAGTTAATTACCCAATCCGGTTCCTCAGGTAACCTACTTTCATGTTCAAGTCTATAAGCCTTGTAACCGGGATAAAACCAGGCTAAGGTCCCGTTCTGAACATGAGAATGCTGGTTTACATACCTTTGCGATTCCTTTGAGAGGCGTGTGAGGAGAACATGTTACCGCCTGCAGTGTTGGGGTTTCATCATCTGTGCACAAAGTGATGAAAATGTGCACATAATTCAGGGCAGCTTGTACAATGAATGAAAACATTGGGAAGAGCAGCACCTCCTATGAGGATTAGCACTATATCCTCACATACGTGCAGTCTGTCCTTTCTGTGCTCGAACAATAAAATCAGGCTCCACTGAAGGAGAACTAGCAGTTAAACCCACGCTGCCTAATCCAAGAACAGTGTTCATTGTTCGTGTCGCCTCTGCTGCCTCTGCTGCCTCTTACATCGCTCATTGTTTGTGATAATGTTGCTGTTGGATTTTGCAACATTGAGAAACAGCTTTTCCATTTAGTTTAGTCACATCAAGGAGCTAAACTGAGTCAAATTAGACCACGGACCCACATCTGATGAGAGTTTTGCTTTTAGATGTTTAAGAACAGGAAGTGTTTGAAACCCATGACCAAAAGAGTCATTGTGTTACTTATGGATGGAAATAAAGTGGAACCCCCTCAAGGACCCCTGGACCTCACTTAGAGAACCACAGTGTTAGAGCATGTGTCAGCTTCCCTGGTGCTTTTGGATTTTTTTTTTCATAGTCTAAATTATATTATTTCCTTTGTCTTTCAGTTGCTGGATATCAATTGGACAGGACTCACAAACATGCTGGACATCCCTGGTGTCAAGTAAGTTCCTGTGTGTCATGTGTTGTGTGTGTTGTGTGTGTGTGTTGTGTGTTGTGTGTGTGTGTGTGTGTGTGTGTGTGTGTGTGTGTGTGTGTGTGTGTGAGTGTGTGTGTGTGTTTTTGTATTTTTCTCTTAAAGTAATCTATTTCCTTTTGCATGTCTGTGTGTTGTTTGTTGTTGTTGTCTCTGCATCCACTGGTTTTAATTAGAATTAATCAGTTTATTACACACACACACACCCAGATTCCTTTGATAATCATGACCAGGTGGCTTCACACAGTTCCTCAGGGAGCTGGTCATTAGAGAGGGCAGCTGTGGTGTGTGTGTGTGTGTGTGTGTGTGTGTGTGTGCTGTCTGTCTGTCTGTCTGTCTGTCTGTGTAACAGAGACATGATGTCATGACTGGTCCTTTTTGTCTTCATGTGGACGTGCTGCTCTCACACTGTGTACATCCACTGTGTGGTTCACAGTTGACTAAAATACAGTGTTTGCACAGCACACACACACAGGCACACACACACAGGCACACACACACAGACACACGCACATACTACTTATAATTATAAAGACACAAGTTTAAGGGAGGTTGTTGCCTCCTCTTACCTTCAACCTCTGACCGCGCTGCAGAGGTCAGAGGTCACTGTCTAATTCAATATTTATTTCCTCATCTGTCATGAGAAGAATAAGAGAATAGAATACTTCACCCTCACAGTAGACGAGATGAAAACATTATTGTGTCTCAGATCCACAGGCTCTAACTGAAACACCGGGAACATTACTGGAGCTTGAAATGACTTGAGAGTGTACAAATTCAAATTCCTCATTCAAATGACACAGAGCGGCTCTACGTACAGAGAGCCATTGAGCACTCAACATGATTTATTTCTCTGTGTGACTTACACACAGACACACCTCACATTATTACATTCCTCTTCTTTCATTTCTCCTAAACCACAAAGAACCCTCCTGCAATACTTCTACCTGCTGAGTTTGCATCTGCATCTTTTCATACGAAAGAAATGAAGGAAATTAAGAGGTTCTGTTTTAAGTTTGTCTGCTGAGCTAATGGAAATGTTAATAGAGGCAGATGTGGCACAGAGTGAGGTTCGCTGCCAGTGGCCAACCGCTGGGGGAACTCGGTATGTCATTGTCAAAGTCTGTGGCACAGGACAGCGTGCACTGGTAAAGAGACATTAATACAAATGTGTGTGTGTGTGTGTGTGTGTGTGTGTGCTGTGCAAACAAGTGAGATGACAAAGCTTTTTTTTTTTTAAGTGTGTGAATAGGTGCCATCTTGAAAAGGATAATCTAGTTCTCGTTATACATCCACGGTTCAGCTTTAATCCACATTTTTAATTTGCATATTGACAAAGAGACGTTGTTTTTCTCTCCTCGTCCTCTTCCCTCCTTCTCTTCTTCCATCACAGTTTTGTTTGTGGTTCTGTAATTTTAAAAGACCCAGTTTTGCAAAGTTCGCAGCCTGCCACGCTGTTGCTCCTGCGTTGTGTCTGTGTGTGCGAATGACTCAGCTAAAAGTGCAGTGAGTCCGCTCGCTTACGGGGGCCCTGAGAGCTCAACACTCTGCAGCTTGAGAAAACACATGCAAATAGACAAAAACACAAACAAATTCACCTAATTTCCTCATCAGTTTGAAGCATGTGTCCTGCAAATACTCACAACACAAGCACTTAGTGAAACAAGTAGCACATACGACAACAGACGCAAAAAAAAAAACAGATGCGCTTGTTTCCTTTCCTAACCACTTCTCATCGACCTCAATGGAAAATGTCATGAGGTCAAGTAAGAGATGTGAAGGAGACTTCCTGAGAAAATTCATTTTTAGTGCATGACACATTGGGAGGGGATTTAAATTAGGTTACATTTACATTTAGGTATATAGTATGTTGTTGTGATGATGATATAATTACATACAAATTCAATATGCCTGTCCCTCAGGATGACTCCTAACTGCATTTCAAAGAGAACAAATCTGGATTTATGGATTTGGAGCTCAGTTTTGGATTGTGTCACAAACATAAAACAGGTGCACTGTTTGGTTGTTGGTCTGCCGTGGTTAAACTAGTGGTGCGTCGCCTGCAGCAAGGAATTATGGGACGGCATTATGTTCTTTCTATTTGTAAAGGAAGGTCCAGTGTTTCTTATGCTAAAGGAGATAAGATAGGAAGCACTGAAGCTCCTTTCCTCAGCGTTTAGAGAATTTTCGTCATTTCACTCAGTTAGGAACCTCGCTAAAGCAAAAAAGATTTTTTCGACCACAGCCAGGTCCATCACTTTTTTGTGTCCCCCTGGAAACACTTCCAATGTCGTCTGTGGAACTTGTTTCTGTAATTGCTTGTGTAGTGAGTATCTGCAGCACACGTGTTGTCAAATTGGTGAGAATGTTTTCTGTATTTGCTTGTGGTTTTTTTAAGTTGCAGTGCTTAAAAAAACTCTCAGGGCCACTCGCTGCACTTATTCCGTGTTCTTTTTTGGTTTTGTTTTGTTTGTTTGTTTTGTTCGCAGTAGTAGTAGAAGTTCTTTTTCTTCTTCTCACCTGCTGCATCGACTCATCGACTGTCAGGGGACAGTGCTAAAAGTAACTTCAGTGTCTTTAACTGTGTCACTGGAGCACCATTAAT